>NC_069503.1:1080401787-1080718461 GCF_027579735.1 Bombina bombina | reverse complement strand
GGTGAAAGTAAAGGAGCAGCAAGGGAGGTTAGATGTCTTCCAGGAGCTAAAGGGATAACAATCATATTTTGAGAATTGTAAAGGCAACAAGAAAGTGATTTAGATGTGATTGTTAATTTGGGAACAAATGAGTTTTATGACCTAGGCACTCATTTAGAGAATGTGGCATCAACTCTTTAATTTTCTACTATTTTACCTGTGTATGGCCAGGAAGCAGAAAAGATGGAGCGGGTAATAACATTTAATCATTGGTTAAATAAGTGGTGCAGAGAAAGAGGATTTGGTTTTATTGGCCATTATAGCTCAGTTTGGCAAGATGCTAGGTTATTTAAGAGAGATGGCTTGCATTTGGATGCTAAAGGAACAGAGTATCTGGGAGAGTAGTTTAAATGCTTTATTAGAAATAATTGAAAATAGTAAAGATTAACATTAATATCCACCTGCCCCCACAGCATACCAAAATTATTAGTCCAACTTACAGTTCTAGAAATTCTAGTAGAAAAGTTATTTTGTGCCACGAGCAATAATGATCGCAGCTTAGGAAATAAATTGCTTGAAATCACTTTAATAATGACTATGGACAAGTTGGATTTACTATAACAGAATCACTATAAAATGATTCTCATTACTGGGACATAGTCATACCTGCATACAAGTTATTGAAAAGAACAGAGTAGGAAAGAAAGGTGGAGTTCTGTATGTAAAAAATATACAGGGAGTGCAGAATTATTAGGCAAGTTGTATTTTTGAGGATTAATTTTATTATTGAACAACAACCATGTTCTCAATGAACCCAAAAAACTCATTAATATCAAAGCTGAATATTTTTGGAAGTAGTTTTTAGTTTGTTTTTAGTTATAGCTATTTTAGGTGGATATCTGTGTGTGCAGGTGACTATTACTGTGCATAATTATTAGGCAACTTAACAAAAAACAAATATATACCCATTTCAATTATTTATTTTTACCAGTGAAACCAATATAACATCTCAACATTCACAAATATACATTTCTGACATTCAAAAACAAAACAAAAACAAATCAGTGACCAATATAGCCACCTTTCTTTGCAAGGACACTCAAAAGCCTGCCATCCATGGATTCTGTCAGTGTTTTGATCTGTTCACCATCAACATTGCGTGCAGCAGCAACCACAGCCTCCCAGACACTGTTCAGAGAGGTGTACTGTTTTCCCTCCTTGTAAATCTCACATTTGATGATGGACCACAGGTTCTCAATGGTGAACAAGTGAACAAGGAGGCCATGTCATTAGATTTTCTTCTTTTCTACCCTTTCTTGCCAGCCACGCTGTGGAGTACTTGGACGCATGTGATGGAGCATTGTCCTGCATGAAAATCATGTTTTTCTTGAAGGATGCAGACTTCTTCCTGTACCACTGCTTGAAGAAGGTGTCTTCCAGAAACTGGCAGTAGGACTGGGAGTTGAGCTTGACTCCATCCTCAACCCCAAAAGGCCCCACAAGCTCATCTTTGATGATACCAGCCCAAACCAGTACTCCACCTCCACCTTGCTGGCGTCTGAGTCGGACTGGAGCTCTCTGCCCTTTATCAATCCAGCCACGGGCCCATCCATCTGGCCCATCAAGACTCACTCTCATTTCATCAGTCCATAAAACCTTAGAAAAATCAGTCTTGAGATATTTCTTGGCCCAGTCTTGACGTTTCAGCTTGTGTGTCTTGTTCAGTGGTGGTCGTCTTTCAGCCTTTCTTACCTTGGCCATGTCTCTGAGTATTGCACACCTTGTGCTTTTGGGCACTCCAGTGATGTTGCAGCTCTGAAATATGGCCAAACTGGTGGCAAGTGGCATCTTGGCAGCTGCACGCTTGACTTTTCTCAGTTCATGGGCAATTATTTTGCGCCTTGGTTTTTCTACACGCTTCTTGCGACCCTGTTGACTATTTTGAATGAAACGCTTGATTGCAATTTTAAGAGTGCTGCATCCCTCTGCAAGATATCTCACTATTTTTGACTTTTCTGAGCCTGTCAAGTCCTTCTTTTGACCCATTTTGCCAAAGGAAAGGAAGTTGCCTAATAATTATGCACACCTGATATAGGGTGTTGATGTCATTAGACCACACCCCTTCTCATTACAGAGATGCACATCACCTAATATGCTTAATTGGTAGTAGGCTTTCAAGCCTATACAGCTTGGAGTAAGACAACATGCATAAAGAGGATGATGTGGTCAAAATACTCATTTGCCTAATAATTCTGCACTCCCTGTATAAAGGTTTCTGAAATCATAGGAACTAATGGTAATGTAGAAAGTATTTAGGTGACTGTGGAAACTAGAGCTATATTTAGACCTCCATTGCAGGATGAAAGATAATCTTTTAATAAAATAAATAACCAAAATTACCATGAAGGGTAAGTTATAAAACTGGGGGACTTTAAATGGCCAGATACAGGGGGTCGATTTATGAAGCAGCGAATGCTGCTTCTGACCCACTCTGCTTCAGTTCCACCTGAAGTGGAAATTTAGAAGCAGCAGTTCTAAGACCGCTGCTCCTTAACTCGTCCGACACCTCTGAGGTGGCGGACAGCAATCAGCCCGATCTAATAAGATCCCCCTGTTAGCGGCCGATTGACCGCGAATCTGCAGGGGGCGGTACTGCACCAGCATTTAACAAGAACTGCTGGTGCAATGATGAATGCCGACAGCATATGCTGTTGACATTTATCGATGTGCGTCAGACATGATTCACTATAGCGGATCATGTCTGTCCGCACCATGATAAATTTACCCCATAGACTGAAAGATTCCCTGTGCTAGATCAGCTAGAAGCAGGTATATTCTTGAATCCGTGCAATGGGAATCACTTGAGAAATTGGTTAAGGAACCAACTTGAAAGGAAGCTATATTAGATTTAATACTTATAAACAGTGATACAGTATCAGATGTGTCTGTAGGTGAGAACTTAGCATCATTAATCTGTTTGGTTTAGTATTCATGTGCGGAGCTTGATAAATATGCCCATAAGAAGTTAATAGCTCATGCAGAAGAGAAGATAGCACAGTCAGTAACACATGGGAACAAAACCTTCTTTAGATATATCAGCAAAACGAGAAAAACTAAGGTTGGAATAGTAAAACTGAATACAGATGATGGTAGAATAATAGAAGGAGATAAGCAAATTGCAGACTGTCTCAATGATTACTTCTGTTATGTTTTCACAAAAGATTGTGAAAAAAGAATGTCTAATTTAATAGATGCCACAAAAAAGGAAATGGGCTTAGCACTAATATTTTTACAGAGAATGATGTTTTATTGGCATTATCAAAAATAAATGGAAAAAAGACAGTGCGTTCTGATATAATTCATCCAAGGATTTTAAAGGAACTTCGATCTCTGCTAGCTGACCCATTAACCGATCTGTTTAATCAATCACTATTGACAGGAGTTGTTCCAGATGATTGGAGAATAGCTAATGCAGTACCTCTTCATAAAAAAGGGCAATAGTGAAGAATCTGGTAAATACAGGCCAGTTAGTTTAACAATATGGGGAAACTGTGTATATAAAGCGCCCAAGAGGCTATGTGATAAATAAGATAGAAATGTATTTACAAATATATATATATATATATATATATATATATATATATATGCCACCAACTTGTATGTCTTATGGATACATATAAAAAACAAACATGTACAGTACAGACTAAAAATATAGATATTCCTATATAAATTCCCAGGGGGGATATAAGCTTAATGTACAATCCATAAGGTGCACCTTATGATAAAGTCACAAAAAAAGTCCCAAAGCATGATGTGTGGTGATTGCCAAAGAAAAAAGAATGGCTGATGTGTGACTACAATGATGATGTAGTGTTCCAAATGTACAAATGCCAAAAAAATGTTCCAATAAAAATGGTGTTCAACAATATCCACATTGCTATAAGAGTGAATGATAGATCATTATCAATATCAATTGTTATTTATTTTGAGAAACAACTCCCTTAGGACCAGCACTGGGATTTCACCTCAAAACTGAAAGTGAGTGCCATATGTGCTTGAGCAGACCGTTACAGTGGTTTTGATGTACTGTGTGGAGGGGGATTTACAGTCCAGGCACCTCACAAACTGAGTTGCTCCTATAATAACTGCGAGTATTCCTGGATTTTGACACACTGAGCTAAATAGCAGGTGCTGCAGTGCCTTTGCACTTTGTATCCTATGAGCTACAGTATATAAGTTTATACTTTTAGAAAATATTGGGCAGACTTGTTGGGCCTATAGTTCTTCTCTGCCATTATGTTTCTTTTTGAGTCATCTGAGCTAGAAAAGAGACGCTTGCACCCCAGAATATGCACTACCACAAGGCAAAAGTAGGTAAGGCTACTATTTTAAAGGATGTGTAACATGTCCAGTGGTCATCCGCTGCATACCATTGCATTAACAATGATCACTAGTCCATAAGCATATGGAACAATATCGGGGGGTGGGGTATCCCCTATGTTGCCCCCCCCCCACAATACATACATAAACTTGAGACCCCTTATTTGGCCCATGTCTACCCTCTGCCAGCTCATTGTAACAGCAATGGGGTCCTGATGCTTTTTATGAGGCCTTTATTACCCCTTAACCATAACTACATATCATAATAACCTACACTTGAAAGGGGCTATGAAGTGATCGTTGTAGTAAGACTGATCACCTGACAATAACCACTTGTGTCATTTTGTTGTAATGGTGGATTAGGGCTAATATACTTTATAAGGTTTATTGCGATGTGGATTAATGGCAAATTAGGGGTTAATATACCTTTTTAGGTTTATTGCGATGAGGATTAATGGTGGATTAGGGGTTCATATACTTTATTAGGTTTATTGTGATGTGGGTTAATGGTGGATTAGGGGTTAATATACTTTATTAGTTATTGCGGTTGACAGGTAGATAGATATTGTGCATGTGTTAGGTGTTAGTTATTTTCAGGAGATAGATATTGCGCATGCGTTAGGTGTTAGTTAATATTTTCAAACAGTTACGGCACTCACATACTCAGCACAAGGCTTGCTGTGCCTTCCTATGTGTGGCGAAGTTAAAATGGAGTAAAATTTCTCCATTTTCGCCGCATATTCCTTGCGCTGAATATGTGATACCGCATTGCATGTGGTTCTATGTTAGCTTATGGGAGTAAAAATTGCGGCCGACGGGTGAAATATACGTGCCGCTGTATATGCGATACCAAAACTGCATAAAAAATGGCTTTTGCAGGTGATGCCCCATATGTAATCTTGCCCCTGGTATAATGTGTATGGGTACTAGGGATGGGCAAATGTGGAGAAAGTGCTATTCACTTGGTAGAATGAATAGTCCTGTGGACATTCGTTTTGGACAGTTAAATGTTGATAAGAACGAAAATACATTAAAATTTGGTAAACAAATGTTATGTCTGGTTTTCAAATGTTTCTTTCATTTTTGAATGTTCATAATTAGCTTGAATATCCACATTTGAATTTTCGAATGTAACAATTTATTTAACAAATACTATTCAAAGGTTTATGTTAAAATTTGTTTCATTGTTCGAATGTTGCAAAACAATCGCCCATCCCAGAAGGGTACCTCCCAGAAAAAAAGTTAACATTTTTGTATAAATGCAATGAAGGTCAAACAACTAAAAACACATCTAGCACAGAGGTGTAAAATGGCCCAGCAGCAAAAGGGTTAAATAAAAGAAGTGAATTGAAAGGTTGCTTAAAAGTGCATTCTCTGCTCAATGTATAAAGCAGTGAATGCTGATTCTGAGCCCTTGTGGATAGGTTTGCCACCTCAGCCATGTTTTCCTGGACACATGAATTATACATGCTGCAGGGTGTGCATAGAGGAATATGAATAGTGCTGTTCAGTGTCACTTTTTGTGTGCTGTCCAGGGTTGAAATTCATGTTTTGTGCCTGCACACCATGCAGCATGCGTAACTCATGTGTCCAGGAAAATATGGCTGAGGTGGCAACCTTATTAGTGGGGTAGGCTTGCTCATGTGAGCATGCTTTCCACAATGTATGAAGCAGCAGTAATACCAAATAGGTTAATTTGGGGTGATTTACAGACCGTGATCGGTCCTGTGAAAGCAGGGGCAGTGTTGCACAAGGAAGTCCTTGTCTAATTGTACATCCGGGCAGCAAATGTAAGTACTCGCTGCCTGTTTGCCACAATACAGGATGACAGGTTCCCAAGTCTGTCTGTCCTTTAGTAAATGCACAACTGGGAGCTAGCTGAACCACATCAAGTAAGCCAATGAAAAGAGCCATATATGTGCAGCCACCAATCACAACTAGCTCACAGAAGTGCATTGCAGCTCCTAGCCCTACGTAAGTATGATTTTTAACATTTTAAAATGATCTGCTCTATCTGAATCATGACAGAAACCTTTTGGGTTTCATGTCCCTTTAAGCAAATGTTTTACAGTCATTTTCCAAGGGCAGGTAAAATACAAAATGTTTCTAATTGCATTCTAAATGCACTGTTTTGAATTTTACATTTAAACTAGCTTCACGGTCCATAAAACAGTGTAGACAAACATTTATTTACATATAACATTCTCCGATTTCAATCTGCATTAAAATGCACCTGGCTGGATTCACTATCGCCTAGATTACAAGTCTTGCGTTAGCCTTAAAAAGCAGCGTTGAGAGGTCCCAACGCTGCTTTTTAACGCCCGCTGGTATTACGAGTCTGGCAGGTACAGGTGTTGGTGTACCGCTCACTTTTTTTCCGCGACTCGAGCATACCACAAATCCACATACATAAATTGTATACTATCTTTTCAATGGGATTTTCCTAACGCCGGTATTACGAGTCTTGGAAAAAGCCTCTCCTGTCAAGACTGATACCGCATTTAAATGTCAGTAGTTAAGAGTTTTATGGGCTAATGCCGTAACATAAAACTCTTAACTAAAGTGCTAAAAAGTACACTAACACCCATAAACTACCTATTAACCCCTAAACCGAGGCCCCCCACATTACAAACACTATATTAAAAAATTTAACCCCTAATCTGCCTAATCGGACATCACAGCCATTTCAATAAATGTATTAACCCCTAAACCGCCGCACTCCCGCCTCGCAAACACTAGTTAAATATTACTAACCCCTAATCTGCTGTCCCTAACATCGCTGACACCTACCTACATTTATTAACCCCTAATCTGCCAACCCCAATGTCGCCGCCACTATATTAAATTTATTAACCCCAAAATCTAAGTCTAACCCTAACACCCCCCTAACTTAAATATTATTTAAATAAATCAAAATAAAATTACTACAATTAAATAAATTATTCCTATTTAAAAATAAATACTTACCTATAAAATAAACACTAAAATAGCTACAATTTAACTAATAGTTAAATTTGTATCTAGCTTAGGGTTTATTTTTATTTTACAGGCAAGTTTGTATTTATTTTAACTAGGTAGAATAGTTATTAAATAGTTATTAACTATTTAATAGATACCTAGTTAAAATAAAGACAAATATACCTGTAAAATAAAACCTAACCTAAGGTACAATTACACCTAACACTACACTATAATTAAATAAATTAACTAAATTAACTACAATTAAATTAAATAAACTAAATTACGAAAAAAACAAACACTAAATTACAGAAAATAATAAAATAATTACAAGTTTTTTAAACTAATTACAACTAATCTAATACCCCTAATAAAATATAAAAGCCCCCCAAAATAATAAAAATCCCTACCCTATACTAAATTACAAATAGCCCTTAAAAGGGATTTTTGTGGGGCATTGCCCCAAAGTAATCAGCTCTTTTACCTGTAAAAAAAAATACAATACCCCCCAACATTACAACGCACCACCCACACACCCAACCCTACTCTAAAACCCACCCAATCCCCCCTTAAATAAATAAAAAACCTAACACTACCCCCTTGAAGATCACCCTACCTTGAGATGTCTTCACCCAACCAGGCAGAAGTGGTCCTCCAGACGGTCCGAAGTCTTCATCCTATCCGGGCAGAAGAGGTCCTCCAGCGGGGCAGAAGTCTTCATCCAGGCAGCATCTTCTGTCTTCATCCAACCAGAGCGGAGTGGGTCCATCTTCAAGACATCTGATGCGAAGCATCCTCTTCTTTCGACGGCGACTGGAACAATGATGGGTCCTTTAAATGATGTCATCCAAGATGGCGTCCCTTCAATTCCGATTGGCTGATAGAATTCTATCAGCCAATCGGAATTAAGGTAGAAAAAATCCTATTTGCTTATCCAATCAGCCAATAGGATTGAGCTTGCATTCTATTGGCTGTTCCAATCAGCCAATAGTATGTGAGCTCAATCCTATTAGCTGTTCTAATCAACCAATAGGATTGAACTTCAATCCTATTGGCTGATTGGATCAGCAATATGATTTTTTCTACCTTAATTCCAGTGTTCCAGTGCCGTCATTGTTCCAGTGCCGTCGAAAGAAGAGGATGCTCCGCATCGGATGTCTTGAAGATGGACCCACTCCGCTCTGGATGGATGAAGATAGAAGATGAGTAGGTTTTAGAGTAGGGTTGGGTGTGTGGGTGGTGGGTTGTAATGTTGGGGAGGGTATTGTCTTTTTTTTTTACAGGTAAAAGAGCTGATTACTTTGGGCAATGCCCCGCAAAAAGCCCTTTTAAGGGCTATTTGTAATTTAGTGTGCGGTAGGGATTTTTATTATTTTGGGGGGCTTTTTTATTTTATTAGGGGGATTAGATTAGGTGTAATTAGTTTAAAAAACTTGTAATTATTTTATTATTTTCTGTAATTTAGTGGGGGTTTTTTCCGTAATTTAGTTTATTTAATTTAATTGTAATTAATTGTAGTTAATTTAGGTAATTTATTTAATTATAGTGTAGTGTTAGGTGTAATTGTAACTTAGGTGAGGAAGTTATTAAATAGTTAATAACTATTTAATAACTATTGTACCTAGTTAAAATAAAAACAAACTTGCCTGTAAAATAAAAATAAATCCTAAACTAGCTACAATGTAACTATTAGTTATATTGTAGCTAGCTTAGGGTTTATTTTATAGGTAAGTATTTAATTTTAAATATGAATAATTTATTTAATAATAGTGTTTTTATTTTGATCTATTTAAATTATATTTGAGTTAGGGTGGGTTAGGGGTTAATAACTTTATTATAGTGGCGGCGACGTTGGGGCAGCAGATTAGGGGTTAATAATTGTATGTAGGTTGCAACGACATTGGGGGCGGCAGATTAGGGGTTAATAAATATAATGTAGGTGTCGGCGATGTTGGTGGCGACAGATTAGGGGTTCATAAGTATAATGTAGGTGGCGGCGGTGTACGAAGTGGCAGATTAGGGGTTAATAATATAATGCAGGTGTCGGCGATGTCGGGGGCGGAAGATTAGGGGTTAATAAGATTAGGGGTGTTAGACTCGGGGGTTATGTTAGGATGTTAGGTGTAGACATAAAGGGAGCATTCCTATATGCAGCGTAGTTTGCAGCGCAAGCGAGGGAACCCCCGCCGCCCGCAGTTTAGCTCGCAACTAGAGATATCCTATATACGGCGCCGTCAGAGTCTAAAGTGCCGTAAGTCTGACAAACTAGCGATGTCCAGAAATCTGCGTAAGTACAAATTTCTGGAGTCGCCAGTGACTTACGGCACTTTAGAAACTGCCGGCGCCTACAAAACCTGACTAAGTTATAAAATCACCCGTACTGTCTAACACGCCTCCTAAACATAGCCCGACACGTCTAACCCTCTATCTGCTATCTCCCCTCACTATCCTAACAATAAAAAATGTATTAATCCCTAAACCGCCGCTCCCGGAACCCGCCGCCACCTAATAAAGTTATTAACCCCTAAACCGCCGCTCCCGGACCCCGCCGCCAGCTATATTAAATCTATAACCCCCTAATGTGAGCCCCTAAAATACTAAACTATCCCTACCACTAAACCTAAGTCTAACCCTACAAATAGCCCTGAAAAGGGCTTTTTGCGTGGCATTACCCCACAGCTCTTTTGCCAGCCCTTAAAAGTGCATTTTACGAGGCATGCCCCAAAGAAATCAGCTCTTTTACCAGCCCTTAAAAGGGCTTTTGGCGGGGCTTTGTCACAAAGTAAACTGTTCTTTTGCATCTAATCTAAATCTCCCTACACCGCCGCCACCTATAATAAATGTATTAACTCCTAATCTAATCCCCCTACACCGCCGCCACCTATATTAAACACATTAACCCCTAATCTAATCCCCCTACACCGCCGCCAGCTATATTAACTATATTAACCCTAATTATATTAGGGTTAATATAGTTAATATAGTTATTATATTATATATATTAACTATATTAACCCTAATTATATTAGGGTTAATATAGTTAATATCATTATTATATTATATATATTAAGTATAATAACCCTATCTAACTCTAACATCCCTAACTAAACTCTTATTAAAATAAATCTAATATTAATATTATTAATTAAAATATTCCTATTTAAATCTAAATACTTACCTATAAAATAAACCCTAAGATAGCTACAATGTAATTAATAATTACATTGTAGCTATTTTAGGGTTTATATTTATTTTACAGGCAACTTGGTATTTATTTTAACTAGGTACAATAGCTATTTAATAGTTAATAACTATTTAATAGCTACCTAGTTAAAATAATTACCAATTTACCTGTAAAATAAATCCTAACCTAAGTTAAAATACACCTACACTATCAATAAATTAAATAAACTACAAATATCTAAACTAAAATACAATTAAATAATCTAATCTAAATTACACAAAAAAACAAACACTAAATTACAAAATATAAAAAAAAAATTACAAGATTTTTAAGCTAATTACACCTATTCTAAGCCCCCTAATAAAATAATAAAGCCCCCCAAAATAAAAAAATTTCCCTGCCCTATTCTAAATTAAAAAAGTTAGCTCTTTTCCCTTACCAGCCCTTAAAAGGGCCTTTTGCTGGGCATGCCCCAAAGAAAACTGCTCTTTTGCCTGAAAAAAAAAACACAATACCACCCCCCAACATTACAACCCACCACCCACATACCCCTAATCTAACCCAAACCCCCCTTAAATAAACCTAACACTACCCCCCTGAAGATCTCCCTACCTTGTATTCACCCCGCCGGGCAGAATTCTTCATCCATCCGGCGATGTCTTCAAGCAAGCGGCAGAGAGTCTTCTTCCATCCGGTGATGTCTTCAAGGAAAGCGGCATCTTCAATCTTCTTTCTTCGCTCCTCCGCGGAGCATCCATCCGGCACGACGACTTCCCAACGAATGAGGTTCCTTTAAATGATGTCATCCAAGATGGCGTCCGTCAAATTCCGATTGGCTGATAGGATTCTATCAGCCAATCGGAATTAAGGTAGAAAAATCTGATTGGTTGATTGAATCAGCCAATCAGATTCAAGTTCAATCCGATTGGCTGAACCCTCTAATGTGAGCCCCTACCCCGCCACCATCTACCTTACCTACCCCCTAAAGTGAGCCCCTACCCTGCCACCATCTATCTTAAAATTATTAACCCCTAATTTAATCCCCCTACCCCGCCGCCAGCTATATTAAATTATTTAACCCCTAAAATACTAAACTATCCCTACCACTAAACCTAAGTCTAACCCTACAAATAGCCCTGAAAAGGGCTTTTTGCATGGCATTACCCCAAAGTAACAGCTCTATTGCCAGCCCTTAAAAGTGCATTTCGCGAGGCATGCCCCAAAGAAATCAGCTCTTTTACCAGCCCTTAAAAGGGCTTTTGGCGGGGCTTTGTCACAAAGTAAACTGCTCTTTTGCATCTAATCTAAATCCCCCTACACCGCCGCCACCTATAATAAATGTATTAACCCCTAATCTAATCCCCCTACACCGCCGCCACCTATATTAAACACATTAACCCCTAATCTAATCCCCCTACACCGCCGCCAGCTATATTAACTATATTAACCCTAATTATATTAGGGTTAATATAGTTAATATAGTTATTATATTATATATATTAAGTATAATAACCCTATCTAACTCTAACATCCCTAACTAAACTCTTATTAAAATAAATCTAATATTAATATTATTAATTAAAATATTCCTATTTAAATCTAAATACTTACCTATAAAATAAACCCTAAGATAGCTACAATGTAATTAATAATTACATTGTAGCTATTTTAGGGTTTATATTTATTTTACAGGTAACTTGGTATTTATTTTAACTAGGTACAATAGCTATTTAATAGTTAATAACTATTTAATAGCTACCTAGTTAAAATAATTACCAATTTACCTGTAAAATAAATCCTAACCTAAGTTACAAATACACATACACTATCAATAAATTAAATAAACTACAAATATCTAAACTAAAATACAATTAAATAATCTAATCTAAATTACACAAAAAAACAAACACTAAATTACAAAAAATATTACAAGATTTTTAAGCTAATTACACCTATTCTAAGCCCCCTAATAAAATAATAAAGCCCCCCAAAATAAAAAAAATTCCCTGCCCTATTCTAAATTAAAAAAGTTAGCTCTTTTACCTTACCAGCCCTTAAAAGGGCCTTTTGCGGGGCATGCCCCAAAGAAAACTGCTCTTTTGCCTGAAAAAAAATAAATACAATACCACCCCCCAACATTACAACCCATCACCCACATACCCCTAATCTAACCCAAACCCCCCTTAAATAAACCTAACACTACCCCCCTGAAGATCTCCCTACCTTGTATTCACCCCACCGGGCAGAACTCTTCATCCGATCCGGGCGATGTCTTCAAGCAAGCTGCAGTGAAGTCTTCTTCCATCCGGCGATGTCTTCAAGCAAGCGGCAGAGAGTCTTCTTCCATCCGGTGATGTCTTCAAGCAAAGCGGCATCTTCAATCTTCTTTCTTCGCTCCTCCGCCGCGGAGCATCCATACGGCACGACGACTTCCCGATGAATGAGGTTCCTTTAAATGATGTCATCCAAGATGGCGTCCGTCGAATTCCGATTGGCTGATAGGATTCTATCAGCCAATCGGAATTAAGGTAGAAAAATCTGATTGGTTGATTGAATCAGCCAATCAGATTCAAGTTCAATCCGATTGGCTGAACCCCCTAATGTGAGCCCCTACCCCGCCGCCATCTACCTTAACTGCCCCCTAAAGTTAGCCCCTACCCTGCCTCCATGTATCTTAAAATTATTAACCCCTAATTTAATCCCCCTACCCTGCCGCCACCTATATTAAATTAATTAACCCCAAATCTAATCCCCTTACCCCGCCGCCACCTATATTAAATTAATTAACCCCTAATCTAATCCCCCTACCCCGCCACCAGCTATATTAAATTAATTAACCCCTAATCTAATCCCCTTACCCCACCGCCACCTATATTAAATTAATTAACCCATAATCTAATCCCCCTACCCCGCCACCAGCTATATTAAATTAATTAACCCCTAATCTAATCCCCCTACCCCGCCGCCACCTATATTAAATTAATTAATCCCTAATCTAATCCCCCTACCCCGCCGCCAGCTATATTAAATTATTTAACCCCTAAAATACTAAACTATCCCTACCACTAAACCTAAGTCTAACCCTACAAATAGCCCTGAAAAGGGCTTTTTGTGTGGCATTACCCCAAAGTAACAGCTCTATTGCCAGCCCTTAAAAGGGCATTTTGCGGGGCATGCCCCAAAGAAATCAGCTCTTTTACCAGCCCTTAAAAGGGCTTTTGGCTGGGCTTTGTCACAAAGTAAACTGCTCTTTTGCATCTAATCTAAATCCCCCTACACCGCCGCCACCTATAATAAATGTATTAACCCCTAATCTAATCCCCCTACACCGCCGCCACGTATATTAAACACATTAACCCCTAATCTAATCCCCCTACACCGCCGCCAGCTATATTAACTATATTAACCCTAATTATATTAGGGTTAATATAGTTAATATAGTTATTATATTATATAAATTAACTATATTAACCCTAATTATATTAGGGTTAATATAGTTAATATCGTTATTATATTATATATATTAAGTATAATAACCCTATCTAACTCTAACATCCCTAACTAAACTCTTATTAAAATAAATCTAATATTAATATTATTAATTAAAATATTCCTATTTAAATCTAAATACTTACCTATAAAATAAACCCTAAGATAGCTACAATGTAATTAATAATTACATTGTAGCTATTTTAGGGTTTATATTTATTTTACAGGTAACTTGGTATTTATTTTAACTAGGTACAATAGCTATTTAATAGTTAATAACTATTTAATAGCTACCTAGTTAAAATAATTACCAATTTACCTGTAAAATAAATCCTAACCTAAGTTACAAATACACCTACACTATCAATAAATTAAATAAACTACAAATATCTAAACTAAAATACAATTAAATAATCTAATCTAAATTACACAAAAAAACAAACACTAAATTACAAAAAATATTACAAGATTTTTAAGCTAATTACACCTATTCTAAGCCCCCTAATAAAATAATAAAGCCCCCCAAAATAAAAAAAATTCCCTGCCCTATTCTAAATTAAAAAAGTTAGCTCTTTTACCTTACCAGCCCTTAAAAGGGCCTTTTGCGGGGCATGCCCCAAAGAAAACTGCTCTTTTGCCTGAAAAAAAATAAATACAATACCACCCCCCAACATTACAACCCATCACCCACATACCCCTAATCTAACCCAAACCCCCCTTAAATAAACCTAACACTACCCCCCTGAAGATCTCCCTACCTTGTATTCACCCCACCGGGCAGAACTCTTCATCCGATCCGGGCGATGTCTTCAAGCAAGCTGCAGTGAAGTCTTCTTCCATCCGGCGATGTCTTCAAGCAAGCGGCAGAGAGTCTTCTTCCATCCGGTGATGTCTTCAAGCAAAGCGGCATCTTCAATCTTCTTTCTTCGCTCCTCCGCCGCGGAGCATCCATACGGCACGACGACTTCCCGATGAATGAGGTTCCTTTAAATGATGTCATCCAAGATGGCGTCCGTCAAATTCCGATTGGCTGATAGGATTCTATCAGCCAATCGGAATTAAGGTAGAAAAATCTGATTGGTTGATTGAATCAGCCAATCAGATTCAAGTTCAATCCGATTGGCTGAACCCCCTAATGTGAGCCCCTACCCCGCCGCCATCTACCTTAACTACCCCCTAAAGTGAGCCCCTACCCTGCCTCCATCTATCTTAAAATTATTAACCCCTAATTTAATCCCCCTACCCCGCCGCCACCTATATTAAATTAATTAACCCCAAATCTAATCCCCCTACCCCGCCGCCAGCTATATTAAATTAATTAACCCCTAATCTAATCCACCTACCCCGCCGCCACCTATATTAAATTAATTAATCCCTAATCTAATCCCCCTACCCCGCCGCCAGCTATATTAAATTATTTAACCCCTAAAATACTAAACTATCCCTACCACTAAACCTAAGTCTAACCCTACAAATAGCCCTGAAAAGGGCTTTTTGTGTGGCATTACCCCAAAGTAACAGCTCTATTGCCAGCCCTTAAAAGGGCATTTTGCGGGGCATGCCCCAAAGAAATCAGCTCTTTTACCAGCCCTTAAAAGGGCTTTTGGCTGGGCTTTGTCACAAAGTAAACTGCTCTTTTGCATCTAATCTAAATCCCCCTACACCGCCGCCACCTATAATAAATGTATTAACCCCTAATCTAATCCCCCTACACCGCCGCCACGTATATTAAACACATTAACCCCTAATCTAATCCCCCTACACCGCCGCCAGCTATATTAACTATATTAACCCTAATTATATTAGGGTTAATATAGTTAATATAGTTATTATATTATATAAATTAACTATATTAACCCTAATTATATTAGGGTTAATATAGTTAATATTGTTATTATATTATATATATTAAGTATAATAACCCTATCTAACTCTAACATCCCTAACTAAACTCTTATTAAAATAAATCTAATATTAATATTATTAATTAAAATATTCCTATTTAAATCTAAATACTTACCTATAAAATAAACCCTAAGATAGCTACAATGTAATTAATAATTACATTGTAGCTATTTTAGGGTTTATATTTATTTTACAGGTAACTTGGTATTTATTTTAACTAGGTACAATAGCTATTTAATAGTTAATAACTATTTAATAGCTACCTAGTTAAAATAATTACCAATTTACCTGTAAAATAAATCCTAACCTAAGTTACAAATACACCTACACTATCAAAAAATTAAATAAACTACAAATATCTAAACTAAAATACAATTAAATAATCTAAACTAAATTACACAAAAAAACAAACACTAAATTACAAAAAATAAAAAAAATATTACAAGATTTTTAAGCTAATTACACCTATTCTAAGCCCCCTAATAAAATAATAAAGCCCCCCAAAATAAAAAAATTTCCCTGCCCTATTCTAAATTAAAAAAGTTAGCTCTTTTACCTTACCAGCCCTTAAAAGGGCCTTTTGCGGGGCATGCCCCAAAGAAAACTGCTCTTTTGCCTGAAAAAAAAAAATACAATACCACCCCCCCAACATTACAACCCACCACCCACAAACCCCTAATCTAACCCAAACCCCCCTTAAATAAACCTAACACTACCCCCCTGAAGATCTCCCTACCTTTTATTCACCCCGCCGGGCAGAACTCTTCATCCGATCCGGGCGATGTCTTCAAGCAAGCTGCATTGAAGTCTTCTTCCATCCGGCGATGTCTTCAAGCAAGCGGCAGAGAGTCTTCTTCCATCCGGTGATGTCTTCAAGCAAAGCGGCATCTTCAATCTTCTTTCTTTGCTCCTCCGCCGCGGAGCATCCATCCGGCACGACGACTTCCCGATGAATGAGGTTCCTTTAAATGACGTCATCCAAGATGGCGTCCATCGAATTCCGATTGGCTGATAGGATTCTATCAGCCAATCGGAATTAAGGTAGAAAAATCTGATTGGTTGATTGAATCAGCCAATCAGATTCAAGTTCAATCCGATTGGCTGAACCCGCACCATAAAAATAACTCTGGTATTGAGAGTCCACATAAAGGCTGCGTTAGGCTCCAAAAAAGGAGTGTAGAGCATATTTAACGCAGCTTCAACTCTCGATACCAGAGTTGCTTACGGACGCGGCCAGCCTCAAAAACGTGCTCGTGCACGATTCCCCCATAGAAAACAATGGGGCTGTTTGAGCTGAAAAAAAACCTAACACCTGCAAAAAAGCCGCGTTCAGCTCCTAACGCAGCCCCATTGTTTGCTATGCGGAAACACTTCCTACCGCTGACACCTGCATATTATTATTAACCCCTAATCTGCCGCTCCGTAAACCGCTGCTACTTACATTATCCCTATGTACCCCTAATCTGCTGCCCTAACATCGCCGACCCCTATATTATATTTATTAACCCCTAATCTGCCCCCCACAATGTCGCCTCCACCTGCCTACACTTATTAACCCCTAATCTGCCGAGCGGACCTGAGCGCTACTATAATAAAGTTATTAACCCCTAATCCGCCTCACTAACCCTATAATAAATAGTATTAACCCCTAATCTGCCCTCCCTAACATCGCCGACACCTAACTTCAATTATTAACCCCTAATCTGCCGACTGGAGCTCACCGCTATTCTAATAAATGTATTAACCCCTAAAGCTAAGTCTAACCCTAACACTAACACCCCCCTAAGTTAAATATAATTTACATCTAACGAAATTAATTATCTCTTATTAAATAAATTATTCCTATTTAAAGCTAAATACTTACCTGTAAAATGAATCCTAATATAGCTACACTATAAATTATAATTATATTATAGCTATTTTAGGATTAATATTTATTTTACAGGTAACTTTGTAATTATTTTTACCAGGTACAATAGCTATTAAATAGATAAGAACTATTTAATAGTTACCTAGTTAAAATAATAACAAAATTACCTGTAAAATAAATCCTAACCTAAGTTACAATTAAACCTAACACTACACTATCATTAAATTAATTAAATAAAATATCAACAATTACCTACAATTAAACCTAACACTACACTATCAATACATTAATTAAATACAATATCTACAAATAACTACTATAAACTAACTAATGTACAAAAAATAAAAAAGAACTAAGTTACAAAAAATAAAAAAATATTTACAAACATAAGGAAAATATTACAACAATTTTAAACTAATTACACCTACTCTAAGCCCCCTAATAAAATAACAAAGCCCCCCAAAATAAAAAAATGCCCTACCCTATTCTAAATTACTAAAGTTCAAAGCTCTTTTACCTTACCAGCCCTGAACAGGGCCCTTTGCGGGGCATGCCCCAAGAAGTTCAGCTCTTTTGCCTGTAAAAAAAAACATACAATACCCCCCCCAACATTACAACCCACCACCCACATACCCCTAATCTAACCCAAACCCCCCTTAAATAAACCTAACAGTAAGCCCCTGAAGATCATCCTACCTTGTCTTCACCTCACCGGGTATCACACCGATCCGTCCTGGCTCCGATATCTTCATCCAACCCAAGCGGGGGCTAGACATCCACTGAAGAAGTCCAGAAGAGGGTCCAAAGTCTTCATCCTATCCGGGAAGAAGAGTAGATCCGGACCGGCAACCATCATCTTCCAAGCGGCATCTTCTATCTTCATCCGATGAGGACCGGCTCCATCCTGAAGACCTCCACCGCGGACCCATCTTCATCCGGCGACGTCCAACTGAAGAATGACGGTTCCTTTAAGGGACGTCATCCAAGATGGCGTCCCTCGAATTCCGATTGGCTGATAGGATTCTATCAGCCAATCGGAATTAAGGTAGGAATATTCTGATTGGCTGATGGAATCAGCCAATCAGAATCAAGATCAATCCGATTGGCTGATCCAATCAGCCAATCAGATTGAGCTCACATTCTATTGGCTGTTCCGATCAGCCAATAGAATGCGAGCTCAATCTGATTGGCTGATTGGATCAGCCAATCGGATTGATCTTGATTCTGATTGGCTGATTCCATCAGCCAATCAGAATATTCCTACCTTAATTCCGATTGGCTGATAGAATCCTATCAGCCAATCGGAATTTGAGGGACGCCATCTTGGATGGCGTCCCTTAAAGGAGCCGTCATTCTTCAGTTGGAAGTCGCCGGATGAAGATGGGTCCGCGGTGGAGGTCTTCAGGATGGAGCCAGTCCTCATCGGATGAAGATAGAAGATGCCGCTTGGAAGATGATGGTTGCAGGTCCGGATCTACTCTTCTTCCCGGATAGGATGAAGACTTTGGACCCTCTTCTGGACTTCTTCAGTGGATGTCTAGCCCCCGCTTGGGTTGGATGAAGATATCGGAGCCAGGACGGATCGGTGTGATACCCGGTGAGGTGAAGACAAGGTAGGATGATCTTCAGGGGCTTAGTGTTAGGTTTATTTAAGGGGGGTTTGGGTTAGATTAGGGGTATGTGGGTGGTGGGTTGTAATGTTGGGGGGGTATTGTATGTTTTTTTTTACAGGCAAAAGAGCTGAACTTCCTGGGGCATGCCCCGGAAAGGGCCCTGTTCAGGGCTGGTAAGGTAAAAGAGCTTTGAACTTTAGTAATTTAGAATAGGGTAGGGCATTTTTTTATTTTGGGGGGCTTTGTTATTTTATTAGGGGGGCTTAGAGTAGGTGTAATTAGTTTAAAATTGTTGTAATATTTTCCTTATGTTTGTAAATATTTTTTTATTTTTTGTAACTTAGTTCTTTTTTATTTTTTGTACATTAGTTAGTTTATTTCATTGTAGTTATTTGTAGATATTGTATTTAATTAATGTATTGATAGTGTAGTGTTAGGTTTAATTGTAGGTAATTGTAGATATTTAATTTAATTAATTTAATGATAGTGTAGTGTTAGGTTTAATTGTAACTTAGGTTAGGATTTATTTTACAGGTAATTTTGTTATTATTTTAACTAGGTAACTATTAAATAGTTCTTAACTATTTAATAGCTATTGTACCTGGTTAAAATAATTACAAAGTTACCTGTAAAATAAATATTAATCCTAAAATAGCTATAATATAATTATAATTTATAGTGTAGCTATATTAGGATTTATTTTACAGGTATTTAGCTTTAAATAGGAATCATTTATTTAATAAGAGATAATTAATTTCGTTAGATGTAAATTATATTTAACTTAGGGGGGTGTTAGTGTTAGGGTTAGACTTAGCTTTAGGGGTTAATACATTTATTAGAATAGTGGTGAGCTCCAGTCGGCAGATTAGGGGTTAATAATTGAAGTTAGGTGTTGGCGATGTTAGGGAGGGCAGATTAGGGGTTAATACTATTTATTATAGGGTTAGTGAGGCGGATTAGGGGTTAATAACTTTATTATAGTAGCGCTCAGGTCCGCTCGGCAGATTAGGGGTTAATAAGTGTAGGCAGGTGGAGGCGACGTTGTGGGGGGCAGGTTAGGGGTTAATAAATATAATATAGGGGTCGGCGATGTTAGGGCAGCAGATTAGGGGTACATAGGGATAATGTAGCTGGCGGCGTCGTGCGGACGGCAGATTAGGGGTTAATAAGTGTAGGTAGCTGGCGGCAACGTTGTGGGGGGCAGATTAGGGGTTAATAAATATAATATAGAGGTCGACGGTGTTAGGGGCAGCAGATTAGGGGTACATAAGGATAACGTAGGTGGCGGTCGGCAGATTAGGGGTTAAAAAAATTTAATCGAGTTGCGGCGATGTGGGGGGACCTCGGTTTAGGGGTACATAGGTAGTTTATGGGTGTTAGTGTACTTTAGAGTACAGTAGTTAAGAGCTTTATAAACCGACGTTAGCCCAGAAAGCTCTTAACTACTGACTTTTTTCCTGCGGCTGGAGTTTTGTCGTTAGAATTCTAACGCTCACTTCAGACACGACTCTAAATACCGGAGTTAGAAAAATCCCATTGAAAAGATAGGATACGCAATTTACGTAAGGGGATCTGCGGTATGGAAAAGTCGCGGCTGAAAAGTGAGCGTTAGACCCTTTTTTGAGTGACTCTAAATACCGGAGGTAGCCTAAAACCAGCGTTAGGAGCCTCTAACGCTGGTTTTGACGGCTACCGCCCAACTCTAAATCTAGGCCTAAATTAACTATATTAACCCTAATATACTTAGGGTTCATATAGTTAATATATGTAATATAATAACTATATTAACTATATTAACCCTAATTTAATTAGGGTTAATATAGTTAATATAGCTGGCAGCGGTGTAGGGGGATTAGATTAGGGGTTAATGTATTTAATATAGGTGGCGGCGGTGTAGGGGGATTAGATTAGGGGTTAATACATTTATTATAGGTGGCGGCGGTGTAGGGGGATTTAGATTAGATGCAAAAGAGCCGTTTACTTTGTGACAAAGCCCCACCAAAAGCCCTTTTCAGGGCTGGTAAAAGAGCTGAATTCTTTGGGGCATGCTTCACAAAAAGCCCTTTTAAGGGCTGGCAATAGAGCAGTTTACTTTGGGGTAATGTCACGCAAAAAGCCCTTTTCAGGGCTATTTGTAGAGTTAGACTTAGGTTTAGTGGTAGGGATAGTTTAGTAATTTAGGGGTTAAATAATTTAATATAGGTGGCGGCGGGGTAGGGGGATTAGATTAGGGGTTAATTAATTTAATATAGCTGGCGGCGGTGTAGGGGGATTAAATTAGGGGTTAATAATTTTAAAATAGATGGCGGCGGTGTAAGGGGCTCACTTTAGGGGGTAGTTTAATGTAGTTGGCGGCGGGGTAGGAGCTCACATTAGGGGGTTATACTTTTATTGTAGGTGGCGGCGGGGTCCGGGAGCGGCGGTTTAGGGGTTAATAACTTTATTAGGGATTGCGGCGGGGGATCGCGGTGACAGGTAGATAGACATTGCGTATGCGTTAGGTGTTAGGTTTATTTTGTAGCTAGTTTAGGGAGTTACGGGGCTCGAATAGACAGCGTAAGGCTTACTACGGCTGCTTTTTGTGGCGAGGTGAAAATGGAGTAAGATTTCTCCATTTTCGCCACGTAAGTCCTTACGCTGTATATTGGATACCAAACTGCGCTGGTTTGGTATACCTGCCTATGGCCCAAAAAACTACAGGCGACAGCTGAAATATACGGGCGTAACTTCTAGGTTACGCCGTATTTAGGATACCAATACAGTGCAAAATTCAGCGTCGCCGGCATTTGCGGGTGACGCTGCATATCGTATCGGGCCCAAAAAGTATTTCCCCATTGGAATCAATGGGGCTGCATTAGGAGCTGAACGCTGCTTTTTTGCAGGTGTTAGACTTTTTCTCAGCCGAATCTGCCCTTTTGATTCCTATGGGGAAATCGTGCACGAGCACGTTTTGCCAGCTTACCTCTACCGTAAGCAACGCTAAATTCTGCTCTATGCTCACTTTGTTGCGGCTAACGGCGGGTTTCTAAAAACCCGTAATACCAGCGTTACTGTAGGTGAGCGGTAAGGAAAAACTGTGCGCTAGCACCACACACCCTTACCGACAAAAACTCGTAATCTAGCTGTAAGGTTTTAAAGAACTCTCCAATTGGTTTAATATTGTGTGTATCATATTTGATGTGGTTTAGAGAGAAAAATTCATACTTTCATAAATCCTTAGAATAACATTAGAACAGAAGTGTTTTTTTTTAAATTACTATTGAAATAATACTGACTGTAACAAAGTTAATGCTTATAAATTGCAACAAAGCACAATCCACTTTTAGAGAACTGTATAAATAAACATAGATGCCATTGAGCTTACAGCTAATTAAATGGAAATTGAAATGAAACATTTTAGAAGATATATATAGAAAATCATCATTTTTTCTCATATCTATGAGCTTTAATTGTTTGACAATCCCTAAACACAAGTTATATTCCATATTTTAAATATTTAAAAAAAAAAACGCAATAATGCGCACCTATATTTAATGTATAAATAACAGATTTTTAAAAAAAAACTATTAATGGCACTCACATGACTAGAAGCTTCTTGGAATTCTTGTGTATAATGTTACAGCAAATGGTTCTTAAGAAGAACATTGATTTTCTTCAAACACAAGAAAAACATACAAACAACATTTACAAACGTTTTAGCTGTAAAGAACATTATTTATTTTGTATTTTTTTATATTAGTTGTGTCCCATTTTGCTAATGGTAATAGAAATAGGGCTAGATTACAAGTGGAGTGCTAATTCATTGTGCGCAGGCAAACGGGCAAATTTGCGGGCACGCAATAAATAACCAGCCATTACAAATGGCTGATTATTACTACTGGGAGATCGCAGTAACAATTAGCACTCTGAAAGTTAAGCAGATATCAGATCTCTAGATCATTTTCTAAATGACCCCCAATTGCGCCCAAAATAAAGTGGTGTGTATTGCTTAACCCCTTAATGACCGAGGACGTGCAGGGTACGTCCTCAAAAAAAAGGCAGTTAACGCCTGAGGACGTACCCTGCACGTCCTCGGTGTGGAAAGCAGCTGGAAGCGATCCTGCTCGCTTCCAGCTGCTTTCCGGTTATTGCAGTGATGCCTCGATATCGAGGCATCCTGCAATAACCATTTTTAGCCATCCGGTGCAGAGAGAGCCACTCTGTGGCCCTCTCTGCACCGGACATTAACGGCTATGTTCGTTGGTGGGTGGGAGCCGGTGTGGGAGGTGGGTGGCGGCCATCGATGGCCTTTGTGATGCGGAGGGGGGCGGGATCGGGGGCGGGGATGACCGGGGGGACGCGCACGGACGCGCGCACGTGCACGGGGAGGCCGGGAGGGCGCGTGCACGGGGAGGGAGCGGGTGGGAACCACTACGCTACAGAAAGTTTTTTCTTAGAAGTGGGGATCAAAGGGGTTTATATATTTATTTGTTGATCGGTTTGGCTGGTGGGGTATTGGACTGTGGGGGGGAAGCTACACTACAGAAACAAATAAAAAATAATAATAAAAAAAACATTTTTATTTGCAAACTGGGTACTGGCAGACAGCTGCCAGTACCCAAGATGGCCCCAATAAGGCAGAGGGGGAGGGTTAGGGAGCTATTTTGGGGGGATCAGGGAGGTTGGGGGCTAAGGGGGGACCCTACATAGCAGCATATGTAAATATGCTAAAAAAAAATATATATATATATTTTTTAATACCTTTTATTTTAGTACTGGCAGACTTTCTGCCAGTACTTAAGATGGCGGGGACAATTGTGGGGTGGGGGAGGGAAGAGAGCTGTTTGGGAGGGATCAGGGGGTGGGATGTGTCAGGTGGGAGTCTGATCTCTACACTAAAGCTAAAATTAACCCTGCAAGCTCCCTACAAACTACCTAATTAACCCCTTCACTGCTGGCCATAATACACATGTGATGCGCAGCAGCATTTAGCGGCCTTATAATTACCAAAAAGCAACGCCAAAGCCATATATGTCTGCTATTTCTGAACAAAGGGGATCCCAGAGAAGCATTTAAAACCATTTGTGCCATAATTGCACAAGCTGTTTGTAAATAATTTTAGTGAGAAATCTAAAGTTTGAAAAAGTGAACAATTTTTTTTTATTTGATTGCTTTTGGCGGTGAAATGGTGGCATGAAATATACCAAAATGGGCCTAGATCAATACTTGGGGTTGTCTACTACACTACACTAGAGCTAAAATTAACCCTAGAAGCTCCCTACATGCTCCCTAATTAACCCATTCACTGCTGGGCATAATACACGTGTGGTGCGCAGTGGCATTTAGCAGCCTTCTAATTACCAAAAAGCAAAGCCAAAGCCATATATGTCTGCTATTTATGAACAAAGGGGATCCCAGAGAAGCATTTACAACCATTTATTCCATAATTTCATGAGTTGTTTGTAAATAATTTCAGTGAGAAACCTAAAGTTTGTGAAAAAATTTGTGAAAAAGTAAAAAAAATTTTTTATTTGATCGCATTCGGCGATTCATTCGGTGGCATGAAATATACCAAAATGGGCCTAGATCAATACTTTGGGATGTCTTCTAAAAAAAAAAATATACATGTCAATGGATATTCAGGGATTCCTGAAAGATATTAGTGTCCCAATGTAACTAGCGCTAATTTTGAAAAAAAGTGGTTTGGAAATGGCAAAGTGCTACTTGTATTTATGGCCCTATAACTTGCAAAAAAAGCAAAGAACATGTAAACATTGGGTATTTCTAAACTCAGGACAAAATTTAGAAACTATTTAGCATGGGTGTGTTTTGGTGGTTGTAGATGTGTAACAGATTTTGGGGGTCAAAGTTAGAAAAAGTGTGTTTTTTCCATTTTTTCCTCATATTTTATAATATTTTTTATAGTAAATTATAAGATATGATGAAAATAATGGTATATTTTGAAAGTCCATTTAATGGCGAGAAAAACGGTATATAATATGTGTGGGTACAGTAAATGAGTAAGAGGAAAATTACAGCTAAACACAAACACCGCAAAAATGTAAAAATAGCCTTGGTCCCAAACGGACAGAAAATGGAAAAGTGCTGTGGTCATTAAGGGGTTAAACAAAAAATAAAATAAGCATCTCTATTTTTTTATTTTTTTTAAATAGTTGCTAAAAGCAGTTATAAGGGGTTTATAAAGGGCACTGAAAAGTGCCTTTACATTGCAGTCAATGGGGAACTGTGTGTTCCCTGTAAATATATATACTGTATATATACATATATATATATATATATATATATATATATATATATATATATATGCTTATATATATATATTTATATTTGCTGCACAGCTTAACCCTTCACTGCGCTAGTTCCCATGTTCTCGTGGCCGCAATGCTTCCGTGCAATGCAAATGTGAGGTCATGTTCACATTGCACCTCACTTGTAATACCAGCACACATTTGCGTGCGCTGGTATTACAAAGTAAGCGCAAATATCGCTTTGCTGAAGCGATATTTTGCGATCCGCTTATAATCTGGCCCATAATTTGTATCCAAAGCATCGTGATAGCATGCAATGCTGATCATGGGTGTATAACACACTTTACCTATCTACAGCTCATATTACACAAGACTTGAAACCAACAATACACAATTATTGGTGATAAGAAAATCCTTGTTCGAAAAAACTAACAATTGATTAGGGTTGGTGAATCTATGATACAATTGGCCAAAATGACACTGTAAATGTTGCTGGCATTCCACCTCTGGGCGACTACCACTCCATGTACTGATTGCTATTGTATCCCTTAGAAAATATTTGTATCTTATCTTTCCATACTTTATTTGTCAATATATTGTGCTTACTTTTATTAGTCAGGACCAATAAGGTGCCCAAGTGAATGAGGCAAGAAGGTTTCATCCTAATGCTCACCTTTAATGTTCCATAAGCAGATGATTTTAGACTACAACCTCTTAGTTGGTGGAGGGGTTAAAGGGACAAGAAACCCAAAAATGTTCTTTCACGATTCAGATAGAGCATACAATTTTAAACTACGTTCTAATTTATTTATTTTATTTGTAGAAAAGTATACCTAGGTAGGCTCAGGTGTTGGGAGCTATCTGCTTATTGGTGGCTGTACGTATATGCCTCATGTCATTGGTTTACTGATGTGTTCAGCTAGCTCCCAGTAGTGGATTGCTGCTCGTTAAATTAAGGATACCAAGAAAATGAAGCAAAACTGATATCAGAAGTAAATTGGAAAGTTGTTTACAAATGTATGAGGTTTTATGTCCCTTTTAGAAATAGCATCTTAAGATGGCTGCTTCTTTACTATCAACTGCAGGCTGACTCATTTGAACTGCTCTGCGAGGGCTCAATGTCTGCCTCAATTTCTTGATGAATAGAGCCTAGTATGGAATTAAAAGAAACAAAAAAAACAAACCATTTTAATGTTTTATTTATGTCTCCTTAATTTTTTTTTAAAAATGGTGCTATGGCCACTCAAGAAAGTTTTTTTAGACTTTGGATCCATACCCATGCTCCAGATGTTTCTGGGTAAAGGGAAGAAAATGTATAAGAGCCGATTTATTAAGGCCCGAATGTGCCCCAATGCACCTGTTTCCGCGCAAGCCTTCAGACTCGCCGGAAACAGGAGTTAAGAAGCAGCGGTCTTAACTGGTCTTCTGCCTCAGAGGTGGCGGTCAGCAATCAGCCTGATTGGATACGATCAGGTTGATTGACAACCCCTGCTAGCGGCCGATTGGCCGTGAATGTGCAGGGGGCGGCATTACACAAGCATTTCACAAGAAATGTTTGTGCAATGATCAGCATTTATTGATGTGCGGCGGACATTAATAAATCGGCCCCATGGTATTTCTTGGGGAATGGGCTGTTTTTGCAGCACGTTATTGCATGATAAGAGATGGCTGGAATATATAAATACAAATTCATAAAGTAATGTATTAGTTTTAATTTATTTTAATATCAGTAAGAAAACACAAAGTTTAAAAACATGTTTAGTTTTTAGTTTTATTTATTCATTCTAAACTGTTCCAGTAGTTTTAACAAATCCATATCCATTTTATAACATTACAAAGATGTATGTCATAGCTAGGTGGTCCCTGTATGGTAACATTTATTGACACTCTAGCTAATGAAAAAAAGCTAGCATGAAAAACTTTATTTTTCTTAATCCTAAAAAACAATTTTCCTTTTCCAGAAGAATAATCTTAACTATACCCAACTGTGTTTTGCTATTATGTGATCAGATGGTTGATAGCTACATTAGGTTTACTCATCAAACCATGATTGGTATTAAGTGCTGTAAATTATTTTTCTTCTGATGTAAAAAGAAGACAGTAGAAAAACCATCAGGAACTGGAAGAAAAAGTTTATATCACATTCTCAAAAAGCAAAAAACAATATCAAAGCATTTAAACTATGTCTTTTTGTGATACTGTAGAAAGTGAATGAATCATGAACAGTGAAATAGCAGATTACACATAAATACAGTAACTTAATCTATAGCTATTGTATGCTTTTTTTCTTTCTATTTTCTGCTTGTGTGCACAATGGTCTCAATTCATTCGTTCCTGATACTATCCTATTAAAAAAAGAAAAATATATAAAAAAAAACACTGCCAAACCTCAACTCAAAAAAATTTGGAATTTAGAAATATTTGTATCTACACTTTATAACATTTGAGAGTTTAGCTCCATTATAATCAATACAGCTGCATCAATCAACAGAGCCTGAGCCTACCTAGGTATCATTTTCAACAAAGGATATCAAGAGAACAAAACAAATTAGATGATAGAAGTAAATTGGAATTTTTTTTAAATCACATGCTCTATCTGAATCATGAAAGAAAGAAAAATGGGTTTCCTGTCCCTTTTACAATTAGAAGATAGATATAGCTTAATTGATCAGTGAGATATTACTTTTAGGAATACTGTTGAGTGAAACCAGGCCATTGACTTATTATTTAATGTTGTAACAAATACATTTTGAACATTAAAGGGCCATAAAACTAAATATGCTTTTATTCATTAGAAGCAGCACTCATACATGCTACACAATATTTTTTTAATGTAATTATTTGTAAAGCCTATACTATTCTGTTCAATACATATAATATGGTCATTGGGGTTACAGTAAAACAATTGGACTTTAGAATTGATACAGAAGGATGAGGGCCCTGTTCCTGTTTGGAGCGCAAACAAGCTATATCAGGTTTTTGTGAAAGTTTGCGCACAGGTTAAATTATGCTTTTATTACAAGTTGGAAGTAAACGTGATTGATTGAGTGCAATTCAGGTTAACGCTCGCCGGGTTAGCGCATACTCAGTGCTATGGTTAACTGTTTCGAAAAAAAAAGGGGCACAAAACACATCAAAAATTCATTTTAAAGTACAGTTACACTCATAACAACATCTATTAAAAATTATTGAAAAAACAGATTGCACACAAAAGTTTTAAGTGCTCAAAGATATGGGGTTTCAGATGTTAGAAAAAAAAAATACAAAAATGAGATCTCTTCATGCCGGGTTAGCGCCCCTGAGAACATAAGTTCGGGGTTAGAGCGCAAGCAGGGTGTTTTTCCACTTTTTTGCTCCATTGACTTCTATGGGGAATACGTTATCATGCGCCTTAGACGATAGCTGTTTACGCATGTCGGGTTAGCTCAAGCGCGATAACTTTTTACTTTCAACTTGTAGTACGAGTGTAAACCGACGTGTGCAAAATGTTTACTTCTAGCGCAATTAACACTCTTATGAAAGCTGTAAATAGCACTCCACTCATAATCAGGCCTTTTACATTTTATATATATATAAAAAAAAGTTAAGATTCAATGGTTATTTTTATTTTATTTTTAAATTTCTTTTTATTGAGGCAACAATAACATTTCATAACAAACAGGGAAACCAAGAATACAAAAGGTATCACAGAAGTTGACAGTAATGTGGCGTCATGGTAAAATGATACAATACATTCTCATAGACCGGACTTTTCGGTACCTCATTTTGTTTTTATAGCTTTGTCGTGGCATCAATGACAACCAGATCCACTGGTGGGATCATACTCTTCAAAGTTCAAGGAGAACACAAGAAATAGAGGCCTATGTATCAAAGGTCTTGCGGACCTGATCCAACAGTGCGTTTCAGGTCCGCAAGACCTCGATGAATGCGGAGAGCAATACGCCAAATAAGCCATATTCAGCATTGCACCAGCAGCTCACAAGAGCTGCTGGTGCAACGCTGCCCCCTGCAGACTCGCGGCCAATCGGCCGACAGCAGGGAGGTGTCAATCAACCGGATCGTACTCGATCGGGTTGAATTGTGGCGATTCCTGTCCGCCTGCTCAGA
This sequence comes from Bombina bombina, assembly GCF_027579735.1. Taxonomy (NCBI): domain Eukaryota; kingdom Metazoa; phylum Chordata; class Amphibia; order Anura; family Bombinatoridae; genus Bombina; species Bombina bombina. Next base: position 1,080,688,728 of record NC_069503.1, on the reverse strand, counting down.
GCAGGCGGACAGGGTTATGGAGCAGCGGTCTTTAATTTGTATTTTATTTTCTGTAATTTAGTGTTTCTTTTTTTTTTTTAAATTAGATAATTTAATTTAATTTATTTAATTGTTGTTAATTTAGATAATTTATTTAATTATATTGTAGTGTTAGGTGTTAGTGTAACTTAGGTTAGGTTTTATTTTACAGGTAAATTTGTATTTATTTTAGCTAGGTAGTTATTAAATAGTTAATAACTATTTAATAACTATTCTACCTAGCTAAAATAAATACAAACTTGTCTGTGAAATAAAAATAAACCCTAAGCTCGCAGGGTACTCCCTTGCGGGTTAGTTTAGTTTAGTTTAGGTTAAATGAGAGAGAAGTTTTAATCTCTCTGAAATGACAAAATATGAGAGTGGCGTTCATGTGAGAGGGGTTGTATTTTTGGAAACAGGCTGATGTACTTTATTGCTTTATTGTTCAAGAAAGAATTATTCAAATCTCTAAAGACCAAGAAGGTTTATCTCGATGTTAATGTAACACTGCCTTGTATAAACTATGTACCCGATTTGTATGATGTAATGTGATGATCACTTTCTTTTATGTATTCACATGACGGCTGCTCTCTTAATAAAAAGTTTTTTTTAAAAAAATAAACCCTAAGCTAGCTACAATACAACTATTAGTTATATTGTAGCTAGCTTAGGGTTTATTTTATAGGTAAGTATTTAGTTTTAAATAGGAATTATTTAGTTAATGATAGGAATATTTAGTTAGATTTATTTAAATTATATTTAAGTTAGGGGGTGTCAGGGTTAGGGTTAGATTTAGGTTTAGGGGTTAATAACTTTAATATAGTGGTGGCGACGTTGGGGGCGACAGATTAAGGGTTAATAAATGTAGGCAGGTGGCGGCGATGTTAGGGGCTGCAGATTAGGGGTTAATAAGTATAAAGTAGGTGGCGGCGGTGTAGGGGCAGCAGATTAGGGGTATTTAGACTCTGGGTTTATGTTAGGGTGTTAGGTGTAAACATAACTTTTATTCTCCAATAGGAATCAGTGGGATATCGGGCAGCAGCGAACATAAGCTTTGCTGCTTTCAGACTCCCACTGATTCCTATGGCATCCACCGCCTCCAGGGCTGTGTATTGAAAACCAGGTACGCTGGGCCGGAATAGTGCCGAGCGTACCTAGTAGAAATTTGATAATTTTCAAAAGTAGTCAGATAGGGCCGAACTTGCATTCGGAACATCTGTGGTGACGTAAGCATCGATCTGTGTCAGACTGAGACCGGCGGATCGTATGTTACATCACAAAATTCTACTTTTGCCGGTCTGTAGGGTTTAATAACTAAGGAGAATCAGGTTCGCAACAAATACGCTGCGGAATTCCAGTGTATTTGCGGTTGACGGCGTAATAAGTAGGCCTCTATAGGTTTCTATTACATGGACTTATGATATCTTCCTACACTGGATTTTAACAGTACTGAAATTGTAAAGTAGAAACCCACTTCCACGTAACATGCTATCTGCATATGAAAGGTCATCCTGTGACTGTCAGAGGAAAAAGCTCCATTATCATAATATTTATATGGCATAGTTATGATTTAATATTCCTTCTCAAATTACAATTTTATAAACAATAACTAATACACAAATGTTTTAGTAACTGGAGTATAGGAACTTCTCATACTCAGATTGGACAAAACTAATTAGTGGGGTCCCCTAAGGATCAGTACTGAGCCCTGTTCTTTTTATTATTTTTATTGATGACTTTGAGAAAGGATTACATAACAACTTTTGTGCATATGATACAAAGTTGTGTAAGGTAATTAGGTTAGAGCAGGATGTAAAGGTTCTGCAAAGGGACTTACAAAAATAAGAAGAATGGGCTAGTAAATGGCAAATAAGATTTTATACTGGTAAATGTAAGGTTTTATATTTTAGAAGTAAAAATATGCAGGCTACCAATTATTTAAATGGGGTTAGACTTAGCAAAACAGAGAGGAAAGACATTTATTTCTAATGACACAGTGAGTCTACGGATCATCATCAATTACTGTTGGGAATATCACTCCTGGCCAGCAGGAGGAGGCAAAGGGCACCACAGCAAAGCTGTTAATATCACTCCCCTTCCCACAATACCCCAGTCATTCTCTTTGACTGTAGTGCAAGGATGAGGTGAAGTATAGGTGTCTGATGAGAAGTTTTCTTCAATCAAGATTTTTTTTAAATAAGCTTACTCTGTTCTTTTCTGGGGTCTAGCCTAGTCCACATCAGTCTCTTCAGTAGGGCAGTGGTGGCTTTTGAGCACTTGAGAACTTGTGAGGCGCAATCCGCACTGCGTTATCTCAAGACTCTACTGCCCTAACTAGAAAACCTGAGTAGGTTTACTCCGTTTTTCTCTCTTCACAGGACCATATGAGGTGCTGCACCCTCTCAAACCAGATGAGCTGTCTTGCTGCTGGACAGCACTTTCACATAAGTGCCATTTTAATTTTCTTTTGCAAGGAGATTGCTGGCACTTGTTACAGCTAAAAGCTGTCTTATTTAATATGGACTTTATTAAACCTTCAAGTTTGGGGTTTCTTTTAGGCAGTTTGGGCATTGAGACTGTGAGGTGATTTATGGTGGCTCAGTGTGTTATAGTAGTTTTTATACTTTAACTTTTGGTCATGGAGATTTTTTTTTCGGCAGTTAATGCTCTGTAACTGCACTGTATTTGAAAATGAGCTGCAGGACAGGTAGGCACCTCAGTAAATCTACTGAGGTGTATAGGTAGCTTGTGTTCTATTTGGTTTGTTTCGCTAACACACATTTCTATTTAAAGACACAGAACACATTTACTTTTATCTAACTTTATCCTTATTTAATACATAAGACGGATCAAGAGGCTTTTCAAACCATTATCCCAGGCAAATTTGCTGCTTGTCAGTTATGTTTTGATGCTCAGGTGGAACCCCCAGTTCCTTTTTGTTCCTCATGAATTGTTAGAACTTTAAGTTATATAGATAAAATATTTGACCATGAGCCACCATTATCCCAGGCAAATGCTGTTCAGGTGTCTCCTGTTGCAGATATGCCACAGCTTTCTCCTCAAGCTTCACAACTTTTTCAGTCTCCACATACAGTGGCTTGTGTTTCCTCTTGCAATCCTGTAGGATTTTCTCTACAAGAAATTGCTTCCCAGGTATCCCTTGTGGTATCTGAGGCCTTGTCAGTTTTCCCCATGTTGCAGGGAAGGCGTAAAAAGGAAATTTAAGGAAATAGTTAGTAAGGTTTCTGATCAAGTTCTGGCTATCCAGAGTGTCCCTTCCCATAAGCCTGAGGAAGAAGACATGTCGGTAGCATCTGAGGGGGAAATCTCAGACTCAGACAGTGTAATTCCTTCTTCTGATGCTAAAGTGGTATCCTTCAGATTTAAGCTAGAACATCTTCGCTTATTACTTTAGGAGGTTTTGGCTACTTTGGACGACTCCGACACAACCATCGTAGTCAATCCAAAAAAGTCTAGTAAATTGAACAAATACTTTGATGTTCCCTCCTCGGTGGAGTTTTTTTCCGTTCCTGACCATGCTGCAAAGATTATTGCTCGAGAATGAGAAAGACCTGGTATTCCCTTTTCTCCATCTACTAATTTTCAGAAGATGTTTCCTATTTGTGGATTCTATTAAGGAGTCGTGGCAGACGGTTCCTAAGGCAGAAGGAGCGATCTCCACTTTGGCCAAGAGGGCTACTATTCCCATAGAGGATAGTTGTTCTTTTAAAGATCCAATGGATAAAAAATTTAAGGCTTTACTAAAAAAGATGTATGTCCACCGGGGTCTACAATGGCAACCTGCGGTGTGTATTGCCACTGTTACCAGCGCTGTGGCTTACTGGTTTAATGCGTTGTCATAATCTCTTCAGACAGATACCCCTCTTGATGAGATCCAGGACAGGATTAGGGCTCTCAAGTTAGCCAATTCCTTAATTACAAATGCTTCCTTACATGTTATTAAACTGGGAGCGAAAATTTCTGGTTTTGCTGTCCTAGCCCGCAGGGCCTTGTGGTTGAAGTCCTGGTCTGCGGTTGTTTCATCTAAATCTAAGCTCATGGCTATTCCTTACAAGGGTAAGACCTTGTTTGGACCTGGTTTGGTGGAAATTATCTCAGATATTACTGGAGGGAAGGGTTATTTTCTTCCTCAAGATAAAAAGAATAAGCAGAAGGGACGTCAGAGTAATTTTCGTTCCTTTCATAACTTTAAAGGCAAGTCTTCCTCCCCTTCCTCCAAGTAAGATCAAGCCAAGCCTTCCTGGAAGCCCAACATAAGCATAAGCCACAGTTAAAGTATACATAAGCCACAGTTTGATTGGGCTGAAGGACAACTGGCCTCTTGGGGTACCTCCTGTTTCCACCCCTGCCTTGCTAAAGTCACTCCTCTGCTCAGCATCCCCATAGACAGCCTTCAGACTCCTTCAAGCATTCCGTCAGTATACGCGGACTTCACAGATGTGTTTGAGAAGAAAGTAGCCAATGTGCTGCCACCCCACCTTATGACTGTAAAATGTAGCTCTTTCCCGGAGTCCCACTTCCTAAAGGGAGGACTTATCCACTCTCCAAAGCTGAAACCAAGTCCCTGGAGGAATACATCCAAGAGAATCTTGTTAAAGGTTTAATTCACCCTTCCTCCTCTCCTGCTGGGGCAGACTTCTCTTCCGTGAGTAAGAAGGATGGTGGGCTCAGAACCTGTATCGAGTACAAGGCCTTGAACAACATAACTATCAAGAATTGCTATCCCATTCCTTTAATCACTGAACTGTATGACTCACTCTAGGATGCTCGCTTCTTCACCAATCTGGACCTACGTGGGGTATACAATCTGATTTGTATCTTTCCAGGCCACGAATGTAAGACCGCCTTCAACACAAGATCAGGGCATTATGAATACATTGTGATGCCCTTTGGGCTGTGTAACTCCCCTGCAGTCTTCCAGGCATTTGTCAACAATGTCTTCCGTGACCTCCTTAATCGCACTGTCATTGTCTACCTGGATGACATCCTTGTTTGTTCTTCCACTTTGGAGGAGTATCATAAACATGTGAGATAGGTACTTCAACGTCTCAGAGACCATTCTTTGGTAGCCAAAGTAGAAAAATGTGAGTTTGATCAAGTTCAGATCCAGTTCCTTGGTTATGTCATCTCAAAGGAGGATTTTGCCATGGATCCTGCTAAACTCACCGCAGTTTTAGAATGGCCTCAACGCACTTTAATAAAGGAATTACAGAGATTCTTGGGGTTCTCCAATTATTACCGCAACATTATAAAGAACTTTACTCAAACAGTCGCTCCACTCACTGAATTGACAAAACGGAACAAAGACTGTAAACATTGGCCACCTGATGCTATGAATGCCTTCTCTAATCTAAAAAAGGCTTTTTGTTCTGCTCCTGTGCTCCGCCATCCTGATCCTGACCTACAGTTCACTTTAGAGGTTGATACCTCTGAGATAGGGGCTGGAGCAGTTCTAACCCAAAGGGATCCTTTAACCTCCAAGTCGTATCCTGTAGCCATTTTCTCTAAACGCTTTACTCCTGCAGAGAGGAATTACGATGTAGGTAATCATGAACTCTTAGCTATTAAGATGGCCTTGACTGAATGGCACCATTGGTTAGAGGGCACCACCAATCCCATTCAGATTCTCACTGACCACAAGAATCTAACTTACCTAGAGACTGCTCATCGACTCAATCCTCGACAGGCCAGGTGGGCCTTGTTCTTTTTCCGTTTTAACTTTGTGGTCTCTTATCTTCCCGAGACCAAAAACAAGAAGGCAGACGCCCTTTCCCGTCAGTTTCCTCACTCAATTGATTCCTCTGAAATCCCTATTGAACACATCATACCTTCCTCCTGTGTGGTTGCTCAACTGAATTCCACTTTTCTTCAAAGATTGCAACGTGCCCAGTCTAGAAAACTTCCTGAAGACCCCATGGCTTCTGATATCCTCTTTGTACCCCTGAATCTACGCACTCCTGTGCTATCCTGGGCTCCTGGGCTCATGATAGTAAACTCTCAGGACATCCTGGCTTGACAAGGACTTTTAAGCTTATTTCCCAACTTGTATGGTGGCCTTCTATGAAGTTTGACTACTGGCCGAGTTCGGTCTGAAAGTAGAATATCCCACGAGCATTATAGAAAATATCATGAGGTGGACTATCCCTTTAAACTATCATTTTAATATTATTTCAAATAATCAAACATCAATCGATTTTTAAAATCATTGTCAAAAATATTACACTGTGTCCTAATGTCATCATCAATGTTTAACTTTAATACTAATTTCACAAATACCTACTTTCAAAGTATAATACACAATGTAACAAATGGCCCTTATAAGTTCTGATAAGTGATCATTGACACAAGTATCAAGCAATCTGATTAGTTAGTGATAGTATAGAATGTTTATTTAAATCAGATGGGCTGGTGTCATAAATCATGTGATTATGCATTTTCCAATCAAAAGTGGTGGAAAATTTCACTAGTTTGTGGGAGGTTTAGGAGTTTGAGTATTGCGTCCAATTTGGTGCGATATATTGCGTCAAATTTGGTGCGAAATGCAGGGGGACTTGTGTTACATGTGTTAAACATGGTGAAATTAGATTGATCAAAAATAGGAAGTTAGCTATAGTACGTAATGTATTTATTTTATTTGTATCCCTATATCTACTAGTCCTGCTGCCAGACAGACATTGCCTGTCATTAAAACTACTTTTGAAATTAATCTGTCCCTTGAAATTACATGTAATTATAAAATTATTTAACATATTATTTAGATACTGAACATGCGTCTTTGTTGCGTGTGTGATTTAGAAAGAGTATACAATTGTAATCAACTTTCTAATTTACATAAATATGTAATAAGCTTAATTCTCTTGCAGCATGTAACATAACCTTTCTGGGTTTTCATTGATTGTCATTGATTTCTATAGCATTCGCGGCTTCAAGGGTGGCGGTTTGAACAATAGGTACGCTGCGGCGGAAAAGACGTGAGCGTACCTGTTGAATGTTTGATAAATTTGGAAGAGGGTCAAATAGAGTCGAATGTGAATTCAAAACATCCGGAATGATGCAAGCATTGATCTGTTAATTTGGATAGGTCAGGGAGCTCAGTGATAACAGTTGTAGCCTACCCACTATTCACACTCCTCACAAAGTGTGAAAAAATAGTAAAACTGTGAAAAAAGGTTGTGAGTGGCGCCACTGAAGGCTAACTGTAAAACAAATCAAATAAAATCAAATAGATAATATTAATAATATAATATCAGTGTTGTAAATTGATATGAGATCCAGTGCAAAAAACGAAATAATAAAATGCCCCTTTAAGGTCTAAACATAAAGTAATAAATTTCAGTATAGATAAATAGATATGTCAGGAGGCTCAATTTAACCAGTATAAATCAAAACATATACCAGTAGGACTCCTATGTTACCAAAACACACTTTGCTAAAATAAAAATGGGATACAGATAAGTTAATGTTGAATAAGACTAATTTATTATAGGTACATTTAATCATAAAACATTTAATCATAAAACATTCAGACACATATAACTATAATAGCACCTGTGCTGACAAACTGTAAAAACCTCAATAAGACAATGTTAAATTCATACAAGTCTAAAAAGTCAATATCGATAATATTAGCTAAGAATAATAAATACAAAGCTAAGTGCATACAAAAAAAGCTAAGAAATAAACCTAAAAATGCAATAAACTTTGACATAAGCAACCGTGTCAAAGGATCTGTTACAGCAGCATCTCTCAAAGTCTCTTTGGATAACTCTGCAGCGTGAGCACTAATAATGATTCTATTTGAAACTGTTCCGGACCAGGGTTATAATGTTGCAACATACAGTGAGTTAAATGATTGTGTCACATAAGTCTTTGAATAACCCAGACTCTTTTTTAGGATGTTTGTAACTTTGTACCAAGTTTAAGGCTTTATGGCAGACTGGAATTAAGTCACAGCAATAATGATAGATTTTGAATTGACGGTTTTCACTTACTCACCATGCAATCCCTTGAAAAAACACAGACCAGTCCCGGTGTTGAATAACCACCAAGTTATCTCCTTAACAATTGGAACTTTCGCCTTAATAAGTTTTAATAAGTTTTACGTGTAGCTGGCAGCTCTTAGTTTTTGTTGATGCCGTAAGGGAAATTCTTTCTGCTCCGTCAGTAGTCGTATAGAAGCTCAGTGCGCGCACTATTTTTGAAAAAACCCGCTCCTACCGTTCAACCAATCAGCCTTCCTCCTTGCTTGGTTGGTTCAAGCTATTGATCCTGGCTTGATGGTACGGTTCTGGGAGCTCAGTAGCAGTTCATGCGAGGCTTTCAATCAGCCTCTCCTTGTCTTACAAACACTTTCACAGGTGTTTAGGGAATCAGTACATCCACGCGTATCGGCTTTAGGCCTTTGTCAAGATAACTGTTCCCATGTCTTCTTCTCCTAATAAAGGCTGCAGAATTAACCCCTTATTGGTTAAGTTACAAACATAATAAAGTTGATTTCTTTCATAATGGCTTCATTTATCCCTTGATCTTCTTCTCCTTGTTCGTTTGTTGAAGAATTTTTTTTTTTCCCCCTATTCCTAATTTGCAAAGTCACTCACTATATAAGAGAAAATATACCAATATAAAAATATCAAGATATCAGGATCTAATTCATTAATAAATGGGGTCCCATTTTTCCCAAAAAACAAGCAGATTTTATTTCTCACCATTTAAATCATTTGAAAAGGAGAGAAATTTATTTAGTGGAATATCTTTTTGGAATATGTAAAAGTATATATATAATATTTTCAATGTAAAGGAGTATGAAAAATTTATTTTTAAGACTTCAGAGTCTAATCTCTAAGGAGCATGTTATTGGCTGTGGCACTTCAGAACCCATTTTGATGTGGAATACACATTAATCTATATGCTAATAAAGAACTAATACCTTATCACAAGTCTACCCTTTAAAATTAATATAATATAAACATTTAATATCATTGTTATACAGCATTGATATTTTGATTATTATTTATTTCATAAAATTATTTTTATAAAAATGTTTTTATATAAAAAGTTTTTATATCAAAAAAAGGGGGGGGGGGGATTATAAAAAATTAAAACAGTTAAAACAGTTAGGGATTAGAGACAGACCAATTGGAAGATTAAAAATAAATACATGAGTAAAATAATTTGGAAATATTATAATGGGGAATTAGATGGTAATCATATTCCATATATATATTTTAAAAAATGTGCTGATTGTCAGAGATAATTTACCAATAATCATGATCAAATCAATCTATTCAGATCTAGTTCACTATTTAAACCTGATGGGTGTAACGTGCCAAAATTATAGATTAGCTCTGCTTCTTGCCTTAGGAGCTTACTCTCCATATTGCCCCTTCTCCCATCACCATGTACTTTTTTTATTCCCCAGTATTTCATGCAATTTAAATTTCCCTGATGTTTTTCATCAAAATGTTTATATAGTGTTGTATCTTTCCTGTGATTTTCAATACTTAAAATATGCTCACGAATCCTGTCTCTGAGTTTTCTACTTGTTTGGCCAAAGTATAAAAGATTGCAATCACATTTAATGGCATAGATTACATTTTCATCTGAACATCTAATAATCCCATTAATTTTATATACTTTTCCTGTTTTGTTTGATTCTAGACCCTTCAGTTTACTGCTGTATTTACAGGATTTACATGAATGGCATGGATAAAATCCCTCTATTTTATTCCCTTCAAGGTCCTTAATCCCCTTTTCTATCATTGAAACTTTATTCTTTTTAAATTCGCTGGGTGCTAATAAATTTTTGCAATTTTGAGCTTTTTTTATAGATAAATCTAGGGTTTCTACTTATATTCGGGCCAATAAGGGGGTCTTTTAACAGTAAATGCCAGTGTTTGTTGACCACTTTCTTAAAAAGTTTGTGTTGTGACGTTATAACCCTGGTCCGGAACAGTTTCAAATAGAATCATTATTAGTGCTCACGCTGCAGAGTTATCCAAAGAGACTTTGAGAGATGCTGCTGTAACAGATCCTTTGACACGGTTGCTTATGTCAAAGTTTATTGCATTTTTAGGTTTTATTTCTTAGTTTTTTTTGTATGCACTTAGCTTTGTATTTATTATTCTTAGCAAATATTATCGATATTGACTTTTTAGACTTGTATGAATTTAACATTGTCTTATTGAGGTTTTTACAGTTTGTCAGCACCGGTGCTATTATAGTTATATGTGTCTGAATGTTTTATGATTAAATGTTTTATGATTAAATGTACCTATAATAAATTAGTCTTATTCAACATTAACTTATCTGTATCCCATTTTTATTTTAGCAAAGTGTGTTTTGGTAACATAGGAGTCCTACTGGTATATGTTTTGATTTATACTGGTTAAATTGAGCCTCCTGACATAACTATTTATCTATACTGAAATTTATTACTTTATGTTTAGACCTTAAAGGGGCATTTTATTATTTCGTTTTTTGCACTGGATCTCCTATCAATTTACAACACTGATATTATATTATTAATATTATCTATTTGATTGTATTTGATTTGTTATACAGTTAGCCTTCAGTGGCGCCACCCACAACCTTTTTTCACAGCATTGATCTGTGTTAGATTGAGATCGCGGGAGCATACATTACGTCACACATTTCAACATTTGACGATGCTGATTCTTTGTTAATTACGGCGGATTCAATTTTCGTTGAATATGACTCGAGATTCAAGTGGATTCCATCGTATTATCAGTTGAAGCTTTGATATATCGGCCCCTTCACCTCTAGCAAAGGGAGCATTTACATTAGTTTTCGTTAAACTAATGAAAATGTTCCACAGATATTCAGTATTAATTTTCTTTAAAACAAAACAAATAGTGCAGCAGAAGAATATTCAGGGAAACTAATTTCCTCAAATATTTGTTCCGAAAGAGCACTGCACATCTTAGGCTATGGTTGCAATATTTAAAACATTACTCATAGCATGATAATCAGTAGGTGATTTGTAATTAGTTATGTTTTTCTAAGCATTCATCCATTCTAAAATTTTTAATCAATGGTTATGTTGTAGAGCTAAAAATAATTAGTAAACAGTGTTGCCCTCACCTGTATTGATATTAACATTGTTTGATCTTGGCCTTGCAGATTAAGAAAATGTTAAATGTTTGCATGACGATGAAAAAGCATAGATTATTTTATTAAAAAAAAATTCTATTAAAAAATAATATGAAGGGACATCACATATAAGAAGGAGTATCACTTATAAGAAGGAGAATCATAAAAACTTGTTAATAATTTTATTGCTACAAAATATGAAGTATGAGCATTATCAGGAAATATCTATCAATCAATGAGTATTAGCAGGAAGCACCTATCAACCAATAAGCATTAGTAGGAAGTACTTATTGCCAAATGAGCTTTAAAATGAAGTTGCTGTAGGATGTAAACCACTGAGGCCACGATGATTGAAAGTGCCATGAGGCGGCAAAATATTCCAAATTGATCCACCACAATGTCTGGCGAGCCAATGAAAGATTCAAAGCTGCCGGCATCTATGTTTAAAGGTGGCATTAGTAAGAGGTGATTTACTATACATTCCAATGGGCATTGATGCTGGTGATTGATTCTAGTCAACATCGCAGCCGGCATTGGCAATGTATAGTAAAGGATACCTTTGGAATATATTACACTGAGCCTAAAAAATATACCTAACAAACTAACCCTACACTACTTAACCCCTAAACCACCAATAGCCCACTGCAATAAACCATCTGCCCTATTAACCCCAAACTGCATAGCCCAACGCATTATTCTACTTAACCCCTACACCACAACAACCCATAATGCAATAACCCCCCCTTACCTATTAACACGTACACCGCCACACACACCAACACAATAAACCTCCTTACTTATTAACAACTACGCTGCTACAACTCCCAAACACAATAAACCCCCTAACCTATTAACACCTAAACTGCCACAACCCCAACACAATAAACCACTAACCTATTAACACCTACACTGCCACACCCCCAACACAATAAACCCCCTAACCTATTAACTCATACACCTCCACAACCCACCAGTGCAAACTACCCCTACACTACTTAACTACCAAACATCTAACTGCCCCCAACTCTAACACCCCGTAAATTACAAAAAAATAACAAACACTCGGCTAGATTACGAGTTGTGTGTTAGGGTTAAAAAGCATTGTTGGCTGGTCCCAACGCTGCTTTTTAACGCCCGCTGGTGTTACGAGTCTTGCAGGTACAGGTGTACCGCTCACTTTTTTGGCCAGATTCGGAAATACCACAAATCCACTTATGTCAATTGCGTATCCTATATTTTCAATGGGACTTGCATATGAGTCTGCCAAAAAGTGAGCGGTAAACCCTCTCCTGTCAAGCCTGGTACCGCATTTTAAAGTCAGTAGTTAAGAGTTTTACACTACAACGCCGTAGCATAAAACTCTTAACTAAAGTGCTAAAAAGTACACTAACACCCATAAACTACCTATTAACCCCTAAACCGAGCCCCCCCCACATTGCAAACACTAAAATACATTTTTGAAAATCTAATCTGCTGAACCGGACATCGCCGCCACTATAATAAATATATTAACCCCTAAACCGCCGCACTCCTGCATCACAAACACTATTTAAATATTATTAACCCCTAATCTGCTGGCCCTAACATCGCCGACACCTACCTACATTTATTAACCCCTAATCTGCCGCCCCCAATGTCGCTGCCACTATAATAAAGTTATTAACCCCTAAACCTAAGTCTAACCCTAACCCCCCTAACTTAAATATAATTTAAATAAATCTAAATAAAATTACTACAATTCACTAAATTATTCCTATTTAAAACTAAATACTTACCCGTAAAATAAACCCTAAGATAGCTACAATATAACTAATAGTTACATTGTATAAAGCTTAGGGTTTATTTTTATTTTACACGCAACTTTGTATTTATTTTAACTAGGTACAATAGTTATTAAATAGTTATTAACTATTTAATAACTACCTAGTTAAAATAAAGACAAATTTACCTGTAAAATAAAACCTAACCTAAGTTACAATTACACCTAACATTACACTACAATTAAATTAAATACCTAAACTAAATACAATTAATTACAACTTTAAAAAATTATCTAAAGTATGAAAAAAACCAAACACTAAATTACAGAAAATAATAAAATAATTACAAGATTTTTAAACTAATTAAACATAATCTAATCCCCCTAACAAAATAAAAAAGCACCCCAAAATAAAAAAGCCCTACCCTACACTAAATTACAAATAGCCCTTAAAAGGGCCTTTTGCGGGGCATTGCCACAAAGTAATCAGCTCTTTTGCCTGTAAAAAAAAGTACAAATACCTCTCCCCCAACATTAAAACCCACCACCCACACAACCAACCCTACTCTAAAACCCACCCAATACCCCCTTAAAAAACCTAACACTAACCCCTTGAAGATCACCCTACCGTGAGACGTCTTCACCCAACCGGGCAGAAGTGGTCCTCCAGATGGGCAGAAGTCTTCACCCAAGCCGGGCAGAAGAGGTCCTCCAGACGTGCAGAAGTCTTAATCCAGATGGCATCTTCTATCTTCATCCATCCAGCGCAGAGCGGCTCCATCTTCAAGACATCCGACGCGGAGCATCCTCTTCATCCGGAGTCTTCTTCAACAATGACTGTTCCTTTAAGTGACGTCATCCAAGAGGGCATCCCTTCAATTCCGATTGGCTGATAGAATTCTATCAGTCAATCCGAATTAAGGTAGGAAAAATCCTATTGGCTGATGCAATCAGCCAATAGGATTGAGCTTGCATTCTATTGGCTGATTTGAACAGCCAATAGAATGCAAGCTCAATCCTATTGGCTGATTGGATTGGCATTACTATAGTAATAATAGTTAGTTTTTGGAATAGGCTTTTTTAGTTGATTTTTTTTGTTGCCAGCAAAAGAGCTGAAATACTTGAATCACTTCAGGGTAATACCCTACAAAATGCTCTTATCAAGGCAACCTTTTTTTTTAAAAAATTTTTTAGTGTATTTTTTTTTTAAAAAGGGATTTTTTTTAAAGATAAAAAACTATGATCACTTTAGGGAAATGTCCTATCAAATGCCCTTATTAGGGCAATTTTTAGAGTATTCTTTTTTAGATAGGCTTTTTTTGGTGGGGATACTTTTATTGTAGAATCTGAAATCACTTTAGTACAATTCCCTACAAAAAGCCATTCTAAGGGCTATTTATTTAATAACATTTGGTGTTTGTATAGGTGTTTTTTAGGCTTTTTTTAAGGGGATTTAGTTTTAATAATTGTAGGGTTTTTATTTTATTTTTTATTCTGGGGAGGCAGCACCGATTAGATAAATTGAAGCTTTGAGTCGTAGCTGCCCCTGTTCCCTTTTTGTTTTCTTATTAGTTCCGTGAGGAGACCAAGCACTTGTCACAGTTTCTGAGGAGGCGGCACCGATTAGACTCAAGCATATTATACAGCTCACTGCTGAACAGAATGAAGCTAACACGGAAGATTTAACAATCTTAGGCCTAGATTTAGAGTTGGGCGGTAGCCGTCAAAACCAGCGTTAGAGGCTCCTAACGCTGGTTTTTAACGCCCTCTGGTATTTAGAGTCAGTCATTAAAGGGTCTAACGCTCACTTTCCAGCCGCGACTTTTCCATACCGCAGATCCCCTTACGTCAATTGCGTATCCTATCTTTTCAATGGGATCTTTCTAACTCCGGTATTTAGAGTCGTGTCTGGAGTGAGCGTTAGAAATCTAACGACCAAACTCCAGCCGCAGCAAAAAGTCAGTAGTTAAGAGCTTTCTGGGCTAACGCCGGTTTATAAATCTCTTAACTACTGTGCTCTACAGTACACTAACACCCATAAACTACCTATGTACCCCTAAACCGAGGTCCCCCAACATCGCCGCCACTCTATTAAATTTTTTTAACCCCTAATCTATCCTTATGTACCCCTAATCTGCTGCCCCTAACACCGCCGACCCCTATATTATATTTATTAACCCCTAATCTGCCGCCCCCGCTATCGCTGACCCCTGCATATTATTATTAACCCCTAATCTGCCGCTCCATACACCGCCGCTACTTACATTATCCCTATGTACCCCTAATCTGCTGCCCCTAACACCGCCGACCCCTAGATTATATTTATTAACCCCTAATCTGCCCCCCACAACGTCGCCTCCACCTATCTACACTTATTAACCCCTAATCTGCCGAGCGGACCGCACCGCTACTATAATAAAGTTATTAACCCCTAATCCGCCTCACTAACCCTATAATAAATAGTATTAACCCCTAATCTGCCCTCCCTAACATCGCCGACACCTAACTTCAAACATTAACCCCTAATCTGCCGACCGGAGCTCACCGCTATTCTAATAAATGTATTAACCCCTAAAGCTAAGTCTAACCCTAACACTAACACCCCCCTAAGTTAAATATAATTTAAATCTAACGAAATAAATTAACTCTTATTGTATAAATTATTCCTATTTAAAGCTAAATACTTACCTGTAAAATAAACCCTAATATAGCTACAATATAAATAATAATTATATTGTAGCTATTTTAGGATTAATATTTATTTTACAGGTAACTTTGTATTTATTTTAACCAGGTACAATAGCTATTAAATAGTTAAGAACTATTTAATAGCTAAAATAATTAAAATAATTACAAAATTACCTGTAAAATAAATCCTAACCTAAGTTAC
This sequence comes from Bombina bombina, assembly GCF_027579735.1. Taxonomy (NCBI): domain Eukaryota; kingdom Metazoa; phylum Chordata; class Amphibia; order Anura; family Bombinatoridae; genus Bombina; species Bombina bombina. The sequence continues at coordinate 1,080,672,931 of NC_069503.1, read as the reverse complement.
AATTAAACCTAACACTAGACTATCAATAAATTAATTAAATACAATACCTACAATTATCTACAATTAAACCTAACACTACACTATCAATAAATGAATTAAATACAATAAATACAATATCTACAAATAAATACAATTAAATAAACGAACTAAGTTACAAAAAAATAAAAAAATATTTACAAACATTAGAAAAATATTACAACAATTTTAAACTAATTACACCTACTCTAAGCCCCCTAATAAAATAACAAAGCCCCCCCAAATAAAAAAAAATGCCCTACCCTATTCTACATTAAAAAAAAGTTCAAAGCTCTTTTACCTTACAAGCCCTGAACAGGGCCCTTTGCGGGGCATGCCCCAAGAAATTCAGCTCTTTTGCCTGTAAAAAAACATACAATACCCCCCCCAACATTACAACCCACCACCCACATACCCCTAATCTAACCCAAACCCCCCTTAAATAAACCTAACACTAAGCCCCTGAAGATCTTCCTACCTTATCTTCACCATACCAGGTTCATCGATCGGTCCTGGCTCCAAAATCTTCATCCAAGCCCAAGCGGGGGCTAGACATCCATCATTAGACGGCTGAAGAAGTCCAGAAGAGGGTCCAAAGTCTTCATCCTATCCGGGAAGAAGAGTAGATCCTGACCGGCAACCATCTTCTTCCAAGCGGCATCTTCTATATTCATCCGATGAGGACCGGCTCCATCGTGAAGACCTCCAGCGCGGACCCATCTTCTTCCGACGACGTCCAACTGAAGAATGACGGTTCCTTTAAGGGACGTCATCCAAGATGGCGTCCCTCGAATTCCGATTGGCTGATAGGATTCTATCAGCCAATCGGAATTAAGGTAGGAAAATTCTGATTGGCTGATGGAATCAGCCAATCAGAATCAAGTTCAATCCGATTGGCTGATCCGAGCTGATGCGAGCTCAATCTGATTGGCTGATCGGATCAGCCAATCGGATTGAACTTGATTCTGATTGGCTGATTCCATCAGATTCCATCGTTAGGAGCTGAACGCGGCTTTTTTGCAGGTGTTTGTTTTTTTTTCAGCTCAAACAGCCCCATTGTTTTCTATGGGGGAATCGTGCACGAGCCCGTTTTTGAAGCTGGCCGCGTCCGTAAGCAACTCTGGTATCGATAGTTGCAGTGGCGTTAAATATGCTCTATGCTCCCTTTTTGGAGCCTAACGCAGCCATTCTGTGAACTCTCAATACCAGAGTTATTTAAAAGGTGCGGCCAGAAAAAAGCCAGCGTTAGCTACGCGGGTCGTTACCGACAAAACTCTAAATCTAGGCCTTAGAGAACAGATTGCCTATTGCAATACCGGTACTGGGCAAAGACTTTTAACTTTTCCTTACCGGATTCCATCTCTGTGGATCATTTTTGTGTATATAATCATTTGTATATCTATCATCACTCAAGATTGTTGCAACTTAAATATATTTTAGCATAATCTATTGGTTATTTATATAATAAGTTTAATTGATTATATCTATTTCTTATAACCCAGTCTCACATTCAAAAGCGCTGCTTTATTTGGAGAGTTTTTATTTTTGGTAGAGCTTTTTTTTTTAAAAGTGTTTTATTATTTTCAGTAATTTAGTGTTTGTTTTTTTTGCAACTTAGGGGGTGTTCATTTAGAAGTGGGAGGGGTTAGCTGTCTGAGTTAGCTGTGCATTCCATGGGGAGTATAGGAAAGACATGATGTAGGTGTAAGCGGTATTAGGGAGTTAGCTGCACATTTCAGGGGTTGTATTGCTAAAGCATGCCATACTGTAGGTGTAGGCATTCTGTGGGAGTTAGCCGGGTGTTCCAGGGTAGTAACCTACACTTTGATTGGGATACATTGCCAGCAGTGTGATATATTCCAATCTCTGAAGTACAAGTTACGAGTAGGGTGTCAGCCATATTTGCCTCACCAACTTTTCAGTGGCAAAACTTTACAGTGTGAGCAGTTAGTGTAGGTGTAGTTTCAGAAAAGTTCCACAGGCATTATTTTAAGTGATACTACAGAGAAACTATGTTTGGTTTCAGTAAGCGATCTGTTGGTGCTGTATAGGAACACTTCAAATATGCCCCTCCCCCCCACCAGCAGAAAGTGCAGATAAGTGGCAACATCAGCGGTATTTTGATGACATAGTGCTCCTCATTATATCCTATGGGAGACACATTCCCACTCACTGGCACTTTGTGGGTACACCCCTTTTATTTGAATACATCAATGTTTTGAATATCGGGCCCCGATACTGCTGAATTAGTTCCAATTTAAAATTTAAAAATGTTACAGCTTTACTTCACATTTAAAAAAGTCTAACTGTTTACGTGTTTCATCTTCATATGAATAACACATATTTGTAGTAAAATACACACTTCATTTGTTGTAAAATATTTTACTTTTATTATAATAATAAAAAGTTTTACATCCAATCAAAAGGCATTTGTAATGTCAGTGATTAAAGACAAAGATTATTATTCTTCAAAGGTGAATATTAAATCCATAATTTGAATAATATAACAGCTTGTGAGTAAATTTTCATAATTGTAAAGTATTTGTGATCCAAGCATTTTTATAAATATGACTCGAAAGCATGTCACTTCTGTGTTCTTTCATTTGATTGATAATCCAATCTTACTGTGCAACGAATACAGAGTAGTCCTAAATGGTAAAATCATACCAACAGCTCCAAGCTTAAACATTCTTTGATGTATTTTAATGACAGTGCTTTGAGGTTCTCAACATATACAGTAAGTTTTAGTATAGATAATTACATGCTAATGCTTCTAAAGATGGGCTTTGGTATAATTTGTTTTTTACGTGGATATAATTGTTACATTTGTTAGATAGCACAATAATCTATATACAAATATGCATATAGATAGATAGACAGACAGATAGATACTAAAATAGTCCTCCAGACCCCACACACTGTAGTACCTAAGAGGGAGGTGGAACTCATTGGTCTTTTCAAAATGCAGAGCTTTATTGTGATTTTTCGAGGTAATGAGCCCCTTCTTCAGACATAAAAAACTGTGTACAACATTGCATATTTATACAAATTAAACAACTCATTCAGTTTAGTCTGGACACCCTGGAAAGATGTCTCTTACACTGTGAGTGCTGTATTTATCCTTTTGAGAAGTTGTGTATATATATATGTTATTGGTAAAGTCCGATATCGGTTAATTACAGTGCATGTTATATATGTTTTATGCTGTGACTCAATGAAGCGCATGCACTCTGAGGGGATTTATGATCATACATCGGGCTTTACCCACAGCAGCATGGGTAATGTCAATTTTACCCGGGACATTACCCAAGCGGCTATGGGTAAAGCCCGATGTATGATCATAAATCCCCTCAGAGTGCATGCGCTTTATTGAGTCACAGCATAAAACATATATAGAATGCACTTTAATTCACCCATCTTCAGTTTCTTTTTTTTTGCCTCCGTCTGGGGGGTTGAAGGGGGGAGAAGCCCCCATTTTAAACCTCATTATCCAAGGTTCACTTGGGGTGGATGCCAGAAGATCTGCAGGGGCCTTCCTTTAAACCCCCCCCCCCCAGGCGGAGGTAAAAAAATAGTGTAGATAGGGGACTTACAGTATATCAGACTTTTCCAACAGCTGCTTGGGTAATGTCCGTTTTCATAGGATTACCTGAATTTCTTACTTTACCCATAATATATATATAATTATAGGAAGATCAGGGATGGCGCTCAATCTATAAAAATGTAAACCAGTATTTTAGGATGCTATTGCAGGTGACTATTATTTCATAGCCACATTTTAATGATAAAGGGACATATGTTAATTAAAAAGACAAATTAATATATGTACATGTCAAGCATATAAAATACGTATTTAAAAAGCATAAAAAAGATATCTATACATAAAAAAACTAGATAGATCAATACAGATTCTATCTAAATAGAAGAAATTAAGTGGGTGCAAAAAGTCCTCAGTCCAAACGTTAGTATTAGGCGCCAGAGAGAAGGGTTCCACACCCAATCACATGTGCACTTACTTGATGTACCCTCAATCAATATGAGGTAAGTAGATAGTATCAGTCAGGCACTCCCAGAGTATGGATCAAAGTGTTGGTGGGTCACGGAATCCTCAGGTACCACTGCTTGTGAAGACAGAAACTTTCAATTTTGCCCTCAATAAGCTCTCCCTCCGTCCGTACATAGACCGTTAGGTTCACAGATATGGAGAAAAACACAAGCCAGAAGGGGCTTGTAAATTTTGTAATTTCCTGTGCTGGCTCTGCCCCCCTCATGTAGTTCTTGAGTTCCCCTTCCCTCTGCATCTCACATTTGTAGATCTTTTTTATGCTTTTTAAATACGTAATTTATATGCGTGACATGTATATATATTAATTTGTCTTTTTAATTAACATATGTCCTTTTATCATTGAAATTACCATTGATGTGGCTATGAAATAATAGTCACCTGCAATAGCATCCTAAAATACTGGTATACATTTTTATAGATTGAGCACCATCCCTGATCTTCCTATAATTGTATTTATTTGATAAGTTTGAGGTACTTACCTGCTCTTGTGGGGACTGTCTGCTATGGTTCTAGATTTATCTACATAATATACTGAAATACCAATATATTACAGTAGTCTACTTTCCCTTGTTGGGAGCGCTTTTGGGGCTTACCTGTGGACTTTTTGTCCCCAGGTATTCTAAATTTTGTATGATATATATATATATACATATATATATATATACACAAAACACGGAAGGGAACTGCACTCTCATACCGGACCGGGTACACATCCTGTGACCCTGCAACATGCTCAGCGCTGGGTGCCACTGGCACTCACAGGAAGCTGTGCTGTCCCCAGAGCCACAAGCAGTTAACCCCAGACAGGTCTGGGTGCAAGAACCATAGGGAAAATTACAAAACAAATTAATACAACACACAGAGAAAACCCAGGACTCACTTACAAGCTCTCAGCAAAGATTTAAAAGCAAAAATGGAAAGGTTAGTCACCGCATCTGGCCAAATGGGACAAGCTCAGGTACCACGTCAAGGTCCTTTCCAATACCTGAGACCCTAAAACAGCCACACAATGCAAGCTTTCAAATCCAAACAAACTGAAAACAAGGGAAGGGAGCACAGGAATATGTAACCACCCTAGACATATACAAAACACGGAAGGGAACTGCACTCTCATACCGGACCGGATACACATCCCATGACCCTGCAACATGCTCAGCCCTGGGTGCCACTGGCACTCACAGGAAGCTGTGCTGTCCCCAGAGCCACAAGCAGTTAACCCCAGACAGGTCTGGGTGCAAGAACCATAGGGAAAATTACAAAACAAATTAATACAACACACAGAGAAAACCCAGCACTCACGTACAAGCTCTCAGCTAAGATTTAAAAGCAAAAATGGAAAGGTTAGTCACCGCATCTGGCCAAATGGGAGAAGCTCAGGTACCACGTCAAGGTCCTTTCCAATACCTGAGACCCTAAAACAGCCACACAAGGCAAGCTTTCAAATCCAAACAAACTGAAAGCAAGGGAAGGGTGCACAGTGTAATGATGTGTATGCTTTATGTTATAGTTTAAGTTCAATAGTTATGCTTAGTTCACTCTGTGCACTACAAACAGTTAACATTTTAGTCATGTGATTGGAGGGGGCGGGCAGTTATTGTTTAGATGGATGCTGCTGAATAAAGTCTGTATTCCTGTTCTCTCTCCTTGCTGTTTGCTAATACATTATAAAGATTATCACATGGTACCAGAAGTGGGGTGAAAAGTGACATGGCAGCAAACAGCAACACAAAGAACATTCCTTCTCTGGATTTAGAGTCAGGGAACATTTCTGATAATTGGTCAAAGTGGAGGGAGCTGATTGAACTTGTGTTTGCATGACCAGATGCAGACAGATGGACTGAGCAACAGAAGGCAGCACACTTTTTGATATGTGTGGGACAAAAGGGACGTGATGTATGCAGAGCCTGGCAGGCAAGTGGGGATATCACTGCAGATGACAAAAAAAACCCAGAGGTATTGTTTGCAAAGTTTGAAGCATACTGCAATCCAAGGAAAAACATCACAGTGCAGAGGAAAATGTTTTATGAGAGGAATCAGTATGGAGGTGAATCTGTGGATGAATGGGTGACACAGCTGCGCTTGCTTGCCAAAGACTGTGCTTTTTATGATGCAGGTGATATGATAAAAGACCGTATTCTGATGGGCAGTAAGTTTAAAGAAGTTCAGGAAAAGCTGCTGCAGGAAGAAGATTTAAATCTTGAGAAAGCCATCAGGATTGCTAGAGCATATGAAATGTCAAGAAAGGACATGCAGGTACTTTAAGGAACACAACACCAGATCAGTGCTATAGAAAATCAAAGCAGCAGATACTGGCAAGAAAGAGGACACAAGGGGATAAAAGGCAAGTGGGACACTGGGACAATTAACACACAAGCAACCTGTGGCTACTGTGGAAACATGCACAACAAAAATGCTGCCTGTCCTGCAAGGTGGCAGATATGTAATAAATGCAAGAAAAGAGGACATTTTGACAGGGTGTGTAAACTGTTTTCCCATATTGCAAGGACACAAACACAGGCTGTACACGCCATAGAGGACAATGATGACAATGCAGGGTTAGACTCAGATTGCACCCCAATATATATTGCAGCAGTACAGAAATCACACAAGTCTGCAGATGGAGCAAATGTAACCCTACAGATAGGGGCTCAGAAAACTCCAGTCACATTCAAAATAGATACAGGGGCACAAGTAAACTGTGTGCCAAGCCACACAAACCTGGAACTCCTTAGAAATGAATTCCCCTTAGAGACTCAAGACCTAACAAAACTGTTGGGATATGGTGGTGAAAAGCTGAAAGTGATGGGTCGCTGCCATGCAAAATGTTTTTACAAGGGATCTGAAAAGGTCTTACAATTGTTTGTGATAGAAACAAAAGCCCCAGCAGTATTAGGTCTAAAAACAAGTAAAGATATTGGACTTGTAAAGATCATTATGGCTGTGGATGGTGGGTGCAGCGAACTGTCAAAGGACAATATTAAGCATGAGTACAGTGATCTATTCAAAGGCCTAGGGTGCCTCCCGGGGATTAGCCGCATACGTATAAAAGAGGGTGCACAGCCTGTCATTCATGCCCCAAGGAAAATACCTCTATCCCTTGAGGCTAAAGTCAAACAAGAACTAACTAGGATGGAGAAGTTGGGGGTAGTAAAAAAAGGTCACAGAACCATCAGAATGGGTCAGTTCTATGGTTGTGGTAGAGAAGAAAAACACAGGCGCAATTCGTATTTGCATTGACCCACGTGATTTGAACAAAGTAATAATGAGAGAACACTACAAACTCCCCACCATAGATGATATAGCTCACAAGCTAGTAGGAGCAACAGTGTTTAGTGTACTAGATGCACAATCTGGTTACTGGCAATTGCGTCTTGATGAACCCAGCAGTCACTTGACCACTTTCAACTCCCCCTTTGGACGATGGCGTTTCACAAGGGTACCTTTTGGCATTGCTTCTGCTCAGGAGATATTTCAAAAGAAATCACATGAGTTGATTGCTGGTCTACATGGTGTTGAAGTAATAATTGATGATTTGCTGCTTTATGGAAAGGATCGTACAAGCGGTGTCGGGAGAAAAATCTTAAACTCAATCCAAACAAAATGCAAATTGGGGTAGAAGAGGTTACATATTTTGGACACCTTCTAACCAAAGAGGGTTTAAAGCCTGATCCAAAGAAGATAACAGCAGTTATTAGCATGAAGGCCCCATCCTCCAGGAAGGAACTAGAGACATCATTAGGCATTTTTAATTATCTATCCAAGTTTTCTCAGGGCCTCGCTCAGCTGACAGCCCCACTACGTGCATTGCTACAAAGGGATGCTATTTGGTCTTGGGATGCAAACATGGAAAAGACATTTGAGAAAGTAAAAAAACTGATCACTAAACATCCGGGGCCAATACTGAAATATTTTGACGTAAACTGCAACACTGTGCTTCAAGTGGATGCATCCCAGTTTGGGTTAGGTGCTGTGCTAATGCAACAAGGACATCCTGTTGCATATGCTTCACGAGCTCTGACAACAACACAAGCCAATTATGCTCAAATTGAGAAGGAGATGTTGGCCATTGTAAATGGATGTGAGAAATTTCACCAGTATATCTATGGTCGCCCAGTGGTTGTGGAAACTGATCACAAACCTTTGGAGTACATCATGCAAGAACCCCTATCTGCTATACCTCCACGCCTGCAGAGGATGGTTATGAAACTACAACAGTATGATCTCACAGTGAAATATAAACCAGGAAAGGAAATTCCGATGGCAGATACGCTGTCTAGGGTGTTTCCAGAAGGACATGAAGCACGGGATGAACCTGAATTGGAAAAACAGGTACATACAGTACTAGTAAATATTCCAATAGCTGATGTACAGCTGGAAAAATTTAGACAAGATACCAAACAAGTTAAAGTACTAGAAAAACTAATTCGTGTCATGTGCAATGGCAGGCCAGAAAAACGAAAGAAGCTTTCTCCTGAGTTGCAAGGATTCTGGCCTGTGAGAAATGAACTATCCTTTCATACGGATATCAAATTCATGGGTGACCGTATTGTTATTCCTAAATCAACAGGCGTCATCTTCGACCAGACACTGCAGCTGATACTCTACTCGGGGAACCAAGCAGCAATGACAATAAAGAGCAAAGCAATGAATGCACAGAATTCCCTAACATGGATGTAAAGTCTACTGAGGATTTTGAGGACAACATAAGTGTATCAGCTTGCGATAATGCTGGGAATGACTCTCAACCTGACACTGATTGTACTGCTAGTGAGCCAGCAGTTACTTTCTCTCGTTATGGTCGAGCTATCAAACCAAAAATATGGGAAGACTTTGTCTCATATTAAGTGTTTCATATTTGAAGGGGAAGATGTAATGATGTGTATGCTTTATGTTATAGTTTAAGTTCAATAGTTATGCTTAGTTCACTCTGTGCACTACAAACAGTTAACATTTTAGTCATGTGATTGGAGGGGGCGGGCAGTTATTGTTAAGATGGATGCTGCTGAATAAAGTGTGTATTCCTGTTCTCTCTCCTTGCTGTTTGCTAATACATTATAAAGATTATCACATGGTACCAGAAGTGGGGTGAAAAGTGACATGGCAGCAAACAGCAACACAAAGAACATTCCTTCTCTGGATTTAGAGTCAGGGAACATTTCTGATAATTGGTCAAAGTGGAGGGAGCTGATTGAACTTGTGTTTGCATGCCCAGATGCAGACAGATGGACTGAGCAACAGAAGGCAGCACACTTTTTGATATGTGTGGGACAAAAGGGACGTGATGTATGCAGAGCCTGGCAGGCAAGTGGGGATATCACTGCAGATGACAAAAAAAACCCAGAGGTATTGTTTGCAAAGTTTGAAGCATACTGCAATCCAAGGAAAAACATCACAGTGCAGAGGAAAATGTTTTATGAGAGGAATCAGTATGGAGGTGAATCTGTGGATGAATGGGTGACACAGCTGCGCTTGCTTGCCAAAGACTGTGCTTTTTATGATGCAGGTGATATGATAAAAGACCGTATTCTGATGGGCAGTAAGTTTAAAGAAGTTCAGGAAAAGCTGCTGCAGGAAGAAGATTTAAATCTTGAGAAAGCCATCAGGATTGCTAGAGCATATGAAATGTCAAGAAAGGACATGCAGGTACTTTAAGGAACACAACACCAGATCAGTGCTATAGAAAATCAAAGCAGCAGATACTGGCAAGAAAGAGGACACAAGGGGATAAAAGGCAAGTGGGACACTGGGACAATTAACACACAAGCAACCTGTGGCTACTGTGGAAACATGCACAACAAAAATGCTGCCTGTCCTGCAAGGTGGCAGATATGTAATAAATGCAAGAAAAGAGGACATTTTGACAGGGTGTGTAAACTGTTTTCCCATATTGCAAGGACACAAACACAGGCTGTACACGCCATAGAGGACAATGATGACAATGCAGGGTTAGACTCAGATTGCACCCCAATATATCTTGCAGCAGTACAGAAATCACACAAGTGTGCAGATGAAGCAAATGTAACCCTACAGATAGGGGCTCAGAAAACTCCAGTCACATTCAAAATAGATACAGGGGCACAAGTAAACTGTGTGCCAAGCCACACATACCTGGAACTCCTTAGAAATTAATTCCCCTTAGAGACTCAAGACCTAACAAAACTGTTGGGATATGGTGGTGAAAAGCTGAAAGTGATGGGTCGCTGCCATGCAAAATGTTTTTACAAGGGATCTGAAAAGGTCTTACAATTGTTTGTGATAGAAACAAAAGCCCCAGCAGTATTAGGTCTAAAAACAAGTAAAGATATTGGACTTGTAAAGATCATTATGGCTGTGGATGGTGGGTGCAGCGAACTGTCAAAGGACAATATTAAGCATGAGTACAGTGATCTATTCAAAGGCCTAGGGTGCCTCCCGGGGATTAGCCGCATACGTATAAAAGAGGGTGCACAGCCTGTCATTCATGCCCCAAGGAAAATACCTCTATCCCTTGAGGCTAAAGTCAAACAAGAACTAACTAGGATGGAGAAGTTGGGGGTAGTAAAAAAGGTCACAGAACCATCAGAATGGGTCAGTTCTATGGTTGTGGTAGAGAAGAAAAACACAGGCGCAATTCGTATTTGCATTGACCCACGTGATTTGAACAAAGTAATAATGAGAGAACACTACAAACTCCCCACCATAGATGATATAGCTCACAAGCTAGTAGGAGCAACAGTGTTTAGTGTACTAGATGCACAATCTGGTTACTGGCAATTGCGTCTTGATGAACCCAGCAGTCACTTGACCACTTTCAACTCCCCCTTTGGACGATGGCATTTTAACAAGGGTACCTTTTGGCATTGATTCTGCTCAGGAGATATTTCAAAAGAAATCACATGAGTTGATTGCTGGTCTACATGGTGTTGAAGTAATAATTGATGATTTGCTGGTTTATGGAAAGGATCGTACAGAACATGACGAAAACCTTATTGCCTTACTCAAGCGGTGTCGGGAGAAAAATCTTAAACTCAATCCAAACAAAATGCAAATTGGGGTAGAAGAGGTTACATATTTTGGACACCTTCTAACCAAAGAGGGTTTAAAGCCTGATCCAAAGAAGATAACAGCAGTTATTAGCATGAAGGCCCCATCCTCCAGGAAGGAACTAGAGACATCATTAGGCATTTTTAATTATCTATCCAAGTTTTCTCAGGGCCTCGCTCAGCTGACAGCCCCACTACGTGCATTGCTACAAAGGGATGCTATTTGGTATTGGGATGCAAACATGGAAAAGACATTTGAGAAAGTAAAAAAACTGATCACTAAACATCCGGGGCCAATACTGAAATATTTTGACGTAAACTGCAACACTGTGCTTCAAGTGGATGCATCCCAGTTTGGGTTAGGTGCTGTGCTAATGCAACAAGGACATCCTGTTGCATATGCTTCACGAGCTCTGACAACAACACAAGACAATTATGCTCAAATTCAGAAGGAGATGTTGGCCATTGTAAATGGATGTGAGAAATTTCACCAGTATATCTATGGTCACCCAGTGGTTGTAGAAACTGATCACAAACCTTTGGAGTACATCATGCAAGAACCCCTATCTGCTATACCTCCACGCCTGCAGAGGATGATTATGAAACTACAACAGTATGATCTCACAGTGAAATATAAACCAGGAAAGGAAATTCCGATGGCAGATACGCTGTCTAGGGTGTTTCCAGAAGGACATGAAGCACGGGATGAACCTGAATTGGAAAAACAGGTACATACAGTACTAGTAAATATTCCAATAGCTGATGTACAGCTGGAAAAAATTAGACAAGATACCAAACAAGTTAAAGTACTAGAAAAACTAATTCGTGTCATGTGCAATGGCAGGCCAGAAAAACGAAAGAAGCTTTCTCCTGAGTTGCAAGGATTCTGGCCTGTGAGAAATGAACTATCCTTTCATACGGATATCATATTCATGGGTGACCGTATTGTTATTCCTAAATCAACAGGCGTCATCTTCGACCAGACACTGCAGCTGATACTCTACTCGGGGAACCAAGCAGCAATGACAATAAAGAGCAAAGCAATGAATGCACAGAATTCCCTAACATGGATGTAAAGTCTACTGAGGATTTTGAGGACAACATAAGTGTATCAGCTTGCGATAATGCTGGGAATGACTCTCAACCTGACACTGATTGTACTGCTAGTGAGCCAGCAGTTACTTTCTCTCGTTATGGTCGAGCTATCAAACCAAAAATATGGGAAGACTTTGTCTCATATTAAGTGTTTCATATTTGAAGGGGAAGATGTAATGATGTGTATGCTTTATGTTATAGTTTAAGTTCAATAGTTATGCTTAGTTCACTCTGTGCACTACAAACAGTTAACATTTTAGTCATGTGATTGGAGGGGGCGGGCAGTTATTGTTAAGATGGATGCTGCTGAATAAAGTCTGTATTCCTGTTCTCTCTCCTTGCTGTTTGCTAATACATTATAAAGACCATCACACAAAGGAATATGTAACCACCCTAGACAAATACAAAACACGGAAGGGACTCACATACCGGACCGGGTAGATATCCCATGACCCTGCAACATGCTCAGCCCTGGGTGCCACTGGCACTCACAGGAAGCTGTGCTGTCCCCAGAGCCACAAGCAGTTAACCCCAGACAGGTCTGGGTGCAAGAACCATAGGGAAAATTACAAAACAAATTAATACAACACACAGAGAAAACCCAGCAAATATTTACAAGCTCTCAGCTAAGATTTAAAAGCAAAAATGGAAAGGTTAGTCACCGCATCTGGCCAAATGGGACAAGCTCAGGTACCATGTCAAGGTCCTTTCCAATACCTGAGACCCTAAAACAGCCACACAATGCAAGCTTTCAAATCCAAACAAACTGAAAACAAGGGAAGGGTGCACAGGAATATGTAACCACCCTAGACATATACAAAACACGGAAGGGAACTGCACTCTCATACCGGACCGGGTACACATCCCATGACCCTGCAACATGCTCAGCCCTGGGTGCCACTGGCACTCACAGGAAGCTGTGCTGTCCCCAGAGCAACAAGCAGTTAACCCCAGACAGGTCTGGGTGCAAGAACCATATGGAAAATTACAAAACAAATTAATACAACACACAGAGAAAACCCAGCACTCACTTACAAGCTCTCAGCTAAGATTTAAAAGCAAAAAATGGAAAGGTTAGTCACCGTATCTGGCCACATGGGACAAGCTCAGGTACCACGTCAAGGTCCTTTCCAATACCTGAGACCCTAAAACAGCCACACAATGCAAGCTTTCAAATCCAAACAAACTGAAAACAAGGGAAGGGTGCACAGGAATATGTAACCACCCTAGACATATAAAAAACACGGAAGGGAACTGCACTCTCATACCGGACCGGGTACACATCCCATGACCCTGCAACATGCTCAGCCCTGGGTGCTACTGGCACTCACAGGAAGCTGTGCTGTCCCCAGAGCCACAAGCAGTTAACCCCAGACAGGTCTGGGTGCAAGAACCATACGGAAAATTACAAAACAAATTAATACAACACACAGAGAAAACCCAGCACTCACTTACAAGCTCTCAGCTAAGATTTAAAAGCAAAAATTGAAAGGTTAGTCACTGCATCTGGCCAAATGGGACAAGCTCAGGTACCACGTCAAGGTCCTTTCCAATACCTGAGACCCTAAAACAGCCACACAATGAAAGCTTTCAAATCCAAACAAACTGAAAACAAGGGAAGGGTGCACAGGAATATGTAACCACCCTTGACATATACAAAACACGGAAGGGAACTGCACTTTCATACCGGACAGGGTACACATCCCATGACCCTGCAACATGCTCAGAACTGGGTGCCACTGGCACTCACAGGAAGCTGTGCTGTCCCCAGAGCAACAAGCAGTTAACCCCAGACAGGTCTGGGTGCAAAAACCATATGGAAAATTACAAAACAAATTAATACAACACACAGAGAAAACCCAGCACTCACTTACAAGCTCTCAGCTAAGATTTAAAAGCAAAAAATGGAAAGGTTAGTCACCGCATCTGGCCAAATGGGAGAAGCTCAGGTACCACGTCAAGGTCCTTTCCAATACCTGAGACCCTAAAACAGCCACACAATGCAAGCTTTCAAATCCAAACAAACTGAAAATAAGGGAAGGGTGCACAGGAATATGTAACCACCCTAGACATATAAAAAACACGGAAGGGAACTGCACTCTCATACCGGACCGGGTACACATCCCATGACCATGCAACATGCTCAGCCCTGGGTGCCACTGGCACTCACAGGAAGCTGTGCTGTCCCCAGAGCCACAAGCAGTTAACCCCAGACAGGTCTGGGTGCAAGAACCATAGGGAAAATTACAAAACAAATTAATACAACACACAGAGAAAACCCAGCACTCACTTATAAGCTCTCAGCTAAGATTTAAAAGCAAAAAATGGAAAGGTTAGTCACCGCATCTGGCCAAATGGGACAAGTTCAGGTACCACGTCAAGGTCCTTTCCAATACCTGAGACCCTAAAACAGCCACACAATGCCAGCTTTCAAATCCAAACAAACTGAAAACAAGGGAAGGGTGCACAGGAATATGTAACCACCCTAGACATATACAAAACACGGAAGGGAACTGCACTCTCATACCAGACCGGGTACACATCCCATGACCCTGCAACATGCTCAGCCCTGGGTGCCACTGGCACTCACAGGAAGCTGTGCTGTCCCCAGAGCCACAAGCAGTTAACCCCAGACAGGTCTGGGTGCAAGAACCATAGGGAAAATTACAAAACAAATAATACAACACACAGAGAAAACCCAGCACTCACAAGCTCTCAGCTAAGATTTAAAAGCAAAAATGGAAAGGTTAGTCACCGCATCTGGCCAAATGGGACAAGCTCAGGTACCACGTCAAGGTCCTTTCCAATACCTGAGACCCTAAAACAGCCACACAATGCAAGCTTTCAAATCCAAACAAACTGAAAACAAGGGAAGATTGCACAGGAATATGTAACCACCCTAGACATATACAAAACACGGAAGGGAATTGCACTCTCATACCAGACCGGGTACACATCCCATGACCCTGAAACATGCTCAGCCCTGGGTACCACTGGCACTCACAGGAAGCTGTGCTGTCCCCAGAGCCACAAGCAGTTAACCCCAGACAGGTCTGGGTGCAAGAACCATAGGGAAAATTACAAAACAAATTAATACAACACACAGAGAAAACCCAGCACTCACTTACAAGCTCTCAGCTAAGATTTAAAAGCAAAAATGGAAAGGTTAGTCACCGCATCTGGCCAAATGGGACAAGCTCAGGTACCACGTCAAGGTCCTTTCCAATACCTGAGACCCTAAAACAGCCACACAATGCAAGCTTTCAAATCCAAACAAACTGAAAACAAGGGAAGGGTGCACAGGAATATGTAACCACCCTAGACATATACAAAACACGGAAGGGAACTGCACTCTCATACCGGACCGGGTACACATCCCATGATCCTGCAACATGCTCAGCCCTGGGTGCCACTGGCACTCACAGGAAGCTGTGCTGTCCCCAGAGCCACAAGCAGTTAACCCCAGACAGGTCTGGGTGCAAGAACCATAGGGAAAATTACAACAACACACAGAGAAAACCCAGCACTCACTTACAAGCTCTCAGCTAAGATTTAAAAGCAAAAAATGGAAAGGTTAGTCACCGCATCTGGCCAAATGGGACAAGCTCAGGTACCACGTCAAGGTCCTTTCCAATACCTGAGACCCTAAAACAGCCACACAATGCAAGCTTTCAAATCCAAACAAACTGAAAACAAGGGAAGGGTGCACAGGAATATGTAACCACCCTAGACATATACAAAACACGGAAGGGAACTGCACTCTCATACCGGACCGGGTACACATCCCATGACCCTGCAACATACTCAGCCCTGGGTGCCACTGGCACTCACAGGAAGCTGTGCTGTCCCCAGAGCCACAAGCAGTTAACCCCAGACAGGTCTGGGTGCAAGAACCATAGGGAAAATTACAAAACAAATTAATACAACACACAGAGAAAACCCAGCACTCACTTACAAGCTCTCAGCTAAGATTTAAAAGCAAAAATGGAAAGGTTAGTCACCGCATCTGGCCAAATTGGACAAGCTCAGGTACCACGTCAAGATCCTTTCCAATACCTGAGATCCTAAAACAGCCACACAATGCAAGCTTTCAAATTCAAACAAACTGAAAAAAAGGGAAGGGTGCACAGGAATATGTAACCACCCTAGACATATACAAAACACGGAAGGGAACTGCACTCTCATACCGGACCGGGTACACATCCCATGACCCTGCAACATGCTCATCCCTGGGTGCCACTGGCACTCACAGGAAGCTGTGCTGTCCCCAGAGCCACAAGCAGTTAATCCCAGACAGGTCTGGGTGCAAGAACCATAGGAAAAATTACAAAACAAATTAATACAACACACAGCGAAAACCCAGCACTCACTTACAAGCTCTCAGCTAAGATTTAAAAGC
The DNA here is from genome assembly GCF_027579735.1 of Bombina bombina. Lineage (NCBI taxonomy): Eukaryota > Metazoa > Chordata > Amphibia > Anura > Bombinatoridae > Bombina > Bombina bombina. The sequence goes on along the minus strand of NC_069503.1, from coordinate 1,080,656,334 downwards.
AAAAATGGAAAGGTTAGTCACCGCATCTGGCCAAATGGGACAAGTTCAGGTACCACGTCAAGGTCCTTTCCAATACCTGAGACCCTAAAACAGCCACACAATGCCAGCTTTCAAATCCAAACAAACTGAAAACAAGGGAAGGGTGCACAGGAATATGTAACCACCCTAGACATATAAAAAACACGGAAGGGAACTGCACTCTCATACCAGACCGGGTACACATCCCATGACCCTGCAACATGCTCAGCCCTGGGTGCCACTGGCACTCACAGGAAGCTGTGCTGTCCCCAGAGCCACAAGCAGTTAACCCCAGACAGGTCTGGGTGCAAGAACCATAGGGAAAATTACAAAACAAATTAATACAACACACAGAGAAAACCCAGCACTCACATACAAGCTCTCAGCTAAGATTTAATAGAAAAAATGGAAAGGTTAGTCAACGCATCTGGCCAAATGGGACAAGCTCAGGTACCACGTCAAGGTCCTTTCCAATACCTGAGACCCTAAAACAGCCACACAATGCAAGCTTTCAAATCCAAACAAACTGAAAACAAGGGTAGGGTGCACAGGAATATGTAACCACCCTAGACATATACAAAACACGGAAGGGAACTGCACTCTCATACCGGACCAGGTACACATCCCATGATCCTGCAACATGCTCAGCCCTGGGTGCCACTGGCACTCACAGGAAGATGTGCTGTCCCCAGAGCCACAAGCAGTTAACCCCAGACAGGTCTGGGTGCAAGAACCATAGGGAAAATTACAAAACAAATTAATACAACACACAGAGAAAACCCAGCACTCACTTACAAGCTCTCAGCTAAGATTTAAAAGCAAAAAATGGAAAGGTTAGTCACCGCATCTGGCCAAATGGGACAAGCTCAGGTACCACGTCAAGGTCCTTTCCAATACCTGAGATCCTAAAACAGCCACACAATGCAAGCTTTCAAATTCAAACAAACTGAAAAAAAGGGAAGGGTGCACAGGAATATGTAACCACCCTAGACATATACAAAACACGGAAGGGAACTGCACTCTCATACCGGACCGGGTACACATCCCATGACCCTGCAACATGCTCATCCCTGGGTGCCACTGGCACTCACAGGAAGCTGTGCTGTCCCCAGAGCCACAAGCAGTTAATCCCAGACAGGTCTGGGTGCAAGAACCATAGGAAAAATTACAAAACAAATTAATACAACACACAGCGAAAACCCAGCACTCACTTACAAGCTCTCAGCTAAGATTTAAAAGCAAAAATGGAAAGGTTAGTCACCGCATCTGGCCAAATGGGACAAGCTCAGGTACCACGTCAAGGTCCTTTCCAATACCTGAGACCCTAAAACAGCCACACAATGCCAGCTTTCAAATCCAAACAAACTGAAAACAAGGGAAGGGTGCACAGGAATATGTAACCACCCTAGACATATAAAAAACACGGAAGGGAACTGCACTCTCATACCAGACCGGGTACACATCCCATGACCCTGCAACATGCTCAGCCCTGGGTGCCACTGGCACTCACAGGAAGCTGTGCTGTCCCCAGAGCCACAAGCAGTTAACCCCAGACAGGTCTGGGTGCAAGAACCATAGGGAAAATTACAAAACAAATTAATACAACACACAGAGAAAACCCAGCACTCACATACAAGCTCTCAGCTAAGATTTAATAGAAAAAATGGAAAGGTTAGTCAACGCATCTGGCCAAATGGGACAAGCTCAGGTACCACGTCAAGGTCCTTTCCAATACCTGAGACCCTAAAACAGCCACACAATGCAAGCTTTCAAATCCAAACAAACTGAAAACAAGGGTAGGGTGCACAGGAATATGTAACCACCCTAGACATATACAAAACACGGAAGGGAACTGCACTCTCATACCGGACCAGGTACACATCCCATGATCCTGCAACATGCTCAGCCCTGGGTGCCACTGGCACTCACAGGAAGATGTGCTGTCCCCAGAGCCACAAGCAGTTAACCCCAGACAGGTCTGGGTGCAAGAACCATAGGGAAAATTACAAAACAAATTAATACAACACACAGAGAAAACCCAGCACTCACTTACAAGCTCTCAGCTAAGATTTAAAAGCAAAAAATGGAAAGGTTAGTCACCGCATCTGGCCAAATGGGACAAGCTCAGGTACCACGTCAAGGTCCTTTCCAATACCTGAGATCCTAAAACAGCCACACAATGCAAGCTTTCAAATTCAAACAAACTGAAAAAAAGGGAAGGGTGCACAGGAATATGTAACCACCCTAGACATATACAAAACACGGAAGGGAACTGCACTCTCATACCGGACCGGGTACACATCCCATGACCCTGCAACATGCTCATCCCTGGGTGCCACTGGCACTCACAGGAAGCTGTGCTGTCCCCAGAGCCACAAGCAGTTAATCCCAGACAGGTCTGGGTGCAAGAACCATAGGAAAAATTACAAAACAAATTAATACAACACACAGCAAAAACCCAGCACTCACTTACAAGCTCTCAGCTAAGATTTAAAAGCAAAAATGGAAAGGTTAGTCACCGCATCTGGCCAAATGGGACAAGTTCAGGTACCACGTCAAGGTCCTTTCCAATACCTGAGACCCTAAAACAGCCACACAATGCCAGCTTTCAAATCCAAACAAACTGAAAACAAGGGAAGGGTGCACAGGAATATGTAACCACCCTAGACATATACAAAACACGGAAGGGAACTGCACTCTCATACCAGACCGGGTACACATCCCATGACCCTGCAACATGCTCAGCCCTGGGTGCCACTGGCACTCACAGGAAGCTGTGCTGTCCCCAGAGCCACAAGCAGTTAACCCCAGACAGGTCTGGGTGCAAGAACCATAGGGAAAATTACAAAACAAATTAATACAACACACAGAGAAAACCCAGCACTCACATACAAGCTCTCAGCTAAGATTTAATAGAAAAAATGGAAAGGTTAGTCACCGCATCTGGCCAAATGGGACAAGCTCAGGTACCACGTCAAGGTCCTTTCCAATACCTGAGACCCTAAAACAGCCACACAATGCAAGCTTTCAAATCCAAACAAACTGAAAACAAGGGAAGGGTGCACAGGAATATGTAACCACCCTAGACATATACAAAACACGGAAGAGAACTGCACTCTCATACCGGACCGGGTACACATCCCATGACCCTGCAACATGCTCAGCCCTGGGTGCCACTGGCACTCACAGGAAGCTGTGCTGTCCCCAGAGCCACAAGCAGTTAACCCCAGACAGGTCTGGGTGCAAGAACCATAGGGAAAATTACAAAACAAATTAATACAACACACAGAGAAAACCCAGCACTCACTTACAAGCTCTCAGCTAAGATTTAAAAGCAAAAATGGAAAGGTTAGTCACTGCATCTGGCCAAATGGGACAAGCTCATGTACCACGTCAAGGTCCTTTCCAATACCTGAGACCCTTAAACAGCCACACAATGCAAGCTTTCAAATCCAAACAAACTGAAAACAAGAGAAGGGTGCACAGGAATATGTAACCACCCTAGAAATATACAAAACACGGAAGGGAACTGCATTCTCATATCGGACCGGGTATACATCCCATGACCCTGCAACATGCTCAGCCCTGGGTGCCACTGGCACTCACAGGAAGCTGTGCTGTCCCCAGAGCCACAAGCAGTTAACCCCAGACAGGTCTGGGTGCAAGAACCATAGGGAAAATTACAAAACAAATTAATACAACACACAGAGAAAACCCAGCACTCACTTACAAGCTCTCAGCTAAGATTTAAAAGCAAAAATGGAAAGGTTAGTCACTGCATCTGGCCAAATGGGACAAGCTCATGTACCACGTCAAGGTCCTTTCCAATACCTGAGACCCTTAAACAGCCACACAATGCAAGCTTTCAAATCCAAACAAACTGAAAACAAGGGAAGGGTGCACAGGAATATGTAACCACCCTAGACATATACAAAACACGGAAGGGAACTGCACTCTCATACCGGACCGGGTATACATCCCATGACCCTGCAACATGCTCAGCCCTGGGTGCCACTGGCACTCACAGGAAGCTGTGCTGTCCCCAGAGCCACAAGCATTTAACCCCAGACAGGTCTGGGTGCAAGAACCATAGGGAAAATTACAAAACAAATTAATACAACACACAGAGAAAACCCAGCACTCACTTACAAGCTCTCAGCTAAGATTTAAAAGCAAAAATGGAAAGGTTAGTCACCGCATCTGGCCAAATGGGACAAGCTCAGGTACCACGTCAAGGTCCTTTCCAATACCTGAGATCCTAAAACAGCCACACAATGCAAGCTTTCAAATCCAAACAAACTGAAAACAAGGGAAGGGTGCACAGGAATATGTAACCACCCTAGACATATACAAAACACGGAAGGGAACTGCACTCTCATACCAGACCGGGTACACATCCCATGACCCTGCAACATGCTCAGCCCTGGGTGCCACTGGCACTCACAGGAAGCTGTGCTGTCCCCAGAGCCACAAGCAGTTAACCCCAGACAGGTCTGTGTGCAAGAACCATAGGGAAAATTACAAAACAAATTAATACAACACACAGAGAAAACCCAGCACTCACTTACAAGCTCTCAGCTAAGATTTAAAAGCAAAAATGGAAAGGTTAGTCACTGAATCTGGCCAAATGGGACAAGCTCATGTACCACGTCAAGGTCCTTTCCAATACCTGAGACCCTTAAACAGCTACACAATGCAAGCTTTCAAATCCAAACAAACTGAAAACAAGGGAAGGGTGCACAGGAATATGTAACCACCCTAGACATATACAAAACACGGAAGGGAACTACACTCTCATACCGGACCGGGTACACATCCCATGACCCTGCAACATGCTCAGCCCTGGGTGCCACTGGCACTCACAGGAAGCTGTGCTGTCCCCAGAGCCACAAGCAGTTAACCCCAGACAGGTCTGGGTGCAAGAACCATAGGGAAAATTACAAAACAAATTAATACAACACACAGAGAAAACCCAGCGTTCACAAGCTCTCAGCTAAGATTTAAAAGCAAAAATGAAAAGGTCAGTCACCGCATCTGGCCAAATGGGAGAAGCTCAGGTACCACGTCAAGGTCCTTTCCAATACCTGAGACCCTTAAACAGCCACACAATGCAAGCTTTCAAATCCAAACAAACTGAAAACAAGGGAAGGGTGCACAGGAATATGTAACCACCCTAGACATATAAAAAACACGGAAGGGAACTGTACTCTCATACCGGACCGGGTACACATCCCATGACCATGCAACATGCTCAGCCCTGGGTGCCACTGGCACTCACAGGAAGCTGTGCTGTCCCCAGAGCCACAAGCAGTTAACCCCAGACAGGTCTGGGTGCAAGAACCATAGGGAAAATTACAAAACAAATTAATACAACACACAGAGAAAACCCAGCACTCACTTATAAGCTCTCAGCTAAGATTTAAAAGCAAAAAATGGAAAGGTTAGTCACCGCATCTGGCCAAATGGGACAAGTTCAGGTACCACGTCAAGGTCCTTTCCAATACCTGAGACCCTAAAACAGCCACACAATGCCAGCTTTCAAATCCAAACAAACTGAAAACAAGGGAAGGGTGCACAGGAATATGTAACCACCCTAGACATATACAAAACACGGAAGGGAACTGCACTCTCATACCAGACCGGGTACACATCCCATGACCCTGCAACATGCTCAGCCCTGGGTGCCACTGGCACTCACAGGAAGCTGTGCTGTCCCCAGAGCCACAAGCAGTTAACCCCAGACAGGTCTGGGTGCAAGAACCATAGGGAAAATTACAAAACAAATTAATACAACACACAGAGAAAACCCAGCACTCACAAGCTCTCAGCTAAGATTTAAAAGCAAAAATAAAAAGGTTAGTCACCGCATCTGGCCAAATGGGACAAGCTCAGGTACCACGTCAAGGTCCTTTCCAATACCTGAGACCCTAAAACAGCCACACAATGCAAGCTTTCAAATCCAAACAAACTGAAAACAAGGGAAGATTGCACAGGAATATGTAACCACCCTAGACATATACAAAACACGGAAGGGAATTGCACTCTCATACCAGACCGGGTACACATCCCATGACCCTGAAACATGCTCAGCCCTGGGTACCACTGGCACTCACAGGAAGCTGTGCTGTCCCCAGAGCCACAAGCAGTTAACCCCAGACAGGTCTGGGTGCAAGAACCATAGGGAAAATTACAAAACAAATTAATACAACACACAGAGAAAACCCAGCACTCACTTACAAGCTCTCAGCTAAGATTTAAAAGCAAAAATGGAAAGGTTAGTCACCGCATCTGGCCAAATGGGACAAGCTCAGGTACCACGTCAAGGTCCTTTCCAATACCTGAGACCCTAAAACAGCCACACAATGCAAGCTTTCAAATCCAAACAAACTGAAAACAAGGGAAGGGTGCACAGGAATATGTAACCACCCTAGACATATACAAAACACGGAAGGGAACTGCACTCTCATACCGGACCGGGTACACATCCCATGATCCTGCAACATGCTCAGCCCTGGGTGCCACTGGCACTCACAGGAAGCTGTGCTGTCCCCAGAGCCACAAGCAGTTAACCCCAGACAGGTCTGGGTGCAAGAACCATAGGGAAAATTACAACAACACACAGAGAAAACCCAGCACTCACTTACAAGCTCTCAGCTAAGATTTAAAAGCAATAATGGAAAGGTTAGTCACCGCATCTGGCCAAATGGGACAAGCTCAGGTACCACGTCAAGGTCCTTTCCAATACCTGAGACCCTAAAACAGCCACACAATGCAAGCTTTCAAATCCAAACAAACTGAAAACAAGGGAAGGGTGCACAGGAATATGTAACCACCCTAGACATATACAAAACACGGAAGGGAACTGCACTCTCATACCGGACCGGGTACACATCCCATGACCCTGCAACATACTCAGCCCTGGGTGCCACTGGCACTCACAGGAAGCTGTGCTGTCCCCAGAGCCACAAGCAGTTAATCCCAGACAGGTCTGGGTGCAAGAACCATAGGAAAAATTACAAAACAAATTAATACAACACACAGCGAAAACCCAGCACTCACTTACAAGCTCTCAGCTAAGATTTAAAAGCAAAAATGGAAAGGTTAGTCACCGCATCTGGCCAAATGGGACAAGTTCAGGTACCACGTCAAGGTCCTTTCCAATACCTGAGACCCTAAAACAGCTACACAATGCCAGCTTTCAAATCCAAACAAACTGAAAACAAGGGAAGGGTGCACAGGAATATGTAACCACCCTAGACATATACAAAACACGGAAGGGAACTGCACTCTCATACCAGACCGGGTACACATCCCATGACCCTGCAACATGCTCAGCCCTGGGTGCCACTGGCACTCACAGGAAGCTGTGCTGTCCCCAGAGCCACAAGCAGTTAACCCCAGACAGGTCTGGGTGCAAGAACCATAGGGAAAATTACAAAACAAATTAATACAACACACAGAGAAAACCCAGCACTCACATACAAGCTCTCAGCTAAGATTTAATAGAAAAAATGGAAAGGTTAGTCACCGCATCTGGCCAAATGGGACAAGCTCAGGTACCACGTCAAGGTCCTTTCCAATACCTGAGACCCTAAAACAGCCACACAATGCAAGCTTTCAAATCCAAACAAACTGAAAACAAGGGTAGGGTGCACAGGAATATGTAACCACCCTAGACATATACAAAACACGGAAGGGAACTGCACTCTCATACCGGACCAGGTACACATCCCATGATCCTGCAACATGCTCAGCCCTGGGTGCCACTGGCACTCACAGGAAGATGTGCTGTCCCCAGAGCCACAAGCAGTTAACCCCAGACAGGTCTGGGTGCAAGAACCATAGGGAAAATTACAAAACAAATTAATACAACACACAGAGAAAACCCAGCACTCACTTACAAGCTCTCAGCTAAGATTTAAAAGCAAAAAATGGAAAGGTTAGTCACCGCATCTGGCCAAATGGGACAAGCTCAGGTACCACGTCAAGGTCCTTTCCAATACCTGAGATCCTAAAACAGCCACACAATGCAAGCTTTCAAATTCAAACAAACTGAAAAAAAGGGAAGGGTGCACAGGAATATGTAACCACCCTAGACATATACAAAACACGGAAGGGAACTGCACTCTCATACCGGACCGGGTACACATCCCATGACCCTGCAACATGCTCATCCCTGGGTGCCACTGGCACTCACAGGAAGCTGTGCTGTCCCCAGAGCCACAAGCAGTTAATCCCAGACAGGTCTGGGTGCAAGAACCATAGGAAAAATTACAAAACAAATTAATACAACACACAGCGAAAACCCAGCACTCACTTACAAGCTCTCAGCTAAGATTTAAAAGCAAAAATGGAAAGGTTAGTCACCGCATCTGGCCAAATGGGACAAGTTCAGGTACCACGTCAAGGTCCTTTCCAATACCTGAGACCATAAAACAGCCAAACAATGCCAGCTTTCAAATCCAAACAAACTGAAAACAAGGGAAGGGTGCACAGGAATATGTAACCACCCTAGACATATACAAAACACGGAAGGGAACTGCACTCTCATACCAGACCGGGTACACATCCCATGACCCTGCAACATGCTCAGCCCTGGGTGCCACTGGCACTCACAGGAAGCTGTGCTGTCCCCAGAGCCACAAGCATTTAACCCCAGACAGGTCTGGGTGCAAGAACCATAGGGAAAATTACAAAACAAATTAATACAACACACAGAGAAAACCCAGCACTCACTTACAAGCTCTCAGCTAAGATTTAAAAGCAAAAATGGAAAGGTTAGTCACCGCATCTGGCCAAATGGGACAAGCTCAGGTACCACGTCAAGGTCCTTTCCAATACCTGAGATCCTAAAACAGCCACACAATGCAAGCTTTCAAATCCAAACAAACTGAAAACAAGGGAAGGGTGCACAGGAATATGTAACCACCCTAGACATATACAAAACACGGAAGGGAACTGCACTCTCATACCAGACCGGGTACACATCCCATGACCCTGCAACATGCTCAGCCCTGGGTGCCACTGGCACTCACAGGAAGCTGTGCTGTCCCCAGAGCCACAAGCAGTTAACCCCAGACAGGTCTGTGTGCAAGAACCATAGGGAAAATTACAAAACAAATTAATACAACACACAGAGAAAACCCAGCACTAACTTACAAGCTCTCAGCTAAGATTTAAAAGCAAAAATGGAAAGGTTAGTCACTGAATCTGGCCAAATGGGACAAGCTCATATACCACGTCAAGGTCCTTTCCAATACCTGAGACCCTTAAACAGCTACACAATGCAAGCTTTCAAATCCAAACAAACTGAAAACAAGGGAAGGGTGCACAGGAATATGTAACCACCCTAGACATATACAAAACACGGAAGGGAACTGCACTCTCATACCGGACCGGGTACACATCCCATGACCCTGCAACATGCTCAGCCCTGGGTGCCACTGGCACTCACAGGAAGCTGTGCTGTCCCCAGAGCCACAAGCAGTTAACCCCAGACAGGTCTGGGTGCAAGAACCATAGGGAAAATTACAAAACAAATTAATACAACACACAGAGAAAACCCAGCATTCACAAGCTCTCAGCTAAGATTTAAAAGCAAAAATGAAAAGGTCAGTCACCGCATCTGGCCAAATGGGAGAAGCTCAGGTACCACGTCAAGGTCCTTTCCAATACCTGAGACCCTTAAACAGCCACACAATGCAAGCTTTCAAATCCAAACAAACTGAAAACAAGGGAAGGGTGCACAGGAATATGTAACCACCCTAGACATATAAAAAACACGGAAGGGAACTGTACTCTCATACCGGACCGGGTACACATCCCATGACCATGCAACATGCTCAGCCCTGGGTGCCACTGGCACTCACAGGAAGCTGTGCTGTCCCCAGAGCCACAAGCAGTTAACCCCAGACAGGTCTGGGTGCAAGAACCATAGGGAAAATTACAAAACAAATTAATACAACACACAGAGAAAACCCAGCACTCACTTATAAGCTCTCAGCTAAGATTTAAAAGCAAAAAATGGAAAGGTTAGTCACCGCATCTGGCCAAATGGGACAAGTTCAGGTACCACGTCAAGGTCCTTTCCAATACCTGAGACCCTAAAACAGCCACACAATGCCAGCTTTCAAATCCAAACAAACTGAAAACAAGGGAAGGGTGCACAGGAATATGTAACCACCCTAGACATATACAAAACACGGAAGGGAACTGCACTCTCATACCAGACCGGGTACACATCCCATGACCCTGCAACATGCTCAGCCCTGGGTGCCACTGGCACTCACAGGAAGCTGTGCTGTCCCCAGAGCCACAAGCAGTTAACCCCAGACAGGTCTGGGTGCAAGAACCATAGGGAAAATTACAAAACAAATTAATACAACACACAGAGAAAACCCAGCACTCACAAGCTCTCAGCTAAGATTTAAAAGCAAAAATAAAAAGGTTAGTCACCGCATCTGGCCAAATGGGACAAGCTCAGGTACCACGTCAAGGTCCTTTCCAATACCTGAGACCCTAAAACAGCCACACAATGCAAGCTTTCAAATCCAAACAAACTGAAAACAAGGGAAGATTGCACAGGAATATGTAACCACCCTAGACATATACAAAACACGGAAGGGAATTGCACTCTCATACCAGACCGGGTACACATCCCATGACCCTGAAACATGCTCAGCCCTGGGTACCACTGGCACTCACAGGAAGCTGTGCTGTCCCCAGAGCCACAAGCAGTTAACCCCAGACAGGTCTGGGTGCAAGAACCATAGGGAAAATTACAACAACACACAGAGAAAACCCAGCACTCACTTACAAGCTCTCAGCTAAGATTTAAAAGCAATAATGGAAAGGTTAGTCACCGCATCTGGCCAAATGGGACAAGCTCAGGTACCACGTCAAGGTCCTTTCCAATACCTGAGACCCTAAAACAGCCACACAATGCAAGCTTTCAAATCCAAACAAACTGAAAACAAGGGAAGGGTGCACAGGAATATGTAACCACCCTAGACATATACAAAACACGGAAGGGAACTGCACTCTCATACCGGACCGGGTACACATCCCATGACCCTGCAACATACTCAGCCCTGGGTGCCACTGGCACTCACAGGAAGCTGTGCTGTCCCCAGAGCCACAAGCAGTTAATCCCAGACAGGTCTGGGTGCAAGAACCATAGGAAAAATTACAAAACAAATTAATACAACACACAGCGAAAACCCAGCACTCACTTACAAGCTCTCAGCTAAGATTTAAAAGCAAAAATGGAAAGGTTAGTCACCGCATCTGGCCAAATGGGACAAGTTCAGGTACCACGTCAAGGTCCTTTCCAATACCTGAGACCCTAAAACAGCTACACAATGCCAGCTTTCAAATCCAAACAAACTGAAAACAAGGGAAGGGTGCACAGGAATATGTAACCACCCTAGACATATACAAAACACGGAAGGGAACTGCACTCTCATACCAGACCGGGTACACATCCCATGACCCTGCAACATGCTCAGCCCTGGGTGCCACTGGCACTCACAGGAAGCTGTGCTGTCCCCAGAGCCACAAGCAGTTAACCCCAGACAGGTCTGGGTGCAAGAACCATAGGGAAAATTACAAAACAAATTAATACAACACACAGAGAAAACCCAGCACTCACATACAAGCTCTCAGCTAAGATTTAATAGAAAAAATGGAAAGGTTAGTCACCGCATCTGGCCAAATGGGACAAGCTCAGGTACCACGTCAAGGTCCTTTCCAATACCTGAGATCCTAAAACAGCCACACAATGCAAGCTTTCAAATCCAAACAAACTGAAAACAAGGGAAGGGTGCACAGGAATATGTAACCACCCTAGACATATACAAAACACGGAAGGGAACTGCACTCTCATACCAGACCGGGTACACATCCCATGACCCTGCAACATGCTCAGCCCTGGGTGCCACTGGCACTCACAGGAAGCTGTGCTGTCCCCAGAGCCACAAGCAGTTAACCCCAGACAGGTCTGTGTGCAAGAACCATAGGGAAAATTACAAAACAAATTAATACAACACACAGAGAAAACCCAGCACTAACTTACAAGCTCTCAGCTAAGATTTAAAAGCAAAAATGGAAAGGTTAGTCACTGAATCTGGCCAAATGGGACAAGCTCATATACCACGTCAAGGTCCTTTCCAATACCTGAGACCCTTAAACAGCTACACAATGCAAGCTTTCAAATCCAAACAAACTGAAAACAAGGGAAGGGTGCACAGGAATATGTAACCACCCTAGACATATACAAAACACGGAAGGGAACTGCACTCTCATACCGGACCGGGTACACATCCCATGACCCTGCAACATGCTCAGCCCTGGGTGCCACTGGCACTCACAGGAAGCTGTGCTGTCCCCAGAGCCACAAGCAGTTAACCCCAGACAGGTCTGGGTGCAAGAACCATAGGGAAAATTACAAAACAAATTAATACAACACACAGAGAAAACCCAGCATTCACAAGCTCTCAGCTAAGATTTAAAAGCAAAAATGAAAAGGTCAGTCACCGCATCTGGCCAAATGGGAGAAGCTCAGGTACCACGTCAAGGTCCTTTCCAATACCTGAGACCCTTAAACAGCCACACAATGCAAGCTTTCAAATCCAAACAAACTGAAAACAAGGGAAGGGTGCACAGGAATATGTAACCACCCTAGACATATAAAAAACACGGAAGGGAACTGTACTCTCATACCGGACCGGGTACACATCCCATGACCATGCAACATGCTCAGCCCTGGGTGCCACTGGCACTCACAGGAAGCTGTGCTGTCCCCAGAGCCACAAGCAGTTAACCCCAGACAGGTCTGGGTGCAAGAACCATAGGGAAAATTACAAAACAAATTAATACAACACACAGAGAAAACCCAGCACTCACTTATAAGCTCTCAGCTAAGATTTAAAAGCAAAAAATGGAAAGGTTAGTCACCGCATCTGGCCAAATGGGACAAGTTCAGGTACCACGTCAAGGTCCTTTCCAATACCTGAGACCCTAAAACAGCCACACAATGCCAGCTTTCAAATCCAAACAAACTGAAAACAAGGGAAGGGTGCACAGGAATATGTAACCACCCTAGACATATACAAAACACGGAAGGGAACTGCACTCTCATACCAGACCGGGTACACATCCCATGACCCTGCAACATGCTCAGCCCTGGGTGCCACTGGCACTCACAGGAAGCTGTGCTGTCCCCAGAGCCACAAGCAGTTAACCCCAGACAGGTCTGGGTGCAAGAACCATAGGGAAAATTACAAAACAAATTAATACAACACACAGAGAAAACCCAGCACTCACAAGCTCTCAGCTAAGATTTAAAAGCAAAAATAAAAAGGTTAGTCACCGCATCTGGCCAAATGGGACAAGCTCAGGTACCACGTCAAGGTCCTTTCCAATACCTGAGACCCTAAAACAGCCACACAATGCAAGCTTTCAAATCCAAACAAACTGAAAACAAGGGAAGATTGCACAGGAATATGTAACCACCCTAGACATATACAAAACACGGAAGGGAATTGCACTCTCATACCAGACCGGGTACACATCCCATGACCCTGAAACATGCTCAGCCCTGGGTACCACTGGCACTCACAGGAAGCTGTGCTGTCCCCAGAGCCACAAGCAGTTAACCCCAGACAGGTCTGGGTGCAAGAACCATAGGGAAAATTACAACAACACACAGAGAAAACCCAGCACTCACTTACAAGCTCTCAGCTAAGATTTAAAAGCAATAATGGAAAGGTTAGTCACCGCATCTGGCCAAATGGGACAAGCTCAGGTACCACGTCAAGGTCCTTTCCAATACCTGAGACCCTAAAACAGCCACACAATGCAAGCTTTCAAATCCAAACAAACTGAAAACAAGGGAAGGGTGCACAGGAATATGTAACCACCCTAGACATATACAAAACACGGAAGGGAACTGCACTCTCATACCGGACCGGGTACACATCCCATGACCCTGCAACATACTCAGCCCTGGGTGCCACTGGCACTCACAGGAAGCTGTGCTGTCCCCAGAGCCACAAGCAGTTAATCCCAGACAGGTCTGGGTGCAAGAACCATAGGAAAAATTACAAAACAAATTAATACAACACACAGCGAAAACCCAGCACTCACTTACAAGCTCTCAGCTAAGATTTAAAAGCAAAAATGGAAAGGTTAGTCACCGCATCTGGCCAAATGGGACAAGTTCAGGTACCACGTCAAGGTCCTTTCCAATACCTGAGACCCTAAAACAGCTACACAATGCCAGCTTTCAAATCCAAACAAACTGAAAACAAGGGAAGGGTGCACAGGAATATGTAACCACCCTAGACATATACAAAACACGGAAGGGAACTGCACTCTCATACCAGACCGGGTACACATCCCATGACCCTGCAACATACTCAGCCCTGGGTGCCACTGGCACTCACAGGAAGCTGTGCTGTCCCCAGAGCCACAAGCAGTTAACCCCAGACAGGTCTGGGTGCAAGAACCATAGGGAAAATTACAAAACAAATTAATACAACACACAGAGAAAACCCAGCACTCACATACAAGCTCTCAGCTAAGATTTAATAGAAAAAATGGAAAGGTTAGTCACCGCATCTGGCCAAATGGGACAAGCTCAGGTACCACGTCAAGGTCCTTTCCAATACCTGAGACCCTAAAACAGCCACACAATGCAAGCTTTCAAATCCAAACAAACTGAAAACAAGGGTAGGGTGCACAGGAATATGTAACCACCCTAGACATATACAAAACACGGAAGAGAACTGCACTCTCATACCGGACCGGGTACACATCCCATGACCCTGCAACATACTCAGCCCTGGGTGCCACTGGCACTCACAGGAAGCTGTGCTGTCCCCAGAGCCACAAGCAGTTAACCCCAGACAAGTCTGGGTGCAAGAACCATAGGGAAAATTACAAAACAAATTAATACAACACACAGAGAAAACCCAGCACTCACTTACAAGCTCTCAGCTAAGATTTAAAAGCAAAAATGGAAAGGTTAGTCACTGCATCTGGCCAAATGGGACAAGCTCATGTACCACGTCAAGGTCCTTTCCAATACCTGAGACCCTTAAACAGCCACACAATGCAAGCTTTCAAATCCAAACAAACTGAAAACAAGGGAAGGGTGCACAGGAATATGTAACCACCCTAGAAATATACAAAACACGGAAGGGAACTGCATTCTCATATCGGACCGGGTATACATCCCATGACCCTGCAACATGCTCAGCCCTGGGTGCCACTGGCACTCACAGGAAGCTGTGCTGTCCCCAGAGCCACAAGCAGTTAACCCCAGACAGGTCTGGGTGCAAGAACCATAGGGAAAATTACAAAACAAATTAATACAACACACAGAGAAAACCCAGCACTCACTTACAAGCTCTCAGCTAAGATTTAAAAGCAAAAATGGAAAGGTTAGTCACCGCATCTGGCCAAATGGGACAAGCTCAGGTACCACGTCAAGGTCCTTTCCAATACCTGAGATCCTAAAACAGCCACACAATGCAAGCTTTCAAATCCAAACAAACTGAAAACAAGGGAAGGGTGCACAGGAATATGTAACCACCCTAGACATATACAAAACACGGAAGGGAACTGCACTCTCATACCAGACCGGGTACACATCCCATGACCCTGCAACATGCTCAGCCCTGGGTGCCACTGGCACTCACAGGAAGCTGTGCTGTCCCCAGAGCCACAAGCAGTTAACCCCAGACAGGTCTGTGTGCAAGAACCATAGGGAAAATTACAAAACAAATTAATACAACACACAGAGAAAACCCAGCACTCACTTACAAGCTCTCAGCTAAGATTTAAAAGCAAAAATGGAAAGGTTAGTCACTGAATCTGGCCAAATGGGACAAGCTCATGTACCACGTCAAGGTCCTTTCCAATACCTGAGACCCTTAAACAGCTATACAATGCAAGCTTTCAAATCCAAACAAACTGAAAACAAGGGAAGGGTGCACAGGAATATGTAACCACCCTAGACATATACAAAACACGGAAGGGAACTGCACTCTCATACCGGACCGGGTACACATCCCATGACCCTGCAACATGCTCAGCCCTGGGTGCCACTGGCACTCACAGGAAGCTGTGCTGTCCCCAGAGCCACAAGCAGTTAACCCCAGACAGGTCTGGGTGCAAGAACCATAGGGAAAATTACAAAACAAATTAATACAACACACAGAGAAAACCCAGCACTCACAAGCTCTCAGCTAAGATTTAAAAGCAAAAATAAAAAGGTTAGTCACCACATCTGGCCAAATGGGACAAGCTCAGGTACCACGTCAAGGTCCTTTCCAATACCTGAGACCCTAAAACAGCCACACAATGCAAGCTTTCAAATCCAAACAAACTGAAAACAAGGGAAGATTGCACAGGAATATGTAACCACCCTAGACATATACAAAACACGGAAGGGAATTGCACTCTCATACCAGACCGGGTACACATCCCATGACCCTGAAACATGCTCAGCCCTGGGTACCACTGGCACTCACAGGAAGCTGTGCTGTCCCCAGAGCCACAAGCAGTTAACCCCAGACAGGTCTGGGTGCAAGAACCATAGGGAAAATTACAAAACAAATTAATACAACACACAGAGAAAACCCAGCACTCACTTACAAGCTCTCAGCTAAGATTTAAAAGCAAAAATGGAAAGGTTAGTCACCGCATCTGGCCAAATGGGACAAGCTCAGTTACCACGTCAAGGTCCTTTCCAATACCTGAGACCCTAAAGCAGCCACACAATGCAAGCTTTCAAATCCAAACAAACTGAAAACAAGGGAAGGGTGCACAGGAATATGTAACCACCCTAGACATATACAAAACACGGAAGGGAACTGCACTCTCATACCAGACCGGGTACACATCCCATGACCCTGCAACATGCTCAGCCCTGGGTGCCACTGGCACTCACAGGAAGCTGTGCTGTCCCCAGAGCCACAAGCAGTTAACCCCAGACAGGTCTGGGTGCAAGAACCATAGGGAAAATTACAAAACAAATTAATACAACACACAGAGAAAACCCAGCACTCACATACAAGCTCTCAGCTAAGATTTAATAGAAAAAATGGAAAGGTTAGTCACCGCATCTGGCCAAATGGGACAAGCTCAGGTACCACGTCAAGGTCCTTTCCAATACCTGAGACCCTAAAACAGCCACACAATGCAAGCTTTCAAATCCAAACAAACTGAAAACAAGGGTAGGGTGCACAGGAATATGTAACCACCCTAGACATATACAAAACACGGAAGGGAACTGCACTCTCATACCGGACCAGGTACACATCCCATGATCCTGCAACATGCTCAGCCCTGGGTGCCACTGGCACTCACAGGAAGATGTGCTGTCCCCAGAGCCACAAGCAGTTAACCCCAGACAGGTCTGGGTGCAAGAACCATAGGGAAAATTACAAAACAAATTAATACAACACACAGAGAAAACCCAGCACTCACTTACAAGCTCTCAGCTAAGATTTAAAAGCAAAAAATGGAAAGGTTAGTCACCGCATCTGGCCAAATGGGACAAGCTCAGGTACCACGTCAAGGTCCTTTCCAATACCTGAGATCCTAAAACAGCCACACAATGCAAGCTTTCAAATTCAAACAAACTGAAAAAAAGGGAAGGGTGCACAGGAATATGTAACCACCCTAGACATATACAAAACACGGAAGGGAACTGCACTCTCATACCGGACCGGGTACACATCCCATGACCCTGCAACATGCTCATCCCTGGGTGCCACTGGCACTCACAGGAAGCTGTGCTGTCCCCAGAGCCACAAGCAGTTAATCCCAGACAGGTCTGGGTGCAAGAACCATAGGAAAAATTACAAAACAAATTAATACAACACACAGCGAAAACCCAGCACTCACTTACAAGCTCTCAGCTAAGATTTAAAAGCAAAAATGGAAAGGTTAGTCACCGCATCTGGCCAAATGGGACAAGTTCAGGTACCACGTCAAGGTCCTTTCCAATACCTGAGACCATAAAACAGCCAAACAATGCCAGCTTTCAAATCCAAACAAACTGAAAACAAGGGAAGGGTGCACAGGAATATGTAACCACCCTAGACATATACAAAACACGGAAGGGAACTGCACTCTCATACCAGACCGGGTACACATCCCATGACCCTGCAACATGCTCAGCCCTGGGTGCCACTGGCACTCACAGGAAGCTGTGCTGTCCCCAGAGCCACAAGCAGTTAACCCTAGACAGGTCTGGGTGCAAGAACCATAGGGAAAATTACAAAACAAATTAATACAACACACAGAGAAAACCCAGCACTCACATACAAGCTCTCAGCTAAGATTTAATAGAAAAAATGGAAAGGTTAGTCACCGCATCTGGCCAAATGGGACAAGCTCAGGTACCACGTCAAGGTCCTTTCCAATACCTGAGACCCTAAAACAGCCACACAATGCAAGCTTTCAAATCCAAACAAATTGAAAACAAGGGTAGGGTGCACAGGAATATGTAACCACCCTAGACATATACAAAACACGGAAGGGAACTGCACTCTCATACCGGACCAGGTACACATCCCATGATCCTGCAACATGCTCAGCCCTGGGTGCCACTGGCACTCACAGGAAGCTGTGCTGTCCCCAGAGCCACAAGCAGTTAACCCCAGACAGGTCTGGGTGCAAGAACCATAGGGAAAATTACAAAACAAATTAATACAACACACAGAGAAAACCCAGCACTCACTTACAAGCTCTCAGCTAAGATTTAAAAGCAAAAAATGGAAAGGTTAGTCACCGCATCTGGCCAAATGGGACAAGCTCAGGTACCACGTCAAGGTCCTTTCCAATACCTGAGACCCTAAAACAGCCACACAATGCAAGCTTTCAAATCCAAACAAACTGAAAACAAGGGAAGGGTGCACAGGAATATGTAACCACCCTAGACATATACAAAACACGGAAGGGAACTGCACTCTCATACCGGACCGGGTACACATCCCATGACCCTGCAACATGCTCAGCCCTGGGTGCCACTGGCACTCACAGGAAGCTGTGCTGTCCCCAGAGCCACAAGCAGTTAACCCCAGACAGGTCTGGGTGCAAGAACCATAGGGAAAATTACAAAACAAATTAATACAACACACAGAGAAAACCCAGCACTCACTTACAAGCTCTCAGCTAAGATTTAAAAGCAAAAATGGAAAGGTTAGTCTCTGCATCTGGCCAAATGGGACAAGCTCATGTACCACGTCAAGGTCCTTTCCAATACCTGAGACCCTTAAACAGCCACACAATGCAAGCTTTCAAATCCAAACAAACTGAAAACAAGGGAAGGGTGCACAGGAATATGTAACCACCCTAGAAATATACAAAACACGGAAGGGAACTGCATTCTCATATCGGACCGGGTATACATCCCATGACCCTGCAACATGCTCAGCCCTGGGTGCCACTGGCACTCACAGGAAGCTGTGCTGTCCCCAGAGCCACAAGCAGTTAACCCCAGACAGGTCTGGGTGCAAGAACCATAGGGAAAATTACAAAACAAATTAATACAACACACAGAGAAAACCCAGCACTCACTTACAAGCTCTCAGCTAAGATTTAAAAGCAAAAATGGAAAGGTTAGTCACTGCATCTGGCCAAATGGGACAAGCTCATGTACCACGTCAAGGTCCTTTCCAATACCTGAGACCCTTAAACAGCCACACAATGCAAGCTTTCAAATCCAAACAAACTGAAAACAAGGGAAGGGTGCACAGGAATATGTAACCACCCTAGACATATACAAAACACGGAAGGGAACTGCACTCTCATACCAGACCGGGTATACATCCCATGACCCTGCAACATGCTCAGCCCTGGGTGCCACTGGCACTCACAGGAAGCTGTGCTGTCCCCAGAGCCACAAGCATTTAACCCCAGACAGGTCTGGGTGCAAGAACCATAGGGAAAATTACAAAACAAATTAATACAACACACAGAGAAAACCCAGCACTCACTTACAAGCTCTCAGCTAAGATTTAAAAGCAAAAATGGAAAGGTTAGTCACCGCATCTGGCCAAATGGGACAAGCTCAGGTACCACGTCAAGGTCCTTTCCAATACCTGAGATCCTAAAACAGCCACACAATGCAAGCTTTCAAATCCAAACAAACTGAAAACAAGGGAAGGGTGCACAGGAATATGTAACCACCCTAGACATATACAAAACACGGAAGAGAACTGCACTCTCATACCGGACCGGGTACACATCCCATGACCCTGCAACATACTCAGCCCTGGGTGCCACTGGCACTCACAGGAAGCTGTGCTGTCCCCAGAGCCACAAGCAGTTAACCCCAGACAAGTCTGGGTGCAAGAACCATAGGGAAAATTACAAAACAAATTAATACAACACACAGAGAAAACCCAGCACTCACTTACAAGCTCTCAGCTAAGATTTAAAAGCAAAAATGGAAAGGTTAGTCACTGCATCTGGCCAAATGGGACAAGCTCATGTACCACGTCAAGGTCCTTTCCAATACCTGAGACCCTTAAACAGCCACACAATGCAAGCTTTCAAATCCAAACAAACTGAAAACAAGGGAAGGGTGCACAGGAATATGTAACCACCCTAGAAATATACAAAACACGGAAGGGAACTGCATTCTCATATCGGACCGGGTATACATCCCATGACCCTGCAACATGCTCAGCCCTGGGTGCCACTGGCACTCACAGGAAGCTGTGCTGTCCCCAGAGCCACAAGCAGTTAACCCCAGACAGGTCTGGGTGCAAGAACCATAGGGAAAATTACAAAACAAATTAATACAACACACAGAGAAAACCCAGCACTCACTTACAAGCTCTCAGCTAAGATTTAAAAGCAAAAATGGAAAGGTTAGTCACCGCATCTGGCCAAATGGGACAAGCTCAGGTACCACGTCAAGGTCCTTTCCAATACCTGAGATCCTAAAACAGCCACACAATGCAAGCTTTCAAATCCAAACAAACTGAAAACAAGGGAAGGGTGCACAGGAATATGTAACCACCCTAGACATATACAAAACACGGAAGGGAACTGCACTCTCATACCAGACCGGGTACACATCCCATGACCCTGCAACATGCTCAGCCCTGGGTGCCACTGGCACTCACAGGAAGCTGTGCTGTCCCCAGAGCCACAAGCAGTTAACCCCAGACAGGTCTGTGTGCAAGAACCATAGGGAAAATTACAAAACAAATTAATACAACACACAGAGAAAACCCAGCACTCACTTACAAGCTCTCAGCTAAGATTTAAAAGCAAAAATGGAAAGGTTAGTCACTGAATCTGGCCAAATGGGACAAGCTCATGTACCACGTCAAGGTCCTTTCCAATACCTGAGACCCTTAAACAGCTATACAATGCAAGCTTTCAAATCCAAACAAACTGAAAACAAGGGAAGGGTGCACAGGAATATGTAACCACCCTAGACATATACAAAACACGGAAGGGAACTGCACTCTCATACCGGACCGGGTACACATCCCATGACCCTGCAACATGCTCAGCCCTGGGTGCCACTGGCACTCACAGGAAGCTGTGCTGTCCCCAGAGCCACAAGCAGTTAACCCCAGACAGGTCTGGGTGCAAGAACCATAGGGAAAATTACAAAACAAATTAATACAACACACAGAGAAAACCCAGCATTCACAAGCTCTCAGCTAAGATTTAAAAGCAAAAATGAAAAGGTCAGTCACCTCATCTGGCCAAATGGGAGAAGCTCAGGTACCACGTCAAGGTCCTTTCCAATACCTGAGACCCTAAAACAGCCACACAATGCAAGCTTTCAAATCCAAACAAACTGAAAACAAGGGAAGGGTGCACAGGAATATGTAACCACCCTAGACATATAAAAAACACGGAAGGGAACTGTACTCTCATACCGGACCGGGTACACATCCCATGACCATGCAACATGCTCAGCCCTGGGTGCCACTGGCACTCACAGGAAGCTGTGCTGTCCCCAGAGCCACAAGCAGTTAACCCCAGACAGGTCTGGGTGCAAGAACCATAGGGAAAATTACAAAACAAATTAATACAACACACAGAGAAAACCCAGCACTCACTTATAAGCTCTCAGCTAAGATTTAAAAGCAAAAAATGGAAAGGTTAGTCACCGCATCTGGCCAAATGGGACAAGTTCAGGTACCACGTCAAGGTCCTTTCCAATACCTGAGACCCTAAAACAGCCACACAATGCCAGCTTTCAAATCCAAACAAACTGAAAACAAGGGAAGGGTGCACAGGAATATGTAACCACCCTAGACATATACAAAACACGGAAGGGAACTGCACTCTCATACCAGACCGGGTACACATCCCATGACCCTGCAACATGCTCAGCCCTGGGTGCCACTGGCACTCACAGGAAGCTGTGCTGTCCCCAGAGCCACAAGCAGTTAACCCCAGACAGGTCTGGGTGCAAGAACCATAGGGAAAATTACAAAACAAATTAATACAACACACAGAGAAAACCCAGCACTCACAAGCTCTCAGCTAAGATTTAAAAGCAAAAATAAAAAGGTTAGTCACCACATCTGGCCAAATGGGACAAGCTCAGGTACCACGTCAAGGTCCTTTCCAATACCTGAGACCCTAAAACAGCCACACAATGCAAGCTTTCAAATCCAAACAAACTGAAAACAAGGGAAGATTGCACAGGAATATGTAACCACCCTAGACATATACAAAACACGGAAGGGAATTGCACTCTCATACCAGACCGGGTACACATCCCATGACCCTGAAACATGCTCAGCCCTGGGTACCACTGGCACTCACAGGAAGCTGTGCTGTCCCCAGAGCCACAAGCAGTTAACCCCAGACAGGTCTGGGTGCAAGAACCATAGGGAAAATTACAAAACAAATTAATACAACACACAGAGAAAACCCAGCACTCACTTACAAGCTCTCAGCTAAGATTTAAAAGCAAAAATGGAAAGGTTAGTCACCGCATCTGGCCAAATGGGACAAGCTCAGTTACCACGTCAAGGTCCTTTCCAATACCTGAGACCCTAAAGCAGCCACACAATGCAAGCTTTCAAATCCAAACAAACTGAAAACAAGGGAAGGGTGCACAGGAATATGTAACCACCCTAGACATATACAAAACACGGAAGGGAACTGCACTCTCATACCGGACCGGGTACACATCCCATGATCCTGCAACATGCTCAGCCCTGGGTGCCACTGGCACTCACAGGAAGCTGTGCTGTCCCCAGAGCCACAAGCAGTTAACCCCAGACAGGTCTGGGTGCAAGAACCATAGGGAAAATTACAACAACACACAGAGAAAACCCAGCACTCACTTACAAGCTCTCAGCTAAGATTTAAAAGCAATAATGGAAAGGTTAGTCACCGCATCTGGCCAAATGGGACAAGCTCAGGTACCACGTCAAGGTCCTTTCCAATACCTGAGACCCTAAAACAGCCACACAATGCAAGCTTTCAAATCCAAACAAACTGAAAACAAGGGAAGGGTGCACAGGAATATGTAACCACCCTAGACATATACAAAACACGGAAGGGAACTGCACTCTCATACCGGACCGGGTACACATCCCATGACCCTGCAACATACTCAGCCCTGGGTGCCACTGGCACTCACAGGAAGCTGTGCTGTCCCCAGAGCCACAAGCAGTTAATCCCAGACAGGTCTGGGTGCAAGAACCATAGGAAAAATTACAAAACAAATTAATACAACACACAGCGAAAACCCAGCACTCACTTACAAGCTCTCAGCTAAGATTTAAAAGCAAAAATGGAAAGGTTAGTCACCGCATCTGGCCAAATGGGACAAGTTCAGGTACCACGTCAAGGTCCTTTCCAATACCTGAGACCCTAAAACAGCCACACAATGCCAGCTTTCAAATCCAAACAAACTGAAAACAAGGGAAGGGTGCACAGGAATATGTAACCACCCTAGACATATACAAAACACGGAAGGGAACTGCACTCTCATACCAGACCGGGTACACATCCCATGACCCTGCAACATGCTCAGCCCTGGGTGCCACTGGCACTCACAGGAAGCTGTGCTGTCCCCAGAGCCACAAGCAGTTAACCCCAGACAGGTCTGGGTGCAAGAACCATAGGGAAAATTACAAAACAAATTAATACAACAAACAGAGAAAACCCAGCACTCACATACAAGCTCTCAGCTAAGATTTAATAGAAAAAATGGAAAGGTTAGTCACCGCATCTGGCCAAATGGGACAAGCTCAGGTACCACGTCAAGGTCCTTTCCAATACCTGAGACCCTAAAACAGCCACACAATGCAAGCTTTCAAATCCAAACAAACTGAAAACAAGGGTAGGGTGCACAGGAATATGTAACCACCCTAGACATATACAAAACACGGAAGGGAACTGCACTCTCATACCGGACCAGGTACACATCCCATGATCCTGCAACATGCTCAGCCCTGGGTGCCACTGGCACTCACAGGAAGATGTGCTGTCCCCAGAGCCACAAGCAGTTAACCCCAGACAGGTCTGGGTGCAAGAACCATAGGGAAAATTACAAAACAAATTAATACAACACACAGAGAAAACCCAGCACTCACTTACAAGCTCTCAGCTAAGATTTAAAAGCAAAAAATGGAAAGGTTAGTCACCGCATCTGGCCAAATGGGACAAGCTCAGGTACCACGTCAAGGTCCTTTCCAATACCTGAGATCCTAAAACAGCCAAACAATGCCAGCTTTCAAATCCAAACAAACTGAAAACAAGGGAAGGGTGCACAGGCAGGAATATGTAACCACCCTAGACATATACAAAACACGGAAGGGAACTGCACTCTCATACCAGACCGGGTACACATCCCATGACCCTGCAACATGCTCAGCCCCGGGGTGCCACTGGCACTCACAGGAAGCTGTGCTGTCCCCAGAGCCACAAGCAGTTAACCCTAGACAGGTCTGGGTGCAAGAACCATAGGGAAAATTACAAAACAAATTAATACAACACACAGAGAAAACCCAGCACTCACATACAAGCTCTCAGCTAAGATTTAATAGAAAAAATGGAAAGGTTAGTCACCGCATCTGGCCAAATGGGACAAGCTCAGGTACCACGTCAAGGTCCTTTCCAATACCTGAGACCCTAAAACAGCCACACAATGCAAGCTTTCAAATCCAAACAAATTGAAAACAAGGGTAGGGTGCACAGGAATATGTAACCACCCTAGACATATACAAAACACGGAAGGGAACTGCACTCTCATACCGGACCAGGTACACATCCCATGATCCTGCAACATGCTCAGCCCTGGGTGCCACTGGCACTCACAGGAAGCTGTGCTGTCCCCAGAGCCACAAGCAGTTAACCCCAGACAGGTCTGGGTGCAAGAACCATAGGGAAAATTACAAAACAAATTAATACAACACACAGAGAAAACCCAGCACTCACTTACAAGCTCTCAGCTAAGATTTAAAAGCAAAAAATGGAAAGGTTAGTCACCGCATCTGGCCAAATGGGACAAGCTCAGGTACCACGTCAAGGTCCTTTCCAATACCTGAGACCCTAAAACAGCCACACAATGCAAGCTTTCAAATCCAAACAAACTGAAAACAAGGGAAGGGTGCACAGGAATATGTAACCACCCTAGACATATACAAAACACGGAAGGGAACTGCACTCTCATACCGGACCGGGTACACATCCCATGACCCTGCAACATGCTCAGCCCTGGGTGCCACTGGCACTCACAGGAAGCTGTGCTGTCCCCAGAGCCACAAGCAGTTAACCCCAGACAGGTCTGGGTGCAAGAACCATAGGGAAAATTACAAAACAAATTAATACAACACACAGAGAAAACCCAGCACTCACTTACAAGCTTTCAGCTAAGATTTAAAAGCAAAAATGGAAAGGTTAGTCACTGCATATGGCCAAATGGGACAAGCTCATGTACCACGTCAAGGTCCTTTCCAATACCTGAGACCCTTAAACAGCCACACAATGCAAGCTTTCAAATCCAAACAAACTGAAAACAAGGGAAGGGTGCACAGGAATATGTAACCACCCTAGACATATACAAAACACGGAAGGGAACTGCACTCTCATACCGGACCGGGTATACATCCCATGACCCTGCAACATGCTCAGCCCTGGGTGCCACTGGCACTCACAGGAAGCTGTGCTGTCCCCAGAGCCACAAGCATTTAACCCCAGACAGGTCTGGGTGCAAGAACCAAAAGGAAAATTACAAAACAAATTAATACAACACACAGAGAAAACCCAGCACTCACTTACAAGCTCTCAGCTAAGATTTAAAAGCAAAAATGGAAAGGTTAGTCACCGCATCTGGCCAAATGGGACAAGCTCAGGTACCACGTCAAGGTCCTTTCCAATACCTGAGATCCTAAAACAGCCACACAATGCAAGCTTTCAAATCCAAACAAACTGAAAACAAGGGAAGGGTGCACAGGAATATGTAACCACCCTAGACATATACAAAACACGGAAGGGAACTGCACTCTCATACCAGACCGGGTACACATCCCATGACCCTGCAACATGCTCAGCCCTGGGTGCCACTGGCACTCACAGGAAGCTGTGCTGTCCCCAGAGCCACAAGCAGTTAACCCCAGACAGGTCTGTGTGCAAGAACCATAGGGAAAATTACAAAACAAATTAATACAACACACAGAGAAAACCCAGCACTCACTTACAAGCTCTCAGCTAAGATTTAAAAGCAAAAATGGAAAGGTTAGTCACTGAATCTGGCCAAATGGGACAAGCTCATGTACCACGTCAAGGTCCTTTCCAATACCTGAGACCCTTAAACAGCTACACAATGCAAGCTTTCAAATCCAAACAAACTGAAAACAAGGGAAGGGTGCACAGGAATATGTAACCACCCTAGACATATACAAAACACGGAAGGGAACTGCACTCTCATACCGGACCGGGTACACATCCCATGACCCTGCAACATGCTCAGCCCTGGGTGCCACTGGCACTCACAGGAAGCTGTGCTGTCCCCAGAGCCACAAGCAGTTAACCCCAGACAGGTCTGGGTGCAAGAACCATAGGGAAAATTACAAAACAAATTAATACAACACACAGAGAAAACCCAGCATTCACAAGCTCTCAGCTAAGATTTAAAAGCAAAAATGAAAAGGTCAGTCACCGCATATGGCCAAATGGGAGACGCTCAGGTACCACGTCAAGGTCCTTTCCAATACCTGAGACCCTAAAACAGCCACACAATGCAAGCTTTCAAATCCAAACAAACTGAAAAAAAGGGAAGGGTGCACAGGAATATGTAACCACCCTAGACATATACAAAACACGGAAGGGAACTGCTCTCTCATAGCGGACCGGGTACACATCCCATGACCCTGAAACATGCTCAGCCCTGGGTGCCACTGGCACTCACAGGAAGCTGTGCTGTCCCCAGAGCCACAAGCAGTTAACCCCAGACAGGTCTGGGTGCAAGAACCATAGGGAAAATTACAAAACAAATTAATACAACACACAGAGAAAACCCAGCAATCACTTACAAGCTCTCAGCTAAGATTTAAAAGCAAAAATGGAAAGGTTAGTCACCGCATCTGGCCAAATGGGACAAGCTCAGGTACCACGTCAAGGTCCTTTCCAATACCTGAGACCCTAAAACAGCCACACAATGCAAGCTTTCAAATCCAAACAAACTGAAAACAAGGGAAGGGTGCACAGGAATATGTAACCACCCTAGACATATACAAAACACGGAAGGGAACTGCACTCTCATACCGGACCGGGTACACATCCCATGACCCTGCAACATGCTCAGCCCTGGGTGCCACTGGCACTCACAGGAAGTTGTGCTGTCCCCAGAGCCACAAGCAGTTAACCCCAGACAGGTCTGGGTGCAAGAACCATAGGGAAAATTACAAAACAAATTAATACAACACACAGAGAAAACCCAGCACTCACAAGCTCTCAGCTAAGATTTAAAAGCAAAAATGGAAAGGTTAGTCACCGCATCTGGCCAAATGGGACAAGCTCAGGTACCACGTCAAGGTCCTTTCCAATACCTGAGACCCTAAAACAGTCACACAATGCAAGCTTTCAAATCCAAACAAACTGAAAAAAAGGGAAGGGTGCACAGGAATATGTAACCACCCTAGACATATACAAAACAGGGAAGGGAACTGCACTCTCATACCGGACCGGGTACACATCCCATGACCCTGCAACATGCTCAGCCCTGGGTGCCACTGGCACTCACAGGAAGCTGTGCTGTCCCCAGAGCCACAAGCAGTTAACCCCAGACAGGTCTGGGTGCAAGAACCATAGGGAAAATTACAAAACAAATTAATACAACACACAGAGAAAACCCAGCACTCACTTACAAGCTCTCAGCTAAGATTTAAAAGCAAAAATGGAAAGGTTAGTCACCGCATCTGGCCAAATGGGACAAGCTCAGGTACCACGAGCTTGGTGGTACCTGAGCTTGTCTCATTTGGCCAGATGCGGTGACTAACCTTTCCATTTGGTAAACAACTTAACATTTCACAGTACTGGTAATCTTAACATACCCCTAATGTCCGTTATTATCCGGGGAGCCAGCCAATATTGGAAGCCTTATATGTTGTTACCTAGGTGGTCAGGCATAAAGTACACACTCAAAACCTACCATGATGGGAAAACAAACAAAGTTCTAATGTAGATCGCCGTGTACCACGCCACCGCAACTGCACCCGCACTAGGTAGAACAGACAAACCCGGAAGTGCATCGGCCGATCACGTGTGTGGCCCTGCACCAATCACTCGGGTTGCGGTTGGGGTTGTCATGGCAATGGGTCACAACGATCCAAATAGCAACAAAGAAGCATGTCAAACAAATCAGCTACTAAGCATAACATTGTAATAGTACACATCAATCGATACTTGTAATAAGCGCTGCTACATTGGCTATACCACTGCCGTAAATATACCCAATAAATAATATATATAGCAATCTTGCCGTATTCTAATGGGGGTATAATAATATCATACATATCATAGTGGACGCTGCTACAGGGACTATACCACTAATGTACATTTACTATCCAATATACACAGTGTACCATGATGGAGAGTATGTACAAATTTTATACATGTTAATATCACCCATTAAAGAAGGTGAACAGTGATGGCATGACCCATGAACCTCCCAAGAGAGAGTACCAAACGCCCCGAAGAAAAGAATAAACCAAAATAAACCCCACCTATACATAAATACAAGGTAAACCAAACAGACAATAAAAATTGGGAAAAGAATGTGAAAAAATGTTAGTGAAAAAAAGGGGGGGGAAACAGAGAAGATAAATAAACTAATAATAAGAATAAAAATAAATATAAAAATAAAAATAATAATAAAATAAAAATAAAAATAAAAATAAAAAATAAAAATGAGAATAGAGTGTGGACTCTCAAGTAGAAAAAATCTGGATAACATGGACTCCCATGGTAAGTAAGGCAAATCTCCATAAGAGCTGGGTCTAATTTACAAGAAACAATGCCAGTCAAACATAGTATTAAGTCCATGTGGTTGCAGGGTATTCAAACAAAAAATACATTTGGCCTCAACTTGCAGGAGAAGTGTATCCCTATCACCACCCCGCCTTAATGGGGGGACATGATCAATTAAGGTGAATCTCAGATCATGGAGTCCATGGCCTTTCGCCACAAAGTGCCGGGCCACAGGTTGGTCACTAGAGCCCTTCTTAAGGGCCGTTCTGATGGATGATCTGTGGTTAGCGAACCTGGCCTGCACTTCCGGGTTTGTCTGTTCTACCTAGTGCGGGTGCAGTTGCGGTGGCGTGGTACACGGCGATCTACATTAGAACTTTGTTTGTTTTCCCATCATGGTAGGTTTTGAGTGTGTACTTTATGCCTGACCACCTAGGTAACAACATATAAGGCTTCCAATATTGGCTGGCTCCCCGGATAATAACGGACATTAGGGGTATGTTAAGATTACCAGTACTGTGAAATGTTTACCATGTTCATTTTGCTACAGGTCTTTTAATTTGATCATCTTCACTGTCATAGCATTGATTGCTTATATTATAATTTATATACGATGTTCACTTTGTGACATATGGTCACCATAGCAACACTTTTGGCGTTTTTTTTTGCTAATTGGGGGGAGGGGTTATTTATTTGTTTGTATAAATTCACCAAAGTTTGAAGCATTCACTGTCTGAGGAAGGGGATACACTGTCCCCGAAACGTCACTAATTTTGCCAAGTAAAAAAGTTTGTTAAAAAATCCAGTGAGTGCAAGGTCTGTTTCTGATTTTGTATCTAATTTCACTAGCACCCTGGTTGTTGCATATAAGTGAGAGTGCACATCTTTGCTAAACGTATATATATATATATATATATATATATATATATTACATCCACTTGCGAATAAACCAAACATTTTTGAATGCTGCACCACCAACTTTATATATATATATATATATATATATATATATATATATATAAAAAGAAAGAAGCGCTCAACCTGGGAACGAACAATAGCATAATAGCTTGTTCTATGGCTAGTTACCACCCTAGAAGCAGCCTCTGTTTGCTCAATATGTGCCTTTCACAGAGAAGAACTTTCCTGTAGCATATCAGTCTGATCCTGACTTAACAGTGCAGTCCAGCTTTTGTTCTGTCTCAGCTGAGTGCATCTCTCTCTCTTTTTATATTTATGCAAATTGCTCTTGGGTCTCCCTAAGAGTAAAAGGGGAAACCAGACGTGGACTCCCTGCACACATGCCCTTAGAGAGTTGCGACTGCACCTCACTGACGAGGCCCACAATAGGCCGAAATGATCAGCTGAGGTTGCTTCTCGGGCCTTTGGCTTGGATCAAGTGCAGTTTTCTGTGCTTGGTTGAAAGATTTGCTGCCTGGAGACCTGCTCCTTCGGCCTGGGGTCCTTTCCCTTTGGGGATTGGGCTCCTGCTGCTATTGGGGGGGTGGCTACCCCTTAGGCGTAGAGCAACTGGGTAGTAGGACCTTCCCCTTGGCCTTGTGGCATCGTCCCTGGACTTCAGCCACATGCTGCTTTTGGGGGGGGCGCTCTGAAATCCAGCCTAAAGAGGCAATAGGGCAAATATGGCTACCAATGTGCCAAATGTTCCCCATACACTTCGGGTGTTGATTTCTGAGCATTTTCGAGAGAAGATTGGTTTGGCTCATGTCCAGCAGGTGGTTTTGGA
The DNA here is from genome assembly GCF_027579735.1 of Bombina bombina. Classification (NCBI taxonomy): domain Eukaryota; kingdom Metazoa; phylum Chordata; class Amphibia; order Anura; family Bombinatoridae; genus Bombina; species Bombina bombina. The sequence goes on along the minus strand of NC_069503.1, from coordinate 1,080,625,097 downwards.
GGGTGTTTTGAATATGCCAAGAGCAAGTTTGCATTGTGTTCAGTCATTCCCTTCAAGAGGGATTTTTGATGTGGCTTTCACCGATGAGCATTACTTACAGACCTGCTATCAACGGACTATTGATAAGGCTGCTGCTCCAGAGTTGGTTGGCATGAAATTTGTTGCCTGTGTGCAGAGGGAGAGAAGAATCCCGGTGAAAGTACATATGTACAACCCTTGGGTTACTGATGTGGAAATTCGTCTGTTTCTTTGTCGCTACTTTGATGATGTTCAAGGAGGTAGCAAGCTGAAGAATCAGTTTGGGACCTTCAATGGAAAGCGCAGGTTCTGGGTGCGGTTTGTGCCAGATGAATTAGGTATTGGTGGAAAGAAACACCCTCCAAAGACTTTTGTCATTGGTGGAAATAGAGGTTTCCTATACTATGATGACATGCCTCTTTTTTGCCGTAGTTGCAACCTGTTTGGTCACATTGCTGAAAATTGCCCAGATGCCAGATGTCGAAATTGCGGTGAGGAGGATCATCTTGTTGCCCACTGTAGTAAACGCTGGACCTGTGACCTGTGTGGTTCTTCAAGTCATCTGTGCAGGATGTGTCCTTTGATGATGTTTCAGGGGCTTGATAGAGTGAAGCCTTCCTATGCTGATGTTGCATAAAAAACATCTTCAGTTGCAGTTGAGCCATCTGTGAATGAGGAGGAGGTCTCTGATGAGGCATTGAACTCTATATTACCTCTTTTGTGTAAGAAATCTGCAGTTGGGGTCCCTGTCGGAGAGGTGTCTGATGCTCCTGTGGTGGTTCCTGTGGCTGAGAAGGTAGAGGAAGCCCAATCTCATCTTCAGGAGGTGGATCTTTCTACATCTAATGTGATAGCTGCTTCAGATGTTCTTGAAGCCCTGTTGCCCAATTCTGTGGATGATACTGTTGCTGTTCCTGGGACAGAGAATTTTTCCTTCACTGAGTCATCTTGTGATGCTGCTCCTGATGCTGTTCTTGGTGAAGGGGAGAACATTGATTGGTCTGCTGTTGTGTACTCTAGTTCTGAGGAGGATATGGACACTGAAGGGAAAAAATCTGCCTCCAAGCGAAAAAAGATGCAGATTCTGATGGATGGGAGAGTCCTGATTTGAATCTTCCAGTACTTAAGGGTGCAGATCCAGATACTACAAGTGATGCTGACTCTTTAATTTCAGAGTTTCCTTCTGTCTCTACTAAAGACGTTCCTTCTGACTCAAGCCAGTGTATAGGTGTCTTTTCTGATGCCTCTTCTGTTGGTTATCTAGATAAAAGAGATGTGAACCAACTTGCTGAAGTTACTGGTTATGAGGCTGGCATGGGGGGGCCTAGGAGGTCGGAATGTCACAGAGGCAGATTTAAAGGATCTCCTTTGAGTCCTAAGAAAAAGAAAGGAAAGAAGAAGTCCTGATGTTATTTCTTTTTTTTGTTTTTCTTTAATTTATTTTTGTGATGCTTCTGACCATTTCTTCCCTTAATGTCAGGTGTATGACAACTATAGCAAGGAGAGCTGCAATTTTTAAATTATTATCTGTATGTTCTGCTAATATTTTTTGTTTGCAGGAATGTGGTCTCTCTGAACATCCTAAATGTGATGACTGGGAATATGGTCCTAAAGTATGGTCTTGTTCTTCTGATAGGAATGGGGGTGGGGGGAGTTTTGTTTAAGGGGTTTAGTTTTTCTATCCTTAATGTAGCTCATATTGTCCCAGGTTGGGTACTTTTTGTTAGTTTTAGTTTTTGTTTGACTGTTTTTCGTTTGTTTAATGTATATGCTTCTCCAAATAGGGTAGAACGTTTGCTTAATTTTGAAACTTTAAATTTTTTTCTGCCAGGTCGAGAGCCAACTTTTTTGGTTGGGGATTTTAATTGTATTACTAAGAATGGGGACAGAGAGGGTGGGAGTGATTGTAGGGGGGATAGCTCAGGGAAGTTTTTACTTGATTTGCTTAAATCTTTCGGTTTGAAGGATGCCTTCGGGTCTGTTTCTTTTTCAGGGGAGGGTTTTACTTTTTTTAGTGATAGTGGTGGGATAAAATCTCGAATTGATTTTTGTTTTTTATCTAAATTTTTATGTGTTGATGATTTTTCTTTAAAGCGGATGCCCTTTACGGATCATGCCCTTTTGATGTGTAAGGTGAATTGTGATTTGAAGATCAAGTATGGTAAGGGTGTTTGGAAACTAAATGTGGATTTGTTAGAAGATGAGAAGTTTAAGCATCAGTTTGTTTGGATGTATGAAAGGTGGCGTGAAAGAAAATGTGATTTTAGTAATGTGCTTATGTGGTGGGAATGGTTGAAGGTGGAAATAAAGAGGTTTTTTATTAAGAAAGGCTGTGAGAAAGCTAGAATGGAAAGGAAGTTGTATGATAAATGGTATCTGAATGTATTGTATTTGTATGAATTGAGAAATTGTGGTATTGATGTGCATGAGGAAATTGCTGAAGCAAGAAAGATAATTAAAAAGTGTATGCATGAAAAAGGAAAGAAAATTGTTTTTTATGGCAAGATTGGAGAAAATGGAAAAGGATGAGTCTTGTAGTAAATATTTTTTTAAGAAAGCTTTTGAAGGAAAGACTGGTTTTGTTAGTGTTTTTGATAAGGTTGAGTGTGAAGTTAATGGTACGGATGGTGTTTTGCGTGAAGTTCATGAGTTTTACAGTGAGCTGTATAAAGAAAAAACAAGAGATGTTTTATTGGAAAATGAGTTGTTGGAAAACATTGAGGTTAAGTTGGAAAAGTATGATAATGATTTCTTAGAAAGGGATCTAAGTTTGGATGAGATTGCAGAGGTTGTTAGGAGTTTTAAGAATGGGAAGGTACCTGGTTGTGATGGTTTGCCTGTTGAATTTTATACTTGTTTTTGGAATTTGATTGGGGTTGATATGTTGGATGTTTGTTTCTGAAAGTTTGTTGTTACTACGTGATGTACTGTGGTATGTGAGGGAGAGGATGAGGTCTGTGAAGGGGCATTGTGTGCTAATAGAGTATGCACCCTGAGTGGCACCCAAAAATGAACAGGCACAGAAGTTTTTCCAGCTTTTGTTCTGTCTCAGCTGAGTACATCTCTCTCTCTTTTTATATTTATGCAAATTTCTCTTGGGTCTCCCTAAGAGTAAAAGGAGAAACCAGACGTGGACTCCTTGCACACATGCCCTTAGAGAGATGCGACTGCACCTCACTGATGAGGCCCACACAAGGCCGAAACGATCATCTGGGGTTGTTGTTTCTCTTGTTTAGAGAAGAATTGCCTGGTACTGGACTTCCTATTAACACATAAAAAAAATTCGTTTTGAGGGTGAGTTTTACCTCCAGAGACGTGGGACCGCGATGGGTGCGAAGTTTGCACCATCCTATGCTAACATCTATATGGGATGGTGGGAGCGGTCCCACGTCTTTGGGGGTGGAAACCCATTTCATGACAAGATCAAACTTTATAAACATTTTATTGATGACCTCCTCTTCATATGGCATGGTACTGAGGAGGAGGCCAAGCAATATGTTGATTATCTGAATGTGAACAAAGCAGGTTTACAGTTCACATACCAGTTTGAAAAAGTCAAGATTCCCTATTTAGACATAGTCTTAGAAGGAGTTGCTGAAACTAATAGCATTAAAACTACGCTCTATAGAAAACCAATTATGTCAAACACAATATTACACGCAAGAAGTAATCACCCAAAACATACAGGCTTTGGGGTGGCAAAAGGGCAGTTTATGCGAATTAAAAGAAACTGTTCTGAATATAACGATTTCCTCCTAGAGAGTAATAAGTTCAAAGAATCCTTACTACAGAGAGGGTATCGACCTAAGACTGTAAATAGAGCACTCCTTGAAGTATCAAGAATGGATAGGGCTATACTTATAAAAGATGAAACTAACAAACGTCCAAAAAGATTTGATCTCTCAAAAACTACCTTCTCTACCACCTACAGTCCCCAATTTATTAACATTTGTGGCATTATTAGGAAGCATTTACCGATAGTATCGGCTGAAGATAGCCTTAAAGATTATGTAGAAGGTGGCTGTAATTATGTATCTAGGAGAGGGTGCACTATTGGAAACTTAATTTCTCCTAGTCAACTGAAATAACAGAAACACACATAAGTAGTTGGCTTACAATAAAAGGCCATTATAAATGTAACTATACAAATTGTATTGCCTGTTCACACGTACGTATTGGTCAGACCTTCCAATCACGTGTCACCAATAAGGTGTATACCCATGAAAGTTGCAGTACATGTCGTAGTACATATGCTGTTTACCTCATTGAATGTACCTACTGTAGATTGCAATACACAGGATGCACCACTAGGGAGGAAAGAACAAGAGTAAGGGAACATTTAAATGACATCAAGAATAAGATAGAATGTTCAGATTTGTCAAGACATTTTATCTATTGCCATAACCAGGATGTTACCACATTCAGTTGGCAAATTATAGAGATAGTGAAGCCTGGATCCAGAGGTGGTGATAGAACTAGTCACCTCCTATATAGAGAAGCCTTCTGGATCTTTCAGCTACAAACCAGAAGAACAATGGGTCTAAATATTGAGGGGGATGTTATTAATTTCTGGAAAAAACTTAAACATAAATCCCTATACATTGTTCCTTAATTTTAATAAGACCTCTATTCCATCACTGTCAGACTGCTAGAAAGTGTCACTCATAACATAAAAAGCTCTTTACTCTTATTGCTATAAAATAAAAGACATCAATAAGTTAGTCCAATTTATTTGGATATTTTTATTATGTATTTTTATTTTGCACAGTTATGAAAATGTGTATATATATGTTTTGTATGAGCTTAGAATTTTTAGTTCTATTCCCTAAATACTTTAAGAATACTTTGGAATTGAGAACCAACATATTATTAAAGTATTCAAAATTTATCTAAATTTTAAATTGATCATATATCATATATAATAAATATTGAGATAGAAATAAAATACAAGGAGAATACAAATAGTTTTGACACAGGATTAAAGTACTAGTTGCTAGAAAAGAGTATCCTTTGTAGATATACATATGTAAATATGATTATGTGCATTAGATAGCAAACTTTTACATTGCTGGAAGAGAAAAGGTTAATCGTATGCAAGTGTTTGAAATTTGAGCAATTAACATTTGGGCAAATGAAATCACAGCAAATCCCAGGAGCCATTTTGGCTATCTTGTATAAAAGAAGGCATTTACAATGTAAACCTATGTCTATGAATAAGGCCAGGGGGCCGAAACGCGTAAGACAGCTTAGGGGATGAGCTGTGAATGAAACTTTTGGATTTTAAGCATGTTTTACAATAAAGCTTTGACTTTTTAATGTAGCGCTATGGTTGACTCGCTGGTGTTCTAAAGTTTGTTCAGAGAAGAATTGCCTGGTATTTCGGTGCTGGACTGTCATTGAGCAGGGTCAGACTGATATGCTACAGGATATTTTTTCTCTGTGAAGGGGCATAGTGTGCTAAAAGAGTATGCCCCCTGAGTGGCACCCAAAAGTGAACAGGCACGGAAGTTTTTCCAGCTTTTGTTCTGTCTCAGCTGAGTCCATCTCTCTCTCTTTTTATATTTATGCAAATTTCTCTTGGGTCTCCCTAAGAGTAAAAGGGGAAACCAGATGTGGACTCCTTGCACACATGCCCTTAGAGAGATGCGACTTCACCTCACTGACGAGGCCCACACAAGGCCGAAACGATCGTCTGGGGTTGTTGTTTCTCTTGTTCAGAGAAGAATTGTCTGGTATTTCGGTGCTGGACTGTCATTGGGCAGGGTCAGACTGATATGCTACAGGATATTTTTTCTCTGTGAAGGGTCATAGTGTGCTAAAAGAGTATGCACCCTGAGTGGCACCCAAAAATGAACAGGCACGGAAGTTTTTCCAGCTTTTGTTTTGTCTCAGCTGAGTGCATCTCTCTCTCTTTTTATATATATATATATATATATATATATATATATATATATATATATATATATACCTTATTAAAAAAAATTGGATTTTGAATTAGATTTATATGGTTATTTTTAAAAGTGTTTAATTCCTGACACATATACATTGACCAATGCAAGATGAAACTAGCAAATAAATATGTTAATAACTGAAATAATGAAAATTATTTGCTTATTCCTTCATAAGCTGTACCATAGCAAATATGTGAAAATATATCATAGATCCAAAGTTGGAAGACAGCTCACCCTGAATTATTGGGCACAGAAAAAAAATTAAAAAACATGCAATTTCCAGCCTCAAAAACTGTAAAAAACCTTTATTTTTCAGCTGGGTCCACAAGTACAAAAAACAATGTTTCAGGCCTGCAATAGGCCCTTAGTCATGTAAATATGACTAACATGACTAAGGGCCTATTGTTTACATGACTAACATGACTTAGGGCCTATTGTTAACATAACTAAAATGACTAAGCGTCCATTTCAGGCCTGAAAGTTTTGTTTTTGTACTTATGGACCCAGCTAAAAAATAAAGTTTTTTTTTTTTTACAGTTTTGGAGGCCGGAAATAGCATGATTTTAAACTATATTATAGGACAGCAAAGAAAGTCACTGGTGGCAGCCAATAATAAGAACAAAACAAATTTGAAGTAACTTGGAAAAAGAATCAAGTTTAATTTTAAGTTTACTGTCCCTTTAAAGGTCATGCCTCTCATATGGGATCTATCAGCTGAGTGTCAGTATGCTCTTGTGTGAAATTTGAATCTGATGAATGTTCATCCTTGAGGCTACTGAGTATCATTGGGTTTTGTTTGTAGTGGATGCAGAGTTGGAGAGTAGCATCACTGCATTCTTTTACAAGGAGAGAACAATGATTTGAGCCTTCCCTAGAGACAATACAGCTGCCAGGGATGTGGGGGAATTCTTAGCCCATATTGGGATAGATTATGAATGAAGCGCTATTTATCACTCCCGCTCGCATTCGAACAACACCCTACACACTCGCAAACAAGATGGCATATTCTCAAGTGTGCTAACCCTAAACCAACATATGGATTTTTCACATTCCAATGTTTTTCACATAAAAGAATATGTTGTATTTGTTCATAATACACATTATCTATCACTGCTCTTATGTTGGACTTATGTACTGCCATCCTCTCCTTTAGCATGCATTTCATTTCCCTACATAGGACTTCCCACAAGGACACTTGATTAAGTATACCATATAAATGGATTCACAGTTAAGTGCATATTTAATCTTGTATTTTTTATCTGTTCTACTGTGGCTAAATGTGTCCCCTAAAATGAGGCTATTACATGTTACACACCCATGACATTAGTACACTCCTGGTTTTCTTGTCAAAAAGTGGTGTTCTTAATCAAGTGTCCTTGTGGAAAGTCCTATGTAGGGAAAATGGAATGCATGCTAAAGGAGAGGCTGGCAGTGCATAGTTCCGGCATATGAGCAGCGATAGATACTGTCAAAAATGATCAGCCAGTCACTAAACATTTATTGTAGTGTAAGTTTGGGATGTGCCCATATAGACCAGCTAGTGAAACAGGTTGGGGGGGGGGGTGATAGGAAAAAGTTGCTACGCCAAAGGCAGACCAACTGGATAGATGGACACCATCCAACCTAAAGGGCTGAATGCATTTTTGTCCTTAGCGTGCTTTCTGTAATTTGTAAAATGTACTTTAATATTTGGAATGATGATCTAGGTTCTTCCAGTACTGATGACAGTGTCTTTCCTTTTTGTCAGCAAGCCCACTAAGAAAATATAGAAGCAAAGAATGCAATTTGTAAAAATGTCCACTAGGGGGCGATATGTCCTTAGTCTGCTTGTCTTCAGCAAACTGTTTGCAGGCTTTCTTGTGCATCATCTTTAGAAGAGGCTTCCTTCTGGTACAACAGCCATGCAGACCAATTTGATGCAGTGTGCGGCTTATGGTCTAAGCACTGACAGGCTGACCCCCCACCACTTCAACCTCTGCAGCAATGCTGGCAACAATTAATATATATATTTCCCAAAGACCACCTCTGTATATGACGCTGAGCATGTGCACTCAAATTCTTTGGTCAACCATGATGAGGCCTGTTCTGAGTGGAACCTGTCCTCTGAAACTGCTGTATGGTCTTGCCCACCGGGCTGCAGCTCAGTTTCAGGGTCTTGGCAATCTTCTTATAGCCTAGGCCATCTTTATATAGAGCAACAATTCTTTTTTCAGATCCTTAGAGAGTTCTTTGCCATGAGGTGCCATGTTTAACTTCTAGTGACCAGTATAAGAGTGTATGAGAGTGATAACAAGAAATTTAACACTCCTGCTCCCCATTCACACCTGAGACCTTGTAACACTAATGAGTCACATGACACTGGGAATGGAAAATGGCTAAATGGGTCCAATTTGGACATTTCCACTTAGGGGTGTACTTACTTTTGTGGCCAACAGTTTAGACATTAATGTCTGTGTGTTGAGTTATTTTTAGGGGACAGCAAATTTACACTGTTATACAGGCTGTACACTCACTACTCTACATTGCAGTAAAGTGTAATTTCTTCAGTGTTGTTACAGGAAAAAATATAATAAAATATTTACACAAATATGAGGGGTGTACTCACTTTTGTGAGATACTGTATATATATATATATATATATATAAAATTATATATAGGCATATATATTTATGGATAGAAAGAAATTGATTAAGGGCGCATGGACATAGGTGCTTAGATCACAATAGTTATAGGTAAAACTGTGTCCCCTTATTCCTGTTATTGCAGATTTAGTTAGTAGCTACTACAGTCTGTGAATAATATATGGCTGCTCAGGCCAAATTGACTTAGATACACTGTTATTGACAAATCTATCTTAATATGATATTCATACAGAACATACAATATAGATTGTGCTCTTAACAAATGACAACAGGGTTAACACAAATTCATTTTTAGTGTCTAACACATGGAGTCTATGTCCCTTTAAGACATACAGACCTAAGAGGATAATCTGCAGAGTCGTATAATGATTATATTTCTGGTATACACGAAATGCACACAAAATGTCCTTAGTATACACGTATGCTTCAGAATAGCAGCAAGGTCAATAATGTAATATATATATTTTCTTTTCTTTGATAACAAGCAGTGATTTCAGGCAAGATCCCGGCTAGTTAGTAAAATAGTGCCTACTTACTGAAAATAACCTCAATCATATGAGGTAAGTAGGGGTGATTGGGTATAAGTCCTGGATACATGTGTTTTATGTGTTTATATATCTGTTAAAACATATATACACATATAAATACATTTTTACACACACACACATATATAAGGATTGGGATCTGTATTCATGCCGCACGGACATGCTCAGGGTTTAGCTCCTCCTTAAAAGTCCACCCACCCATACCACTGGGAGCGAACAAATGCCAATAAAAAGACAGGAGGAGTGCTCACAAAAAAAGGGAACCTCCTCTTCTTCTACACGCTACCTCATTGACAGCAAATGTATCCATTATAAGAGATCCACATGTAAAAATTTTACAAAAACTAAACATGAACAAACTAAAACAAACGCAGAAGAGGAGGTTCCCCTTTTTGGGAGCACTCCTCCTGTCTTTTTATTAGTCAGTGTTTGCTCCCAGTGGTATGGGTGGGAGGTCCTTTAAGGAGGAGCTAATCCCGAGGATGTCCAAGTTTTTATCATAGCCACATTTCCGAGCAGCATTGGAGCCCTTTGCTGTCAAGTAGATCCAAACATGTAAAACATATTTATGACATATTCATATTTAATAAAGGTTTAACTATGTATTTACTGTAGATATTCACATTCCAATGTTCTGCACATAGCAGAATATGTTCTATGGATTTATAAATAGATATTTCTATGTGTATCTGTATGTATCTATAACTATATATAATCAGCTATATATATATCGGGTAAGCGCACTTGAGAATGTGCAATTGGGTTTGCACTCGAGTAGGGTGTTAGGATTTTTCCACTTTTTTTGCTCCACGGATGTTAAAGCTATCGCAATATTCTAACTTCCGCTTTTTACACACACCAGGGTTAACATGCAAGTGAAAACTTTTTACTTTCAACTTGTAATATGAGCGCTACCCAGACGCATGCAAAAAACTTACTTCTTGTGGAGTTAGCACTCCAGCATGAGCGTTAAGTACTGCTCCACTTGTAATCTGGCCCAAAATGTTTATTGGCGATACATTATATAGCGATTAAGATGATCAATGATAATGCTTTGTCCACTTTGGGGCCGAATTATCAAGCTGTGAATGGAGCTTGATGCCCTTGTTTCCGCACGAGCCTTCAGGCTTGCCGGAAACGGCAGTTATGAAGCAGCGGTCTTCAGATCGCTATTTCATAACTGATCCACCTGCTCTGAGGCTGTGGACATCAATTGGCCTGATCCTGTACGATCGGGCTTATTGACACACCCTGCAAGTGGCCGATTGGCCGTGAATCTGCAGGGGGCAGCATTGCACAAGCAGTTCACAAGAACTAATATATACACATTTTAACACATAAATATACAGTATGTATAAGGTCATATATGTATTTACAATTTGCTACCATTGCTGTGCTACTTACCCTATTAGTCGTGCTAATTCTCAAGGATCCCATTGGAACCTATGGAAGCGTGCTCTCATCTCGCGTTCACATTGCTGTCAACTTGTAATACCAGCACACATTAGCATGCACTGGTATTACTCAGGGGAGTACAAATATCGCTTTAATGACAGCAATATTTAGCGCTACACTAGTAATCTGGCCCTTTGCCTGAACTGAAACTTCCAGGTATAAGCTTGAGTTGACTTTATTATACAACACAAGAACAATGGCACTTTGTAGGCTTTCCCTTAAAATATAGATAGTGAAATGTATTCTGGCAAATCTACTAATCACTAATATTAACTGAAGGGAATGGTGCTGGTGCAAAAAATATAAATTGGACACAAAGTAGAATATCGCTAAAGACTTGCGAATATTTACTAAAAAGTATGCACATAAAGCACTCTGGGCCACAACTAGTGGGCAATGATAACGGTACCTGTTTTTTTAAAATTTAACTTTTATTGACTTATAAAACTTAAAATAAGGGTGACACACAATTAAAAACGTCACAGACAGAGTTGATTGGGAAGGAGGAGATGATATTCAGCTGGGATTGGTTCAGAGAGCTGAGGCACTGCAATACCTCAGCTGGTTCCTATCAGCACAATAGAGTGCAGCCACATTTGTGAATACCGTGATATCTCTGAGAAGCTTTTTTTTATACATTTTACACAAGATTGATACGCACAAAGAAGCGTCTTTTTTTCTCTTTTCTGGTTTAGATTTTGGTCAGAATTTGAAAAGAACAGCACTATGAGAAATATCTATGTACTATTGTCCCTATCTTCCCTTGTTAGGCCATAATTTGTTTGTTTATTGAAGTTATATGATTTTTGCTATTTAAACATTGGCTCTCAGTTTTCAGTGACCAGGTCCCTCACCTTTTTGAGAAAACTGCTGTGTCTTTTACTGACAGGTTAGAGGGCTATCCATCCCATGGCTCACTATGAACATTAATAGTCGCTATACAGGGATCTTTTTGTGTTGGTGGATAGACAGCAGTGGGAAACCTGAGCCGGTTTACTGGTGAAACTGTCTTATTTAAGTATTTATATCTAGCACCCCCATACACAACAACTTTGAAATATTCAGGGTGGGTCTTAATTTAAAATATACCTAATCTTTTTCACATTACTCACTATAAATTCGACTGAAATTTAGTCACCATTAACATAGCCAACAAATAGAAACATATATAATTATTTTGCAAGGAAGGAAAAGACAGAAAATATAAATTCCCCAACCAAGAGGAAAAAAAAGGAAATTAGCAGTATAGGTTCCCCTACACAACCTCTCCAGAATCTAGCAGTAAGCCATTGGTTTAACAAAAATATAAATATGATAGATATTTAAATCTAAGACTAGAGAGAAAACCTAGCTTTACCCCATTGTATTCGTGTTTGGGATGTGTTATACCAGTTCCTCATATGAGAACCAGATTGCCTCTCTATAAAGATCACCAAGTGAACGCAAGTCTATACTTTCCCAAAGTCTAGGATTTGACTCCAAAAAACCATGGAGAAGACCGTAAATTGTGTTTGGTCAGTGTTTTAAATATTCTCCAGGACAGAATGCAGTGTTTGCATATTTTCTGCTCATATTTATTAACTGTTAATATATATATATGGTTGGGTGCTCTAACTGCTATTGAAGGTTACAGCTGTAATTAACTAAAAATGGTTGAAGCTGGATACTTGTGTCCTCTCATCCTAAGATGACCTTAGTGTTAAATTTAAAATATTTGTAGCGTCTTTTATTGCTTCCTTTATCTTATGTTTATGTATCTTATCTTCTGATTCTCTCCAAAACTTCTCTGACTCATCATAATTTTTAATGTATTGGATGGATCCATATACTTATACACTATTATGAACTTATTACTCATTTTTTTCGAAGTAATATGTTGACAATGGGGTAAACTTTACTTGTATATTTTACTTAGCAATATTAACATATGTCTAAAAATATTCATATTTTAAAAACATAGTATTTTGGACATACTGTACATACAAAAGACAGAGTTATTTTTTCATAGGCAATGGAATTTGGTGGCCCCTTTGCTCATGTTTTCATAGAAAGCAAGTGTAATACCCATCAATTGAGTAACTCATTAACACATCATACACCCGTTACATCTATCTCTCCCCAGCAGTTGCTTGACAGTTTTAGGATTGAGAGAATTAAACTCAGTCTCCATAATTATATACTTGCCCATTCCCTTCAATTAACTTCACAGGGGTAGTATGTATAGCTTAAACAACTCCACCTTTCTTGCCTTGGAGACATTAGCAGTCACATTGCAAAGCCCATTGGATTTTTTCTAAGATGAGCATATTATTTGGAAGATTATTTCTATGTTATGGGAAGCCTACTCTTTAAAGTCAATTAATGTAATTATGAGCGGATGTGTGTATATCAAGGTCATTATATAAGATAATAGGTTTAGAAGTAAAGAAGTAAGAAACACTTCTTTCCAGAAAGGCTGGGTGAATATTTGGATATACTTTGAGTATTGGGGGTAAAGCCAAACACTGTAAAGGAGTTCAAGATTAGAATGCCTGAGCTATGCATAAGGCTATCCTAAACAGTGTTTGAACTACTACATCTATGTTAAATGTATGTTAGTACCAGATTTTAAATCATCTGTTAATTTCTTACACAATCTGGGCCTCCATTACATATGCAGCGTCGCCCGCAAAATCCTCCGCCGCCAGATTTTACGCAATTTTGGTATTACATATATGGCGTAGCATACAAGTTACGTGCGTATATTTTACCCTTCGGACGTATTTGTTTTACCCATAGACTAACATAGAACAGCCGCGCAATTTGGTATCCAATATACAGCGTAAGGACTTACGTGCGCAGAAATCAGAGAATCTACTCCATTCTCATCTCGCCACATATTGCAGGCACAGCAACCCTTACATTGACTAAAAAAGCAACGTAACTCACTGGAAGCCTTAACAAACACATACATTTAAGCAGCATCTCAAGGTTAAAGGGACAGTATACTATGATATTGTTTTTTTTAAAGGTTTATTTGTGTATTTGAAATAGTTTGAAGCCACAACATAATCAAATGGATTGAGCTTGTAGGTAGAATCAGATCTCATCACTTTATCACATTGTGGACACATACTTGCTTATTTACTTTCAATTTGTTCTCAAAACAATCAACAATACTTGGAGGAGAGAACAATGGGAAATCATAATTGTATTACCTTCATCTCTTTAGAAACCACTGGAGTGTAATTTATTCTAATGTTAACACAGCTTGGCATTGATGCCAAAATATATAAAGGGGCAGTCAAGTCCAAAGAAAACCTTCTTGTTTTAAATAGGGCATGTTATTTCAAACTACTTTCAGATTTAATTCTAACACTTGCTTTGTACTCTTGGTATTCTTAGTTGAAAGCTAAACCTAGGATGGCTCATATGATAATTTCTAAGACCTTCTTGAAGGCTCAAGAAAAACAGGGTGAGTAGCACTCTTAATTAGTCAATAAAAAATACAGGTGCATCCTAGAAAAGTGAATATCTAACAACGTAAAAAAGGAGAGTAGAAACCTAAAATACAGGTAACTAAAAGTCTAGGCAAAAGAGAGCACAACTGTATGAAATAAATAAGAGACTAGGGTGAATTCTTGAAATACAAATAGATTTAATAAGGTTACACTAAATAAGTGCATACATCCAAACATATAATCACATACATACAGGGATATAGAAGATGCATAAAAATGTCGAATTGGCCGTGCAGGGGACTGGTGCACCAGTATACAAAAATAGGCAAATGTTCATCACTTTGCATGTATAGGTAATATATAATTGTAATCCAAAGTATAGTGCGTGTCCTAAAAGATGCACGGACCAAATAGATACAGTCTTACCCCTTCGTGTCTAAATGTACATAGTAGCGTGAGGACATCAGGAGTCAAGGGGAGCTTACCCTCGCCGCGTCTTTTTCACAGGCATGTGTAAAGTGCAAATAGATAACAGTTCATGAGAATACCTGTCTTTTTCACGCGGTTGCTCTACCCTGAATTGTAGCTCCTGAGCCACTGAGTATTTCCAGATGAGACAAGGGGTAGACCACAGTCAGGCAAAAGGTCCTCTGACGAAGTGCTGCAAACCGACGAGTCTTAAAGCTCGTTTCACTCCTTTCAATACAGCAGCATGGAGCTTCTTCCGGGTGCTGACGTCACGTCAGTGGCTGTGCTGATTTATAGGAATTTGGCCGCACTGGTAATGAATGTCATTGGTAGAGAGATCTGTCATTCAAAACGGCTTTGATACTTTGTAGCAACATTTTGCTTTTTTATAACTCAGTACAGCAAGGGGTTATATACAAGGATACATTTATATTTAAACACTCATGCTTGCATACTTACATTCGATACATTGAAAGGTTATATTATACATCTAATCTGTTATATTACTAATGTGTGTGTATGTACAGATTACGTGATAAAGACTATGTTTTTTGTATTTAGTATTGCAATTACGCCATACATAATTTATAATTTTTTAATTTATTTAATTTTTTTTTTTTATTTTTTATAATATTTTTTTATTGAGGTTTTGCACAACAAACATACGACATAGATCGCCTTTTGATAACAGAAAGAAATACAAATACAATTGAATAACACATATCAACAAATATAAAATTCACCATAGATAGGCAGATGAAACCTCATTTTTATAGTATATTAGCATAAGTGACTGACCTAGTGAAGGTTTAGTTTTAGGCCAAATGGCCTATTGATATAGCAGATATCTGATGGTCAGATGCATAGCTCTTATGAGCTGCAAAAAAGGAATGAATACACTTTAGGGGGGGGGGGGGAGATTCAGCGGGTAAGCACCGCTCTTAAAATGAGGGGGGGTTGGAATTGGAGGGGTGGAGCCATATGCGTGAATACTTATGTATATCTATAAACAAGCGTCATAAAAGATAAAGCAGGGCCTCAGGGAATGTTAAAAACAATGTCAGTGAGGACTATACACCAGTTGACATCTTATGAAGTCTAGGGACCTATACTAAACAGTGTGAACAAGGGGTTATGTTAGCAACTAGCGAGATCGTATAACAATACTATGCCTTAGGAAGTTTACCCCTAGCATAAACATTAGTAGATTCTCAACTGAGTTTGCAAAATAGTAAGGATCTGTTACCAAGCACATTTCACATCTCAAAACTCTTTAGTAAAGTGAATTTAATATAGTTTAGTAGCAGTGACAGACACCTAAAATACACAGTACCTTTAGAGGCACCTTTGTAATGGAGAGCCACACTATACTAACTATGCTATACTAAAATTACCCGTGTGAGACACAGGCGAATAATGGAGACAGGTGGTAATATTAGTTGGCAAGCCTATGTCTTAAAGTTAACTATGAATTAGAAGTAATTTTTACATGCAAAGAGAAATGCAAGCCTCTCTCAGTGAAGAGAGAGTGGTGTATAATGATGGAGCATTTGACCATATCTAAAATGGTAGAACAGGCTGGTAGTGTATCTAGGCATGATGTAAAAGTGTGTGTCTAGAGAAGAGTAAACTCTGCAAAATATATATGTGGTATCAGTGAGACTCTACCGAAAATACACTTAAGTGGCTACGTTAAAGCGGACACCTAAGTACCCACTTATTATTTAAATGACGTCAGCTAAACCAAGCCATATCTGAGAGTTCATAGAAGGCATAATGCTAAGAGGCTATATGTATATCAACATGTATGAAATATACATGATTAAATCTGAACTATGTTCTATAATGCAAATATATATAGCACTTCTCTACATCAAAATAATAGGCAATACACATAATATCACTATGCTTTCTGAGATATAGCCAAGATGGACCATCTTTTGTAGCATATTATTGTGTCTATAAAGCATATATTATTCAGAGTTAGTGCTTCATAGACTGGTGATTACAGCACATTTGACCAAGTAATAGTCTAGTATTAAAATTATCTTCCCTATATGAACAGACCAGCATCATAGAGAGCTATAATGAGTAGCTATGTGAAAGCCTTGAGGTAATGTTACTTATTTAGTTTTATCGTATACCCGTCTCAGTGATACTGCAAAGGGCTGTAAAAGAAAAATTATGTATCAATAGTCACTAAAGTATATCTGTGGATCACATATAAATATAGGAATGAAAAATTAGTGCTGCATGTCACATCAAACTAATCTAAAACACACTAACTAAGCTGTACAAACTTAAATTGTGTACTGGGTATATTAAAGTTCTATTAAGTGTAGGTACAGCAAAATCATATTGTCTAAGTGGAAGCTGGTAACAGAAGCTATTTGGTTAATACTATCACTAGGCTATGAGCAAGAACTATATATATGGTGTTGCTGAGAACAGTATAATTAGACAAAACAAAGTATAACCCATGACACTAACAGCATAATATCAGGTATTTTCTAAAAAATTGCCTATAAATGAATAAGCATTAAAGTCAATAATACAGGCAGATCTGTTTGCTAGAAGTGGAAAATCACACAGCAATGTCAGTGGTGGACTGTCCCTAAACTAACTATTGTAGATTTACAAAAGGTGAGTTTTTATCATTCTAAAGCAGGCTGGTAATCATGACTAAGAAGTAACAGATAACAGTTAACTATGAGATCATACCTGTATGTTAACTTGAGATAATAGGTATCAATGAGTTAAAATAACTAGAATGTTCATGGTACTAACACCCTTGCTAAGACTTTCTGTATAACTTTCACTTATTATCAGCTAAAGGGTTAACACAATATTCATGGATAAACAGAGAACTTAATGGTAGAAAGAAACCTGTCCCTGGTAAATTAAAGAAATACAGCCAGTGTCCAAGAGACCTTACATCAAACATACTCAGCATGTCATCATTAACGGCAGTCTGTTGGCCTGATAAATAACTAGTAATTCAACAAAAAGCTTATACAGTGTTAATAGCCGACTTAGGGAAAATAAAGAGTAGAGGCGTTGTATGTTCTCATCAACCTATGCCACATTCAGTAAATAGGCTGCGAGTGCTTGCCACTTCAAGGAGATCAAATGTCCAGTCTGTATGGGAAATGTCTCTGTTAACCGCAATGAGGTCTGTGGGCTCCGATAGCGATGCTCCCCATGGAGGGATCGCAATGGTAAACTCTCTAGGTAGAACAGGCTTATTCAGATATGGATCTTTGTGAGGCTTGTTGTTCACTGCTTTCTGAAACATGATAATTCCCGGTGTCATTATGTCCCTTACGTCTGCTGCCTCCGGTCTCCTATTTAGTGGAGCTTCGGCAATTACAGGAGGGCATCCGGAGAGGGCCCTCCCCGCAATGCTATAGGGTATATGGGCTGCTGCTCTTAGGGAGCGTGATCGCTTGATTCTGGTCTGCCGCATCTTTGGGAATTCTAGCTGAGCTGCGGCCTGCTGCGCTGGCTCTGTGCGGATGGAGGAAGGCTGTGAGATGTTGCTCCGGCCTTCTCTGTCTGACTGTTCCTTCAGCTTTAGAGTGGGATCTTCTTGCGCTGTAATGCTTGTCTCATCTGTATCTCGAGGCGGGCCTATGTTCCAGTGCGGTGAGTCAGGTTTGTAGCCACCGGCTACCTCTGTAACTTGCTCTGTCTGCGTCGTGGCTTGTATTGGATCCATGGCGGCTTTAAGCTCTGCAACAAGAGCCCGTTGATAGAGATCCATAGATAGCATAATTTCACAAAGTGCAGAGATAATTTGCCTCTCCATAATAAAGCCTTAAAGGTGATATCAATAGAGTTAAAGTTACGGCTGTGTTGATATATGCAATGCGTAGGAGTTTCCTAATATGGCGGTTTGCTCAATCTCGCCGTCTCATCAAGCCAGCAGGCCTCATTTTTATTGTGGTGTCAATTGCATAGAATTCTTGTCCCAAGCTGGCCTATCTGCAAGCATAGATTAAGATCCAATTATGGGAATAGCATAGGAAATATTTAACAAGTCTTGTTATGCCAAAAATAAAGACTTTTTAGGCCAAATGTCAGGAGCTCTGAAATTGCACGTCTTGCTAGCTCGGCTGTTGGCTCCGCCCCTCTAATTTATTTAATTTTTGATACTACCAAAGACTATGTAGTCACACTCAGAATGATGTGCACATATCCACAGAGGATTAAACTAAAAAAGAAGCAAACTCTAAGTTTTAAACTAAAAATGAAGCAAACTCTAATTTTTCATTGAGACCATGAGGTGCTAAGGTATTCAGTTTATATATCCATTTTGTTTCTTTGCGTAGAAGGATATTGTCAATATCCCCGCCCCGCATGCTAAGTTTCACAGATTCAATTCCAATGAAATTTAAGTCATCAGTCTTAGATTCATGAAATTGTGCATAGTGTCTTGCCACAGGGCTGTCAATATTGCATTGTTTAATATCGTCCCTATGTTCAGAAATTCGTGAGCGAAATTCTCTGAAAGTTTTACCAACGTAAAAACTTTTACAGGAACAATAAAGTAAATATATAACTCCTTTTGTGGAGCAATTAATGAAGGAGTTGATTTTATATATATGTCCTGTATTTGTATTAAAGGTTTTACTTCTCTGCATATATTGACAGCAGACACAGTGGCCACATGGTGTGCTGCCTACAATTTTCTGTGCATTTTGTTCCAACCAATTATAGGTTGGAACTTTATTGAATTCACTTTTAACCAAAATGTCTTTTAGATTATTGCAACGCCTTACAGTCATCTGTGGATAATCTCCTACATATTGGTGAAGTGTTGTATCATTAGTTAGTAAATGCCAGTTTTTATTCAGAGTGTCTTTTACCTTACTCCAATGGGCATTATATTTAGTAATGAACCTGATCTTGTTTTCTTCATTTGTGTCATCTCTGTTCTTACATTTATATAATAGGTCTTTTCTTTGGTGTTGGGAGGCTCTATAAAGAGCTCTCTTAATGCACCTTTTGGAATAGCCTCTATCATGGAATCGGGCCGCCATCTCTTTGGCTTGTTTTTTAAATGTTTTTTCATCAGAACATATTCTGCGAAGCCGCAGAAATTGTCCGTAGGGGATTCCTTTTTTCAAATTTGTGGGGTGGTGGCTCGACCCCAGGAGGAGGCTATTGGTTGCCGTGGGTTTACGAAAGACTTCTGTCTCAATTTTCCCTTCTTTTTTACTAATTGACGTGACGTCAGCACCCGGAAGAAGCTCCATGCTGCTGTATTGAAAGGAGTGAAACGAGCTTTAAGACTCGTCGGTTTGCAGCACTTCGTCAGAGGACCTTTTGCCTGACTGTGGTCTACCCCTTGTCTCATCTGGAAATACTCAGTGGCTCAGGAGCTACAATTCAGGGTAGAGCAACCGTGTGAAAAAGACAGGTATTCTCATGAACTGTTATCTATTTGCACTTTACACATGCCTGTGAAAAAGACGCAGCGAGGGTAAGCTCCCCTTGACTCCTGATGTCCTCCCGCTACTATGTACATTTAGACACGAAGGGGTAAGACTGTATCTATTTGGTCCGTGCATCTTTTAGGACACGCACTATACTTTGGATTACAATTATATATTACCTATACATGCAAAGTGATGAACATTTGCCTATTTTTGTATACTGGTGCACCAGTCCCCTGCACGGCCAATTCGACATTTTTATGCATCTTCTATATCCCTGTATGTATGTGATTGTATGTTTGGATGTATGCACTTATTTAGTGTAACCTTATTAAATCTATTTGTATTTCAAGAATTCGCCCTAGTCTCTTATTTATTTCATACAGTTGTGCTCTCTTTTGCCTAGACTTTTAGTTACCTGTATTTTAGGTTTCTACTCTCCTTTTTTACGTTGTTAGATATTCACTTTTCTAGGATGCACCTGTATTTTTTATTGACTAATTAAGAGTGCTACTCACCCTGTTTTTCTTGTGTCTTACATTTATCTAGCTCCATTTAAGAGTAATTCCCTTACCCTGGAGTTTCTGAGTATGCACCTTGTTGATAATAAAAAGTTAATTAACTATTAGAATTTTAATTTTACCTTATATATAATCGTATTACACTAATTTATCCTGCGATTCTTGTAGCTTTTTCATATTTTATTATTTTTTGATACCACACTTAGACATGGCATTTAAATTATCAGAGGAACGTTGGTCCACTGATATCAATGAAGCATTTACACTAACAGGAGATGTGCAGATAGAAGCAGAGGATGATGCTATCCATGACGTTATTTCTGCATTTAAGCTTTATAAAAAAAGACTAACCAAACAGATTAAAATTAAATGGGAACATCAAAGCCTTAGCAATTATTTAAAAATGGAAATAATTCCAAGAGGCCTTAGGATACGTTTAGATCCAGGTATTAATCTGAGAGGTTTAGATGCAGATAATGACTTCATAACTAAGTGGAATGAAATATTAACCAAATGTTCATTGGATCTCATTGCACTAATAATAGAAGAAGACGCTAAGAAACTTGAGAAATGTAAAACAGACGTAGATGACATCTATGAATGCTTACATAAATTTGAAAATGATTCATCATTTGACAAATTAAATAAAGAAACACAAAAACTTATTGAGAAACTACAAAGCGAAATAAAATCACGCAAAAGAAGGAAACTAATAAGGGACCAGGAAGACTATAGAAAAAATAAAATCTACATCTATAGAAATCATATTAATTCTCGAAACTATTATGATTCAGGTACTGATAATTCCGATATGGATTCTGATGGGGAAAATAAAAACAATAACGAAAATACCTCACAGGTGCACCCTTTAGGGGTAGGACCAGACGAGGAGGGAAGAAGAGGCACGGGGAGGCCTCAGGAAAGGAGAGGAATGAGAGGGAGAGAGAACAGACGACATCAAAGTCAATATATGATGACAAGAAACCGTCTGAGATACAACTAGTAGAAAATAAATCTCTACTAGGCCCCTATCCACACTCACAAAAAATGGGTATAGTTAATCTCTCATCCTTCCCTTTGAATTGTGAACACATTAAAGTATTAGAAAAGGGCCTCAGTTTCTGCCCTACTAATAGCTTAGACCTATTTGAGGTCACTAAAGACTTACACCTTTTTGCAAGGAAGTTAGCATTAAAAAAGATTATGACTCCTAAGACTCAGATAGATTTGTCTTGTAGACAAGAAACAGAGGCACTCCATAATCTAGAAACCTTGCTCTCTGAGCAAAGTAATGAAATTACTGACATACACCCTAGAACTAACTTTAAGAAAAAATCGACCTACATGCCCTCTTTTTCATCTATCCCCAATATTTCCGTTTTTGTACAAAACGTTACGGCTGACCTAATGAAAATTGAAAGTACAGGCATTGTTAACGATAATCTCACCAAACGGGAACGTAAAGCCCTTAATGAGCTTACTAGACACCCTGAACTTATCATAAAGCCGGCCGACAAGGGCGGCAATATTGTCATCCTTAATCAGGACCTCTACATTAAAGAGGCCATGAGACAGCTATCAGATCCTAAACAATATTCAAAATCCTCAATTGATGAATTCCACAAATCCCATAACGAATTACTTTTTATGCTAAATGATGCTCGAAGAAATAATTTAATCACTAGCCATGAGTTTAGCTTTCTATTTAACCAAAAACCTAAAATTCCAGTATTTTACTGGACTCCCAAACTACACAAATCCCTTACCAACCCTCCGGGACGTCCCATAATATCAGGGATAGGAGGTCCTACGGAAGGAATCAGTAAATATGTAGATCATTTTTTACAGCCATTTGTCAATGATCTTCGTACTTTTGTACAAGACTCAACAGATGTAATAAAAAAATTGGATGGGATCAACATTCAGGAAGACACTATTTTAGTGTCCCTGGATGTTGAATCCCTATATTCCTCTATCCCGCATGATGTGGGTCTTAAAACATGTGAAGAATTTCTCAATACAAGAGGTCACGGTTATAAGAAACATACCAAATTTGTAATTGACTTATTAAAATTTGTGCTGGACAACAATATTTTCATCTTTGATACAAAGTGCTACAAACAGATACAAGGTACCGCCATGGGGGCCACATGTGCACCAACCTACGCCTGTTTACACCTTGGCGGCTGGGAGAACCAAATTGTATTTGGGGACTACTCTGAAGTGGTTGATGCACATGTGGCCCTCTGGATCAGGTATGTTGATGATATTTTGCTATTATGGGACGGCACTGAGGATGAATTGATGAAATTCATTTCTCTTTTGAACTGTAATGACCGTAACATTTTTCTCACCTGTAACCATGACTTAAACTCAATTGATTTTTGGACCTGAAAATTAGTAAAAAAGAAGGGAAAATTGAGACAGAAGTCTTTCGTAAACCCACAGCAACCAATAGCCTCCTCCTGGGGTCGAGCCACCACCCCACAAATTTGAAAAAGGGAATCCCCTACGGACAATTTCTGCGGCTTCGCAGAATATGTTCTGATGAAAAAACATTTAAAAAACAAGCCAAAGAGATGGCGGCCCGATTCCATGATAGAGGCTATTCCAAAAGGTGCATTAAGAGAGCTCTTTATAGAGCCTCCCAACACCAAAGAAAAGACCTGTTATATAAATGTAAGAACAGAGATGACACAAATGAAGAAAACAAGATCAGGTTCATTACTAAATATAATGCCCATTGGAGTAAGGTAAAAGACACTCTGAATAAAAACTGGCATTTACTAACTAATGATACAACACTTCACCAATATGTAGGAGATTATCCACAGATGACTGCAAGGCGTTGCAATAATCTAAAAGACATTTTGGTTAAAAGTGAATTCAATAAAGTTCCAACCTATAATTGGTTGGAACAAAATGCACAGAAAATTGTAGGCAGCACTCCATGTGGCCACTGTGTCTGCTGTCAATATATGCAGAGAAGTAAATCCTTTAATACAAATACAGGACATATATATAAAATCAACTCCTTCATTAATTGCTCCACAAAAGGAGTTATATATTTACTTTATTGTTCCTGTAAAAGTTTTTACGTTGGTAAAACTTTCAGAGAATTTCGCTCACGAATTTCTGAACATAGGGACGATATTAAACAATGCAATATTGACAGCCCTGTGGCAAGACACTATGCACAATTTCATGAATCTAAGACTGATGACTTAAATTTCATTGGAATTGAATCTGTGAAACTTAGCATGCGGGGCGGGGATATTGACAATATCCTTCTACGCAAAGAAACAAAATGGATATATAAACTGAATACCTTAGCACCTCATGGTCTCAATGAAAAATTAGAGTTTGCTTCATTTTTAGTTTAAAACTTAGAGTTTGCTTCTTTTTTAGTTTAATCCTCTGTGGATATGTGCACATCATTCTGAGTGTGACTACATAGTCTTTGGTAGTATCAAAAATTAAATAAATTAAAAAATTATAAATTATGTATGGCGTAATTGCAATACTAAATACAAAAAACATAGTCTTTATCACGTAATCTGTACATACACACACATTAGTAATATAACAGATTAGATGTATAATATAACCTTTCAATGTATCGAATGTAAGTATGCAAGCATGAGTGTTTAAATATAAATGTATCCTTGTATATAACCCCTTGCTGTACTGAGTTATAAAAAAGCAAAATGTTGCTACAAAGTATCAAAGCCGTTTTGAATGACAGATCTCTCTACCAATGACATTCATTACCAGTGCGGCCAAATTCCTATAAATCAGCACAGCCACTGACGTGACGTCAGCACCCGGAAGAAGCTCCATGCTGCTGTATTGAAAGGAGTGAAACGAGCTTTAAGACTCATCGGTTTGCAGCACTTCGTCAGAGGACCTTTTGCCTGACTGTGGTCTACCCCTTGTCTCATCTGGAAATACTCAGTGGCTCAGGAGCTACAATTCAGGGTAGAGCAACCGCGTGAAAAAGACAGGTATTCTCATGAACTGTTATCTATTTGCACTTTACACATGCCTGTGAAAAAGACGCGGCGAGGGTAAGCTCCCCTTGACTCCTGATGTCCTCACGCTACTATGTACATTTAGACACGAAGGGGTAAGACTGTATCTATTTGGTCCGTGCATCTTTTAGGACACGCACTATACTTTGGATTACAATTATATATTACCTATACATGCAAAGTGATGAACATTTGCCTATTTTTGTATACTGGTGCACCAGTCCCCTGCACGGCCAATTCGACATTTTTATGCATCTTCTATATCCCTGTATGTATGTGATTGTATGTTTGGATGTATGCACTTATTTAGTGTAACCTTATTAAATCTATTTGTATTTCAAGAATTCGCCCTAGTCTCTTATTTATTTCATACAGTTGTGCTCTCTTTTGCCTAGACTTTTAGTTACCTGTATTTTAGGTTTCTACTCTCCTTTTTTACGTTGTTAGACCTTCTTGAAGGCTGCCTCTTTGCAATTGTGTCAAACCAATCACAGACAACCCAACCTCTCACCTGCAGCCTTCAAACACCTGATAATGCCCACCCTATCAGTAACATCACTAGTATATATACCATTGTGTCAATTTATATTGGATGTGAGATACAATGATTTACATCTTAGAAGTGAATATTACCATATGTACCCTTCATAAACAACGATTGTGGATGTGAGTTATAGTACAAGAATGTCATAAACATGATAATATTACCTTTTTTTTGCCATTTCCACACATGTCTTATTATATGTTTTAACAATATTAGTGTACTAAAACACACCGCACATGGATGTGGATGACAATTATATGGTAAATAACAGAGGACAAGATTTATGGTGAACTATAAGAATATTTATTTCTTTTTTGGCTTCTTGGATGAGGGAGCTGAGGTGACTGTAGTGGATTGCCTTGTTCTCCTGGTTTGAGAAGATTCTGAAGTTTCTGCTGGTGTGCTGGCCACAGATGATAGGCTGGAGGCAGTGTCCTGCTGGTGTGTAAAATGCTCAACCAACACACCCAAGAGTTGATTTTGTTCTCTCCATCTATTGTCCATTTGCATCTGCATATCAGACAGAATTCACATCATCTGTGATTGGTTATGAACACTTGCACTTAACGATGCTGCCATGTCCCTCTGTAGCTCTATGCTACGTTGTTGTCTCCTCTCTTGGCTCCTGATGAACCTTTCATGGTTCCTGAAGAACCTCTCTTGGCCTCTTTGGATGTTCTCAGTGCTTGTTATGAGCCTCCTCTGGAGTGCAATGTATTCCTCACACAGGGGTGAATACAATGCATTCATAGGCTCTTGAGTAGCAGGGCTTCTAGGTGCTTGTGGGGCAGGGTCACCTGCATCTGCTGTTGCTTGAGGTGCAGGGCCTGCTTCAACTGCTGGTTCATGTGGGGCAGGGCCAGCTTCAACTGCTGGTTCATGTGGGGCAGGGCCAGCTTCAACTGCTGCTTCATGTGGGGCAGGGCCAGCTTCAACTGCTGGTTTATATGGGGCATGGTCACCTACATCTGATGGTTCTTGAGGTGCAGCTGTAGAATCTGCTCTATTTCCTTCTGCCAATGGTTCCTTCTGCCAATGGTGGAGCTTGTCCAATTGCTGAGGATGGTGGAGCTCGTATGGTTGGTAGATAGTCCCACTGATGACGAGTGTGTGACCACTCAGCCTGTCCAATTGGAACTTCATGTGACATTGTGTGTGGGTAAAATCCCTGACTGCCATGAGATTGTGTTGTGAGGGGGGGTAAATACATGGACCCTTTGTGGCTGTCTTGGCTCCCCCTCAAAGGGAGGATATTCCTCTGGCCAAGAATCTTGCCAGGGGTCATATGGCAATGGTGGTGGCATCACTCCTGGGTCCTCAACTGAAGCCATCCAACCATGCTCATGACTGGGAGCATACTGTTCTTGCGGTTGCCTGAAGGGTGGTGGTGGCGGTGGTGATAGCATGGATGTTTGCATCCTTGTGACAGGAGGTTCTGTGAAGGAGTCAAAGGATGAGATGGATTAGTAAAGTCAGATATATGTCCACGTGGGCATATAATATACATTGATACATGCTAGGGCCTATACTGATTCTATAACATGTGTCCTGTGTTAATCTGAGACATGTTAGTATTGCACTATTCCACCTCATATCATGAATTGCATTGTGTTAAGTAGCATTAATGTCAAATATAATTGTAGATGTTTTTGTTAGTAGGCCAAATACCATGCTCCTCATTGTGTACATGAATGTGTTATATTAAAGGATGTTATATCTCAAATACATATAATACTGGTGTGTGTGATGTTACTCACCAGCATGAGGTGCTGTGTTTGCAGCCCCTGAATCACGAGCCCCTGGAAGTCCACGGACTGCTGTGATACTCAGGGACCTGTGTATCATCTCCTGCCAGGTGTTATACTCTATGTCCAGGGATGGACCGCCGTGTTGACGGCATCCTCTACCGCCAACCATGCTGTTTTTCTCCTTTTGTCACTGCCTTTGCCCTTCTCCTGCCCGAAGAGGGCACTGTAATTGTCCATGATGGCCTGGACTAGGGCAACATTTTCCTCAAATGAGAAGTTGGGACATCTCAGCCTCTCATCCTCCATGGACACCTGGCTTGCACCCTGTGATGTCCCTGGTGTGGGTTCCTCCCTATCCTCTCCCTCCTCCCCCCTTCTGTCCACATGTGCACCCTCTGTCCCTCTCCTAGATGTGCCTGGTCTTTGGGGCTCTCGGGCATCTCCCCTCCCATCATCACTTCTAGCTCTCCCTCTCCCCACTCAACTTACTCCCTGACGGTGTTGCCACTGCTCCTCCTGTCCTCTCCAATACACCTCTCCCTGCCACTCCTCTCCCCTCCGCCCTACCTCTCCCTGCTATCCTCACACTAAATCACACTACACACACTCACACTCCCAGTTCAATCACACACAATCACAACCAAACACTCAGCCTATCACACTGTGAAATTCAAATAAAATGTGTGAGGTGTTAGAAAAAAAAGTGTGGTGTATTTGTATATGTATGTATGCAAAATGTGTGAAATATTTAAAAATATGTGTAAGTGTACAAGCTTAATCAAAGAACAATGCGACCTAACTAACTCCTCTGTTTGTGCCTCTCTCTCTACTCTGACTAATCCTCCACTCCAGTGTAGTGTGCTGTAGCTCAACGAACCATCCAAACACACTGAAGAAAATGGCGGCTGTGCATGGGTTTATATATGAATTCTGAATAGCGTAATTACGTGTCACATTTTTATATGAAATTGCGGTTCATTTTTACGAGTGTTAGCCTAATTTGCATAAAACTACTCTTTATTGACACTTTCCGTGGACAAAATACTGGTGTAAGTTACTTGCAACGACTAAAATGTGTATTTGCGCACATTTCAGAAGATCGCCAGTTTGTCCTACTTACGCCAGTTTAGCATCTAACAGCACAGTATATGTAATCCCCCGATGTGCGAGGTGAAATTACGCTTGCGCTGAAACCTGCGCCGTATATTTGATCATGCCCCTGATGAGTGCATGCCTTTTGAAGTGTATAAATGTAGCACATTTGATACAAATTGACAACACTTAAATTCCAAGTAAGTAGCACACTTCTGAAAACTTCTGAAAACTTTAGTGACAGTTTTTGATTAAGTTTAAGACCATAAAATATTAGCCTGTAGCTAGAAAGTCACAGTGATAAATTTATTGTTTGTTTACTATTTTAACAAATGCTTTTAATAGCCTGATGGATTGACTGAGCTATCAATTTCTTTTATAGTGCTGATTACCACAAGCAAAACTGTAAGTTGATATTATTCATTGCTCCAGTGCTGAGAATAGATTTACTATGTTTTTTTTTAACCTTCTTCTCCTTAAATGTACCCCCTGAGTACAAGTAATTGCATATTGGCTTGAAGAAATTGAAGGGATGCGTTGTTTCTTTTTACCTGTCGTACGTTATTTCTAGTTGATTTCATTACCTAAGGGCATGATTTATATTTATATTCTTCTAAACTCTAAAATACATTAGTGCATATTTAACACACTTTCAGCCATTATATCTCTGTGACTGTTTGTTCTCTTTTACATTATTTTTGGAGCCATGCAAGAGTGTTTATGAACAAATGTATTAAATGTACAGGTGGCCCTCGTTTTACAACGGTTCAATTTACACCGTTTCAGAATAACAACCTTTTTTTCCAGTCATGTGACTGCTATTGAAAAGTATTGAGAAGCAGTGCATTTATTAAAATAGCCAGTATGTGGAGCTGTCCGCTTGTGTTGCAGCAAAGCCAAGCAAGCTAAAATTAATCAGTTTAACCAGACATGAGCTATTGAGCAGATTTCAAAGGAACAAGATATTCCTGTCTATAAATCAGTCCAGATTGGAATTCATAGAAAGAACTGTTTGCAGAAAAATGCAAGTGAAGTCTGTGTTGTGTGATTATTGTATTAGGTTAATAATGCTGTTTAGCAAATGTTTTTGTTCATTTAACTTAGTTTAATTATATATTCTGCGTTGTGTGATTATTTTATTAGGTTTATAATGCTGTTTAGCATTTAAAGTCTTAATTTCAAAGCTTTAAAAATAATGTATTAGGTGTTACTTATGACAATTTTGAGAGGGGCCTGGAACTTATCTTCCTCACTTCCCATTGACTTACATTATAGACTGGGTTTCAATTTACAACAGTTTCAATTTACAACCATTCCTTCTGGAACCAAACCCCGGCGTAAACTGAGGGCTACATGTATAGTAATAAATTACGAATTTTGGCCCTGTTTACCATGGAGTGGTAACAGCTAAGGGCATGACACTGTGTTAACAAAAAAGTATGTTTCATGCTGATTGAATACAAAAGTATCAAAACATGTTAATAAAAAAATATGTAAAATGTTAATGCTACAAAATATTCTTTATTAATTTTTGGTTAAGTGGGGAGCAGTTTAGAATGAGATCCTATAGACCAGATTATTAACATATTAGACATACTAATAATTTATAATAAAAAAGCCTAGACAAAACCATTTCAATAAGGGTTTTTGTGATCCCCTTTTATGGCCTGTGAAAAATTGAGGCCAGTGGTGAGTGAAGAGAAAGGGAAGGTGTTTTGAAAAAAAAAAAAGGGATACAACGGAAGCAATCCACTCGGGTTAAGGTAATGCACATGGTTGTGGTATTGTCTCAGTTATGTGGGGATGCTTGTCCATTTTGGATAAATACCTTAGAGTGGATGGTGACATAGGGCATGAAAGCATTTCAATGTATTTGTTAATAGAATCATATAAGGATAATATTAGAATTCTTGGACCCTAAAGGTTTATTACTTAATTGGAAAATTGGTAATTGTGCTATTAATTAATGTAGCAATGTTATCATTGGCTGTCTGTCTTAGATGGATACTTTAAAGATGTCTTATACAACTGTGTATTGGCTTGAGGAAGGGGCAGTAGCCCTGGAACATTGTTGCATATTTATTGATCAACAAAATAGAGTGTTCAGGCTGTGTGAAGGTCTGGGCTTTGCACCAATCCCCAGTCTTAAACATACTGTATTGTATGTGTTTGGTGTGTAGGTTTAAACTTCATAAGGTGGGACAAGCTTATAGGTTTAGTGGGAGAGAAACTGGTTCTGTGGGACATGCCGGCTTACAATTGGGTGTGTTTTGGGGAGATGAGCAAGCATCTTTGGTATGTTTTTTTTTTAATTCATAAATTGCTCATCATTTTTTTTTGCTATATGTTAGCATCTTTAATAATAGTTAGTAAATATGACTGCATCCTTTCCAACCCAAGAAAGCTGTTTTATTTTTCATTTACTGGTCCTTATGGGGTCAAGTAGAAAGTTTTTATTGACAGAGAGTAACATATATTTTAACAGTTTAATGGATGCAGTGATTCAATTTATTACAATAGTCTAATGGATGTAACATTTCTAGAAACTGGAATCTGTAAGAAATAAGGTTTCACATAGAATGAATATTCCATGATCAGCAGTGTCAAAAGCATCAGAGAAGTTTAAAAATGAATAGGTATAATGCCCCTGAGAGTCCTCTTTTAGAATCTGAGTGTCTATCAATTCTTAATAGCGCTTTATCTGGAATTATGTTTCATTTTAATGCATAATTAAGCTTTCAGACTTATTTATACTTATCTCCAAAACTCAAAATGTATATTTTTTACCCTAGTTGTTTTGCCTTTTTTGTACTTTTTATTATCTCTCTTATGATAGATTGAAGTTTAAATTCTAAGTGCCTTTAAAATTTGCATGAGACTCTATTAAATTCCTATTTTTAACTTTAGTATTTTGATTGGATTTTTGGGCAGTGAATAATGAACTTTTATTTACTGGTAAGTGAAGAAATGTGAGATTAGAAGAGATAAATGAGAGAAGTGATTTTGGGAAGGCTAAGGGTAACATATCCTACACAGAAAAATTATCATATATAATAAGGTGCATAGAGAATTCTTGATAATCTGTAAATTATGCTCAGTGAACACATACAAAGTGTCATCTTGGGTTTGGTGGATCATGTCCGCCAGACACATGATAAGGTCTGATTCTCTTAAGCTCTTTGGGCTTCTGAGATTTTCTAAGAACGCTCAGCAGTACTATAAAGCCCCTGTCTTCATTTGTTAAAGGAAGTTTTTACCTTGAGAATAGTGTGTCTCACAACGAGGTGTTCCTGTTTTTAAAGGGATAGTCTAGTAAAAATTAAACTTTCATGATTCAGCTAGAGCATGCAATTTTAAGCAACTTTCAAATTTACTCCTATTATCAAATTTTCTTTGTTCTCTTGGTATCTTTTATTGAAAAATGTTTTTTATCTGATTTTAATTCTTTAATTTAATGTTTTGCTTGTCTTTGTGTACCTTTTTTTAACCTTTAACCGCAGGTCTCAGGTCGCGTTACTTCTCCTATCACTATTTGGGATTTAGCTTGAGCGCAACCCATAAGTTTCAACTTGTAATATTATATTTAAAATGATATTCATTGAAAGAAATGTGTGTGTGGGTATGAGAGAGAGAGAGAATTATGCCCACTTGCCTTTCCTTAAAAGGTACAAGGATTATTTTTCCCCATGGCAAAAACATCTATTTTGCATATCTAACCCAAAATAATCTGGTGCAAGTGTCCAGAAGTGATTTTGTTTCTGCATCACCTACCCCCAAAAGGGGGATTACCATAAGCGGAAAAATAGATATTGCATATCTAATTTGCATACCCAGAATGTAGTACTTCTGGGAAAAGACAAGTGGGGATACTTGTCCAGATGTACTAATTGTCAATGCAATAATTCTATTGCTCTTACTTTTATGAAATGGAGGATTTTAATCTCATGCTTTAATCTCCACCATAACGTAATTGAATAATGCTTATATATACGTATATTAATTATGTATTTTTTATATATATTTTCAATGTGTCTTATACATGTTAAAAAGGGCAAAATATCCAGACAACGGCATTTTGTTACCTACAAAATCATGTCATATTGTCACAATTGAATGTTAATCAGAAAGATCATACTATCATTGTTTTCGTATTAGAATATTTAGAATGTTGTTTTAATTTTTTTTGTAACTATGAAACCGTTCACGCAAGAATGTAAGAACCTACTATAGGTTGATTCAAATCGGTAACATCCGTCTTTGACTTTAAAATCAACACATGTGCCTGCTTTACTTATGCCCATGGAAACAGCTTTTTTTGAGCCTAGAAACGCGTTGCATTAAAAAGTACATTTCTTTTATCTAGCAGATCCTGTTTCATTATTGGTGTCCATCTATTTAACACACTCAATATTGGAGATTCCATATAGGATCGTGCAACATAGTAGATCTCCTGTGCCGCACTATCGAGTGAATCACGCCATACTGAAGGAGAACCACATTACAGGGAAGGAGACGGTATCCCACAAGGTCTAAATCCAGTGACACCATCACTTGTAAAACAGCGAGCTTACTGCTGTGATCATCAGCCTTCCTTTTTTGCACCTCAGCAGTTGGTGCCAACATCAAATGTTTGTGATTTCCCACCATTTGAAATTCACCTTTTATCTGATACATGGCTATGCTATAAGGCGCCGCTTCTTCTAGAGTCATAGGCCTCTATTTAACAAAGTCTGGCGGACCTGATCCGACAGTGCGGATCAGGTCCGCCAGACCTCGCTGAATACGGAGAGCAATACGCTCTCCGTATTAAGCATTGCACCAGCAGCTCACAAGAGCTGCTGGTGCAATGCCGCCACCTGCAGACTCACGGCCAATGGGCCGCCAGCAGGGAGGTGTCAATCAACCCGATCGTACTCGATCGGGTTGAATTCCGGCGATGTCTGTGCGCCTGCTCAGAGCAGGCGGACAGGGTTATGGAGCAGCGGTCCTTGTGACCGCTGCTTCATAACTGCTGTTTCTGGTGAGTCTTTCGGAGCTTGATAGATAGGCCCCTGAGACTTTATTCCATCACTTAAGTAGTCATCTATCACATACATTATATTTGCATTAATATATATAGCACACAAGATTTGATATTGCACAACATTTGCACTGCATTTAATGTCACATTTATTTCTATTATTATTATTATTTTTTATTTCAATTTTAATTTTCTTTTTATGTCACATTGATTATCACAGATATTTTAGAGGTGTGCGCGGCACCCTAAGAATATACATACACATATTTTATGTGTGTATGCTTTATTATATTCCAGTAATTGTATCATGAATATAATCATATACATACATATATATTTATAGGGAACACACCACACACTTCCCATAGACTGCTATGTAAAGGTCCATTTTAGTGCCATTTTTTTTTCTAACACCCCAGACCCGCTCACTTTAAAGCCCCAAAACTGCCTAGTGCTTTTGTTTTTTATTAAAAAAAATTTGAAAAATAAAAAGATATAATGCCCTCTATTTTGAGAGCATTTGGGACTGTTTTAGAAAATTAACCAGAGATCTAATCTCTGGTTTATTTTTGGAGCGCTAATTTTTACTGTGAGCTTGCGGTAGCAATAACCAGCCACTTGCAATGGCTGGTTAATTATTGCACGTCCACAAATGGTTAGATGTTGTATACATGGGTTTTATGGGATTTAAAAAAACTCAAAAGTACTCTGTAACAATTACAGTTCTAAATGTATTTTAATCAGACCAGTCAAACTTCTAAGTATAAATACATAAGATTATTGTGATATACATTGAATCTAGATAGCGGGATAAAAATCTGGGCATCTAATTTTCCTTTGAAAAATTCAAGAACTTTTAAACCATATTATCAATATCCAATTTCCAAAAGAAAATAACGATGGCTTCCAAAGATCATTTGTCTGCATTTTGTTGAGATGGTCTTTTGTCATTCTGATTGCTCTGTGTTATGTTCCAAGTTTGAAATGTCAGTATACCTTTTAAAGTAATGATGATACATGATCTCATTTTATAAACCCTTACAATGTGTTTCACAATCTTTGATTTATTCTATCTTTGAAATATATCTATGTGGATATACTGTATCTTATATAGTGTCATGAAAAAGGCAATGAACCCTATAGGAATTCGATATAAATATGCCTTACCTTTTCTTGGTATTTGTATGAAGTCTATGTAATTTACAGTTGTGTAATACTGTAGCTGACTTCTTTTTATTTTGGCTCTAAGGACTAACATTCGCTTTCTATTTTTTTTCTAGAGGAACTTATGCACTTTCTTTGTTGAGGCTTTTTCTAACTATGTTACAATAATAAATGAATCCTTCTTACTTTTTAAAGCACATTGCATGTTAAATATGTGACCAGAAGGTTCAATTAAATATAGAAGCATGAATGTAGTTATTAATTCTGTTTTTAGCATGCTGGAGGCAAACATGCACATAATTTGATGTTTCAAAGATGAAGTAACATCATTAACCGTGCACCTTACATCATTGGTAGCACACACTAAAAAGATTATTGGGTCATTATGAGTTGGGAGATTTTTCAACACTTGCTGTATTAATAATTTGAATTAAAAAAAATCCTTCTTGAAAAGCAACATTCATAATGTTTTTCATTTTTCATGTAGTAGGAGAATATTAACTGGAGTGATTTATTACATAGGTTTTGAGCTCTATAAAAAGGGATTGTTAATGTTTATGGTTTATGAGAAAATAATTTTATGAATAAATCATTAACAATATCAGAGTAAATTATCCCTTACAGGGAGTTATCTGATAAAAGTGTATTACTGTTTTATGGGCAGAACATTTCTAATTTCCCCACAATATTCCCTTCTTCTTGTAAGTGCAACACACTAAGATCTGTTCAAATATTTTACATTTGTTTCCTTATGAATGACACAAATACATCCGGTGAGCCAATGATAAGACTCATATGGGTAGAGCTACCAATCACCAGCTAGCTCCCAGCAATGCATTGCTACACCTATACCTACCTAGGTATACTTTTCAACAAGTGGTAGTAAAGGAACAAAGCAAATTTAATAATTTAAGTAAATTGGAAATTTTTTAAAAATGGCATAATCCTTCTGAAAGATGAAAGTTTAATTTTGAGTTTGCTGTCATTTTAAAGTTAACAAATTTGAGTATAGCCCAACACCTGGGTAAATTTCAATGACTTTCAAACTACAGGAGTCCCACATTCAAAATACTCCAACTAAAGTCCATTTTCCAAAAATTTAGCAGCACCGCTCTGTAATTATTCTAAATCACAGTGCTCCACCTCCCAAACAATTAACAATTTTTACTGATAAACCAACTTCTCAAGTAAGTGTAACTATTTGCAACACAATCAATGCAATAAATCATGAATACAAACACATATACACAATATGTTAAAAATCCGTGCATAAGATGTATTTAAAAAAGTGACCAGTCAAGCTCTCTATTCAATCCCTGAGGAATAAGTGTATTAAAACTATAAATCCAAGATACCTCCTTTTGTTTTAAATAGAGGTTCTCTATTACCCACGTCTGGGGAGTTTCACTTTTTCCAACACCTGAAAATGCAATTGACCGAGATAGGGATGCACCAATACTAGTATCGGTATCAGTATTGGTACCAATAGCAAGTACTTGCACCAGTACTTGTACTTGTGCAAATGCACTGATACTTAAACCGATACCTCCAGATCTTAGATCTTACCCATACGCCATCTTGTGGTGTTTATTTCAAACTTCATGTTCCCATTTCATTTTAAGCTTAAGTAGACACTTAACTAAAAATTGTTCACTTCTGTTCTGCCAATGTTATTTGTATTATTGTACGTCTGAGAACAGTGCTCCAAAAGCTGATATACAGCTAGAAGCCTATCTGGGAAAGATCACTGTACCTCATTCAGACAAACCCCTGAAGTACTGGGCAGTTAATAAAATTAGATTTAATGGCCCAAAAATATCTTTCTGCCTCATGCAGTAGTGCAGAGATGCTCATAAAAAATAACTTGCCACTAACTTTTGAAAAATAGATTCTAATTGCTAGATTTCCTGTTATACTGCTAGTTTTCATCTTGCACAATTATGCTCAAAACATACTGTACTCTGAGGAACATCCTTAGCTTGTATAATTGCAGAATGAGTGTTCATAGGACATATTAAGTTAATTATTATGAATTCTCATCCTACAATTATACGACTAGATTACATTTGATTGGTAAGCTTTACCAATGCTCTGTTCACATTTCCAACTCTATAGACTTTAATGGAGTTGGACATGTAATGAAAGCATTAGTTAGGCTTACCAGTCAATGTAATCTATCACAAATTGTTGTTCCCCATGATTAAACAGTGCACTGTTATATTTTTAACTGTATTGCACTTTTGGATGGTTGTGATTTTACATTTGTTATGTATTGTTGTTATAATTAATATATTTTATTGTAATATATTTATATATAAACATGTTCATTAAAATTTTTACAACTTTGTGACAACTAGCAAATAAAACTGTTCTATTATTCCATAATGTCTTTTGAGTTACAGTTCTTTATAATTATAAAGAAGCTATCTTAAATCATTAGTCTGTATTGTGCTTGAGAAACTGTCACATGACTTAAAAAAAGTATCAGTAATTGGTATTAGCGAGTATTTGAAAAAAGTATCGGTACTTGTACTCATTCTTAAAAAAATGGTATTGGTGCAACCCTAGACCGAGACTATGCCCTGCTGTAAGAAAATTATGTGTTACCGGTGCATCTAATACCTTATTTCTAATATTAATCTTATGTTATTTAATTCTCTCACAAATCCTCTGGGTCGTCTTGCCAATATAGATCTTTTGTTGATAATTTGGTACACAACATAGTCAGTGTTACAATCATAGTGACCCTTAATCTCAAACTTAATTCCAGTAGTTGAGTGATAAAATACAGGACCTCCTATGATATTATTACAATTAGACCAAAACCTTATACAAGGTATATAGGGGGCCCTAACATAAAAATAGTAAGATATGAAAAATATAATACATGATTATATACAGCAGTACAAATATAAAAACTTACTCCCAATAGCAGACAGTCAATGCCAATGTTGGAAGTTCATTAAAAAAAGGGATCCTTGGACAGTTCGGGTCACTGGAAATAGATTGGCTGATATACCTGACTATATCAGCTTGTGACTACCAGCACATAAGGTGCTTTATTGAAATGTGAGTAACCCTTTGCTATGCCTATTATACCCATCTGTATGGCTACTGATTGGTACGCACATGAGGCACCCCCTCTTGTTTGTTTGAGTTCTCTTATTACAATTAGAGCAATTTAGGCAGAGAAAACATCCAAAATTATGTTGGCCAATATATCTCTGTTTCATTATTCTGTGTGGACCAATATAA
Source organism: Bombina bombina (assembly GCF_027579735.1). NCBI lineage: Eukaryota > Metazoa > Chordata > Amphibia > Anura > Bombinatoridae > Bombina > Bombina bombina. The sequence goes on along the minus strand of NC_069503.1, from coordinate 1,080,587,765 downwards.
GCTCTTACAAAATGTATCCTTTATATTCCCTGCTCTCTTTTATGCAGTCATTGGATGAGATTTAAATTCCTGCACTTCTGGATTACATTCTAACAACATCCCCCAATGTCTGCATATAATTTTATGTATATGTCTGCTAAGATCTGCTCACAAAGATCACTCTAGGTTATTTTGGTTTCTGTATATTTGTTGCAAATGCAAATGTCTAGAAATCTTTATGACTTCCTCTATAATATTCCTAATTAAACCCTCAGGATATCATCTTTCAGTAAAGCATTCTCATCTCCTTTAACCTAATCCATTGTACTCTCATGAATTGGCTCTTAGGCAACGACTGCAACAGAGAGGGAAGATGTGCACTAGAAAAGGGCAATAAATTATTACAATCCGTTTCTTTGGAGTACAAACCCACCGACAGATTATTGCCATCTCTATTTATAGTTGTATCCAAAAAGTTAATTGTTTCTTCACTGTCATTCAATTTAAACTCTATGGGACCGATTAATCAATGTCTGGCGGACATTATCCGCTGTAGGCGATCATGTCTGCCAGACATCGCTGAATGCCAACAGCATATGATGTTGGCATTTAACATTGCACAAGCAATTCTGGTGAACTGCTTGTGCAATGCTGCCCCCTTGCAGGTTCGTGGCCAATCGGCCACTAGCAGGGGGTGTCAATCAACCCAATCATACACGATCGGTCAGATTGCTGTCCAATGCCTCAGAGGAGGCTCCTGTTTCCGGCAAGCCTGAAGACTCGCGTTGTAACAGATGCATTGGGGCCAATGGGCACTTTGAAAAATCGACCCCTATGTGTTGTGTAGCTACATTTAAGTCTTGTATAAAACTTACCAATATTGCCCCACCAAAACCTAGGGATATCATCGATATAGCCCTACCAAGTGGCACCATACTGGATGAAAAAAACTGTTGTTGTATACAAAATATTCCTCATATATATTCATAAAAATATTTGCATAAGTGTAAGCGACATTGGAACCCATAGCTGTTCCCTGTAACTGTAGGAAATAGTTATCCCACAAAAGAAAATAATTGCATGTCTATACTATATTTAATAACAGTACTATAAAGTCAATATCACCCATGGAAAATCTGCCATCTGTTGATAAGGCTTTTTTTTACCACCTGTATACCTGCTTCATGGGTAATTGACATAAAATGAAAATCTTGCAATTTATTTAAAAATTTCCCTGTGTCTTTAATATATGAGGTTGAGGTCTTAACACCTTATCTAAAAAGATAGAAGCTTTAGATAATATTGACCCAATACTTGCCACAATAGGGCAGCCGGGTGGAGATTTAAAGTTTTTATGTACTATGGGGAGAGTATATAAAATAGGGGTCCTACTTTCTGTGTTCAAAATAAATTTAGCCTCTTCTTAAATGAAATGATACAATTCTTCAATGTTATTGTAACACAGCTTTGTAGCTCTTTCTTAATATATACAATGAGATTATATGGCAATAATTTATAGACACACTCATTTGATAGTTGGCCTTTGATTTTATTAACATAGTCCTTCTTATTAAGTACCACTGTCATCCCACACTTATCCACCTCCTTTATTATTAACCTTTTATTTTTTGTCAGGGTCAGCAAAGCCCCTCTCTTTTGTGATGTAAACTTACTTTTTGTTTATATTTTGTTGGATATTTATAAGAAGCATTTGATCAATATGTGTATGTCATTCTTAACTAGCTGAATAAACTTCTGCATTGGTGTAAAAATAGCTTTTGTTACGTAACCCCAAAACTTTAAGTTTTAAAGTACCTACATCACCTGCATCACCACATATATCAACATTCTTTGTGAGTTTGTGATAGCAAAAAAACATTTTAACTTCAAAGTCCTAAAGTAACTGTGTAAGTCCTTTTGCAATTCAAAAAAGTCACACTTCATCTGAGGGCAAAGAGAAAGACCCATTTCTATTACCCGTGCTTCTGTCTCTGTAAATTCATGATCTGAGATATTTTTTAACGTTTGTTGGTATTTGCCCCTTGTTGTTCCGTATCAGTCTCTTCAGTCTGTCTAAGCCTGTGGCCCTGGTGTCTCCTACTGCCCCTCTGTTAGCAGTGTTATCGTTTTTGCAAGCTTCTATCTCTTTACGGATATTACTTATTTGTTTATTGATCCCCTCTAATAGTTTGTTCAGATTCTCAGCCAGCATTTTACGTTTAACACTATCTCATCAAATGAGCACAGGGAATGAACAGAGAGATTGACTGGTCACTTTTTTAAATACATTTTTGTTCAGTGATTTTTGACATAATCTGTATATGTGTTTTTATTAATTATTTATTCTGACCACTAGAGGGGGTAGGTGTTACAAATAGTTACATTTTCCTGAGAAGCAGATGTATCAGTAAAACTGGTTAATTGTTTGGGAGGTGGAGCCCTGTAGGGCTATATAAAATGATTTTAAAGTTAAGGGTGTTTATGTGCACAGAAGTAATTATTTTTTGATAGCTTGGGTTTTTTATTCTTAATAAAATAATACTAAAATAATACTAATAATGAAAGATAGCAGTTTTTGTACATATTCTGATCATATTCTACTAGGTTGATGCAGTAAAATGAAATTTTGATGTGATCCTGGAAGAGAGAAAGAGTGTAGAAAAGCCACCTGAGACCAACCAGGGCCCTGGCATAAATTAGAGAAGAGCCCCCATTGCCTCCTATGACCATCCATAAACCTAGCAACCTCCAGGGCCAGGGATCACAAACAGCAGGACCTGAGACAAGTCCCCCAACTTTCAGTGGCAGACCACGCATTTCCAGCCAGAGCAACAAATCCTCCATCCAGGAACAGGGCCTGCACTCCCCCCCACACTTAAATGCTTAGTTACTGCTAGTGCATGATGATTGGCTGCTTTGGTGACATCTCTGATGGTCCACCTATGTGCCAGGCCCTTGGTCCAGGTCTTATTTGCAAGACTGCTCAGTCCATCCCTGGGAGAAGAAAGGTAGAGAACAGCAGATATAGGTGAAAGAGTGACAAGATGACTTGGAGCAAGGATTAAATATTTCTATTTTTACAGATGATACAAAATCTACAAAAATTAGAAGAATGAGCAGGTAAATGGAAAATTAGATGTAATACTGGAAAATGCAAGGTTCTACATTTTGGAAGTCAAAATAAGCAGGCAATCTATTATTTAAATGGGACTAAACTTAGCCAAACAGAGAAGAAAAGGGATTTGGGAGTAATAATAGATAACAAGCTAAAGATGGATGCACAATGCAGGGCAGTGGCTTCTAAGTCTAATACGATTCTAGTTTGTTTTAAAAGAGGCATTGATGCAAGGGAGAAAAGCATAATTCTTTCACTAAATAAATCCCTGATAAGATCTCTACTTGAGTATGGAGTGCAGTTCTAAGGACCAATCTCAAAAAAAGACATTGCAGACTTAGAAAAAGTTCAGATAAGGGCTACACAGCTAATAAGGGAAATAGAGCACAATTAAGCTATGAGGAGAGGTTAGCCAAACTGGGTCTGTTTTCTCTAGCTCTGTTTATTCCAAGAAACATTGTTTGTGACAAGAGCTCAGAATTTAAGGCTGGAGGAAAGGAGATTAAATCTCCTGCAACGTAAACGTTTTGTTCACTGTAAGAACAATCAAATTGTGGAACTCCTTACCTGAGGAGGTAGTAAATGCCAATAACTTAGATACATTTAAAAATGGTTTAGATACATTTCTGTCTAGAAACAGAATTTAGGGATATGATTGCTTGTGTTTAATATGTCACCTTTTTTAATGGAATACATTTAAACTGGAGCTTTTTATGTAAGTATATTAAGATTTGTATAGGTTGAACTCGATGGACTTCTGTCTTTTTTCAACCTCATCAACTATGTTACTATGTTAGATAATGCCACAATGAAAGGGGGGACTTTTAGCTCCATAGCATGTTTTAGATCGCATGTCCTTAGATATGGGCAATTAGTAATTGCTTGGTATAGATAATTTTCCTTATTTTATACAATCTTAAATGGCTTTTGTAGTCTCTAACCAGCAGGGCAATTCTAAAGTTGACAAAGAAGTAAAGATTTATACACATTCTTACTTATGTATACACATCCTTACTAATGTATATACACCTTTACTTATGCATACACATCCTTACTTATGTATACCCACCTTTGCTAATGTATACACATCCTTATAGGCCCATATACAGAGATGGCAGAAGCGCCGTTTATTCCAAGAAAATTGTTTGTGACCAGAGATGACAATTTAAGGTTGGAGGAAAGGAGATTTAATCTCCTGCAACGGAAATGTTTTTTTCACTGTAAGAGCAATAAAATTTTGGAACTCATTACCAATGGAGGTAGTGAATGCCAATACCCTAGATACATTTAAAAATTATTTGGCTACATTTCTGTCTATAAACAAAATTCATGGATATGTTTGCTAGTATTAAATGGGTAACCTTTTAGTGGGATTAGTTAAGCTTAACTGGAGCTTTTTGTATATATTTTAGATTTGTATAGGTTGAACTTGATGGACTTCGGTCTTTTTTCAACCTCATCTACTATGTTACTATGTTACTATGTTACTTACTTATGTATATACAACTTTACTAATGTATACACATCCTTACATATGTATACACATCCTTACTTATGTATACACATATTTACTTATGTATAGACATTCTTACTTATGTATACACACCTTTACTAATGTATAAACATCTTTACTTATATATGCACATCCTTACTTATGTATGTATACACATCCTTACTTATGTATGTATACACATCCTTACTTATGTATGTATACACATCCTTACTTATGTATGTATACACATCCTTACTTATGTATATGCATCCTTACTAATGTATACACACCCTTACTAAAGTTTGCGCACTCCATTGAAGTCTATGGGGAGAAGAAGCTAAAGTCAACTTGTAATATGCACGCTAATCCACACACTTTAAAAGTTTACTTCTAGAAGTGTTTGTGCATGAGCAATCTAAATAATAATTATTAATTATTTATTATTACCCTTCTTCCACAACCATCTCCCCTAGGAGAACTCGTCAAAGGGGCAGTTGCCCTCCCCAGAGCCTCCATCTCGTGGGAAGAAGGGAAGGAGGACGAAGTAATTATGTATATATTTTTTGTAATTTAATGTGTAAAGGATAGGTATGTGATGATATTGTCTTCTTACACTTGTGGAGCACACTCTGTATTTAGTAGGCTTCTATGTGACCAGGTCCATGGAGGCATACTGTTTGCATAGTATGTTTTACAAGTGTGTGGAGACAACAGCCTCACATGCTGTCCTTGTTGATTAGATTGATTGGTTTTTGCGTCCAAACTGTGCTCCTAATACAAAATATTGACCATTACTATTTGATAATAAGTCTGTATGCCATGTTTCTCTCGATGTGTTAAATAAAGTTTATATTTTTCAAGCTACATTATAGTGTTTCACTCATTTATGAAATCTATTTAATTTAAAAGGTGTATGAAAACAGAACATTCACTTACATGAATTTGACAGAGCATAACATTTTAAACAACATTCACGTTTAATCACATTCGGACAAGTTATCTTGTTAGCCTTTGTTGAAAGGTTTATCTAGGAAAGCTCAGGAGCAGTTAAGAACATAGCTTACATTTGCTGATTGGTGGATGCATAAATCTACCGATTGTCATTGCCTCACCCATGTGTTCACTTAAAAACCAGTAGTGTATTGATGCTCCTACAAAACATTATACCAAGAGTCGGAAACACATTTTGAGAATAGAAGATGTCAGTATATTTATAAGAATCTTAGCAGTGCTCTCCAAATAATATGTGAATATATGGCAGGGTTATAACTTAATATATTTAACAATCTTTCTTTAAACTAAACTCACAATCAAATATGCATATACTAAGACAATACAATTAATATAAATACCTGAATTCTTTATTATTAGTAAATATCTATGAACACATTGAAATATATATTTGTAGGAATCAGAATATGAATCAATATTATACGCGTTTAAAAAAACTATTCAAATATGCTATGCATAGTTCATGCAAGTATACCTTATTCACAATAGAATTTCATTCAATTAACACCATGAGATTCCAAGATATTTCATTTCTAATATCCAAGCAATACAATTTTAACAGTGCTTAGTTAAACAATAAGACAGTATATATACTCTAATTGAAACACCAGAAGTTATATATATTATTTGTGCCAACAATCAAACTCTGAGTTATAACTCTATAATTGCACAGATAAAATAGTTTAGCATTAAGGATATATGTTTAACAATACACAGACTATGGATATAAACTAAAATACAAACTGCTCTTTTAAATCTCTCAACTGTACTTTAAACTGCAGTGACTATGCCTATATTTTGTTTTAAAATATTACCTGTAATATTTAACCTTTTATATATATATATATATATATATATATATATATATATATATACATACATACATATATACTTTACCAGATGATATTTATCTTCAAAACTTGTCCTACCTCATATAAAAATAAGTGTAATTGCAATTGATAAGAAAAAGTATGGCCCACTTTGCTTATAGTTTGACTGTCTCCAACGCAACAGTTTTCAGTCAGTTTAGCAAAATCCTTAGCAGCCAGTCTCTCCTTTATCCTGAATTCCAACTTATATTGTTTAATCATAGGTGAGGAATATGGGTGGCCCTTCAGAACCTTGTCCCTTCTGATTGGGCAGCCTGGGATATATGGTTGCTAGGGAAAATGCACCTTTGTTAACAACCAATTGTCTTCTAGCTGTAATTCCTGCATCGCAACACCAGATTCTGTCCATCGGGGGGCCACATGTTTCAGCACTATTGTTAGGTGCACTGATGCACTCTACCCATTTAGTAAACAGGCATGTCACGGTTAACATGTATTTGTTACCTCTTGATGACCTTGTTACTGGACCAATAAAATCAATTTGTATATCTGACCATGGCATTACCATCCCCCTTTTCTGCAATGGTGCTCTATGTGTTGGTGCAGTGGGTTGGAACTGTGGACAGATTAGACACCCTTGACAGTAGGTTTGTTCAATGGTATTTCTCATAGAACATTTGATCAATACATCAAAAACTATATTTTTCAAAGTCAACAGTATTTGTTAATCTTTATGATTTTATAATATGATATTTCTCTTTTTGATAATATATCATTACACATGTATGCATTTGAGATTGAAATGCCATAGAGTTCTTTTAGACACATGCCCATGGATTGACTTTGGAGACTCCAACAATTGGATAATATGGGAGTGTGTAATATGATCACATCTAAATGGCCACTCCACAAAGCCTTTGAAACAAGGTAATCACTGATTACCATATAGATTAAGATGATTGCCTTTGTAATCTTAAATAGAATTATTTTAAGCTTGATGGTTCAATCAATTACTATTCAGAATCTCTACACGGTAGATACTACTGTTCATATTAAATATTAAGAATAGAATGGTATATATCTGACATTACTTTTACAGAGTATGTTTTGTGAATATCTCTTTTACATTAGGATTAGATGTATGTCATCCCAATATTAATAGACACATTCAGAATTGCATTTTCTAGGTTAGAGGAATATTAATGTTTGTTTGAGTGAAATGGACACTCTACACATAAATCATTTGCAAATCCCTTTACATATAATACATCATGAAATTAAATAAATTAATTTCAACATGATTATGTTTTATGTATACTTAGAAGTGACTGAGAAGCTCAGAACAGTGATGATATAATGAGATGGTCTGCATCTAGGCACTCAGATGTATAGCATTGACTGTCTGTACAATCATAAGATGATTATTGGGGGTTTGGATGTAATATGCATGTGACATCATGATGTCATTCATGACAATTCATACATAAATAGTAAAAGAAATAAAAACATATGTTCATGCTGCATGATATAGAAAGGGGGGGGCAGTAGTGTATTTAAAAAAATAATGGAATAATATATTTTAAAGGGACAAAGCTGTAGACTTTATTTTTCTTTAATAGTATGACTTGGAAACAATAATACACGTAAGATACGTTATATATATTTGACGTGCCATCAGAATCTGAGGGAGCCACTTCCTCCTTCATCACACATGTTGTTACATTAATATCTGTAAAACATAATATGTTGTGTACAAGTTAAAATCAAATATAACATGTGTTACTGGTGCTCAAGGACACACATCAATGTTGCATTAAAGAGATACTGAACCAAAGTTAGGAATGTCATAATTTTGATGGAGCATGCAAATGAAATAAAATATATAATTATCAATGATTAATAATTAAATGTGATTGTCTGTATTTTGAAAATCTGTAAAAAAGCATAGCACATGGAACATTTAATAGTTCTCATGTGTGTAACGCTTGATGATTGTTGTCTACATTTATACAAAATATCAACATGTGCTAGCCATGTTCTGAAGCACAAAGGTGTAGACTAAGAAACTTTGAGATCTTAATATTAAAATAACAAAATATATATATATATATATATATATATATATATATATAAAATTAGAAGAGTACATTATAAGTTTCATTTAAATGGAATGCTTCATCATAATCATGATCAGAATATTTTTGAAAAATACACCTTTAATGATGTATGAATGAGTCAATGGACTTACCAGAACCCTGCAAAGGCAGGTCTGTGTCAGTGCTGGATCCCTCCGAGTCTGTCACACTAACTAGATCTATTAATGATATAAATAAATATTATGTAACACAATTTGTACATCAACTTTAAATATACATATTTGGTATTCAAAAATAACATTATTCTAAAATATTAGAAATAATATATTTTGAAATGTGAAGACTAGACCACTAATATGAAAAATAAATTAATTAGTTTATCAAGGTGAGTGGAAAGAAAACAATGTCTTTCACATATGTCCGATTTCTTAAAATATTAGACAGCCAATTCTTATCATATTAATCTATGGCATATCTACAATTAACTATTGGTCCCTCTTTGTAAAAAAATCCAGACAGACAATAGTTTGAATAACAACTGTTGACAACTAGAGCATAATACATGTGGCACATATATATATTTATGCAATGAACAGTAATCGGGTTTCTGACACAACACATATTGATCACAATGCAACACATTAAATATATTTTAAACTATGTCATCATGGTGATGTTTGCTTATATATAAATGTAGTCCGAGAGTGAAAGATGTGATTTAAATCACAGTATTGTTTCAACAAAACAGTGTAATGATTACTAAAGATATCTATAGATAAATTCAATACCAATATTTGAGAAGGTCACTCTAATGGAATTGGCTATTCTATATGTTGATGTAATGAATCAGAGAGAGCATGCAATTTTTAAAATATATATAATTTTAATCATCATGAATATTTAATTATCCTTCTCTATTAATGATAAGAAGAAAATATCAAAGCATATGAGATGTATATTTATATATTCTGCACATGTGTAAAAATGTGTTAGTGTTGTCTAAATGTAGCCACCAACTGTCAAGCACTACCCAGGTGCAGAATACAAAATGGGCAAAACCCTAATATTACATTCAAATAAAGATAGCAAGAATCAGAGGAATATCTTCAAATACTAATAAATTGTGATTTGGATTACAATGGAATTCGATCTCTGAACCGTGATTCTTCTTTTTAAATACACTTGAAATCGAATTAGAGGATTCATGTTAATATGGATCAATGTATAGACAATGTTATGTCCAAATTTGTAAGACAAAAGTAAAGTATAATGAGACATACCAGACTGGGACAAACTCGGGCCAGAGGGTCCAGCACCAACATCCATCTCTGTAAAATATTCAATCAGGATTGTATATCATTAATACAAATCAGAATTTTGACACAAACAATCATACATTGTTTTTCAAATTGACAACGTTAAACACTATAATTCTTCACGTGAGTTCATGGTTTTCAAAAATGTATTTATAAATAAAGAGATCATGTAAAAAAAAAATTCAAGCTTTTATGTTGTTGACTGTCCCTTTAAGTAATTTTATGTCTTCTTGCATTGTCATCAATTGTTTGACATTGAGCGGCCATTTTTTATTTTTATATTGCTAGTATAGCTTTTGTAATTTATAAGATTGAAAATCAGGATACTGTATTCTTCACATTTATACTAATTAATGTATAATTTGACAAACATGTCTAAAGTAATGGCACTGTTACAGAAAACCCATTTTCACGTCTCTGCGCAATTATATCTTCCATGAGCATTGTGCAATAATTAAAAGCATAATTGTGCATCCGTGATTAGGAATTGATTTGGATCTAGTAGTGTCATGAGTATAATTTGAAAATCTTTAGAATATATTTACAATTGTGTGTATCACAATATTCCAATAGGATTGAATAATACAAATTAATATTTCTAACTTTTGTTTGAATCGATATTCAATGTATGAAATGGGGGAGGGTAGGGATTTCACGGATGCACAATTCCATTTTAGCTCTGTGACACATATTCGGGAAAGTGCAAGAAAAAGCATTATTGCTATTTGATGTGTGACAAATCTAAATTCAGATGTCCACCATCATATGTAACGTCTGTTGGCAAATCTATATAGGTTGAATATATGACTATATACACATTGCTTAAATATATACTTAAATGTTAATATATTATATGAAGTCTGATATTTACCTGGTTCAGCCTCTGTAGTGCCTTCTCCCAGGTCAACAATTGGAGCTTCACTGGCCTCTGAGTCGGGAGTTTCAGAGACAGCAGCTGGGGCCTGTGAAGGGGCCGAGGAGTGTGAGGAAGCAAATCTGCGGGGGGAAACGGAGATTGAGGAGGGCGCATAAAGTCTCCTCATAAGGTTGTAGGAAAAGTTTCCGTGGGGGTGGATCCCGATTTACACCTCTCTGATGGGCTTTTGCCCACTCCCTCATGAGGTGGACTTTATTGCGAAGCCGCAGCCTCATATCCCCAAATCTCTGCATGATTTGATCGGAGGTCCTCTGGACGTCTTTCACCGAATTCACAGAAGCGGTGATAGACACCCAGAGGGCCCTCTTAATCGCCGGCTTTGTTGACCCCTTTTGAGTCCCAAACAGCTGTGGATAAAACTCCTCGACCGCATTGACCAGTGCAGTACTTTCCACCCGTGTGAACCTGGGAGACATCCTGTTGGTTTTCGGGAAATATATTATATATATATATATATATATATATATATATATATACATAAATATATATCTATATATATAATGTATGGAATTACACCAACAGGCATTAGAAAACTGACAAAAATGGCAACGTGTAATGGACTTTTATATGGGTAATTAAACATGAGATGCACCATGGGACATGGTATCTGTACATCTGATTGGATAAAATACTCTAATTTTGTTAGCATGTCTGTGAGGCCATACTGAGTCAAGTCATGTTTGTGTGATGATCTCTGATTGGCCGTTACTTAATGTTTCATCATGGATTCATATCTTTGTAACTTCCATACACATACCCTGCTTGGATGAAGAATTCGGCTCGGCTGAGTGAAGACGACTCAAGGTAGCGAGATCTTCAGGGGGTTAGTGTTAGGTTTTTTTAAGGGGGGTTTGGGTGGGTTTTAGAGTAGGGGTATGTGGGTGGTGGGTTGGGTTGTAATGTTGGGGGGGGTATTGTATTTTTTTTACAGGTAAAAGAGCTGATTACTTTGGGGCAATGCCCCGCAAAAAGCCCTTTTAAGGGCTGGTAAAAGAGCTGATGACTTTGTAATTTAGGATAGGGTAGGGCATTTTATTATTTTGGGGGGCTTTTTTATTTTATTAGGGGGCTTAGATTAGGTGTAATTAGTTTAAACTTCTTGTAATTTTTTTTTATTTTCTGTAATTTTTTTTAATTAAAGTTTAGTTTATTTAATTGTATTTTAGTTTAGCTAATTGTCGGTAATTTATTTAATTAATTTATTGATAGTGTAGTGTTAGGTGTATTTGTAACTTAGGTTAGCATTTATTTTACAGGTAATTTTGTAATTATTTTAACTAGGTAGCTATTAAATAGTTAATAACTATATAATAGCTATTGTACCTAGTTAAAATAAATACAAAGTTGCCTGTAAAATAAATATAAATCCTAAAATAGCTTTAAAGTGAAGGTAAAGTTTTCCGTTTTTGAAAGCTGTATTATGTTACCCATCTACTATATAGTAAGATCGCTAAAAATTGTTTAAATATTAGTATATATATGATTGTATAACAAACATTTTTTATCTATGTTCTCGGCCGGTCTTCGCTCCTCCCTCCATGTTTTTCCGGGTTTTTGACTGTATTACGTACAGAGTGGTCCCACCCGCTCTACACGTACTGGAAAAGCGCGTTCCCAATAGCCAGACAAGTTGCGCATGTGCACACCTCGCCGTACATTCTAATTGCGCCTGCGTGACTCAAATCATTTGTTACCTAAAGCGCAGGCGTCAAGATTTCACAAGATTTCCACTTTTAAGGAGGAATTGCGCATGCGCTAATCTTGAACGAGCACGGCTTGGAAGGGAGAGTAAGTTATGCCAATGCATGCGCAGAATGGCAAGCAAGTTTGTGACGTCAAATGACGGCCGCCTAATGGCCAGACGTACTATTGGCTAATTTAAGAACGTGACCGGACTGCCAAAAAAATTGGGCTGTTAATCTAACGCTTCGAATTGGACAGAAAAAAGGTGATATAACTCTGTAAATATTTAGAAATAACAAAAGTGATGACTTAAAGTACCCTTTATTTTATAGCTATTTACATTTAAAATTATCGAACCTTGCAAACTTTACTTTCACTTTAATGTACCTATTAGTTATATTGTAGCTATATTAGGGTTTATTTTATAGGTAAGTATTTAGTTTTAAAAAAGGAATAATTTATTTAATGATAGTAAATTTAGTTTGTTTTATTTAAATTATATTTAACTTAGGGGGATGTTAGGGTTAGGGTTAGACTTAGGTTTAGGGGTTAATAACTTTATTATAGTAGCGGCGAGGTTGGGGGCGGGAGATTAGGGGTTAATAATTGTAGGTAGGTGGCAGCGATGTTAGGGAGGGCAGATTAGGGGTTAATAAAATGTATTATAGTGTTTGCGAGGCGGGAGTGCGGCGGTTTAGGGGTTAATACGTTTATTATAGTGTTGGCGATGTCCGGTCGGCAGATTAGGGGTTAATAAGTGTAGGTAGGTGGGGGAGACGTTGGGGGGGCATATTAGGGGGTAATAAATATAATATAGGTGTCGGCGATGTTAGGGACAGCAGATTAGGGGTTCATAGCTATAATGTAGGTTGCGGAGGTGTCCGGAGCGGCAGATTAGGGGTTAAAAATTTTTATTATAGGGTTTGCGATGTGGGGGGCCTCGGTTTAGGGGTTCATAAGTAGTTTATAGGTGTTAGTGTACTTTATAGCACATTAGTTAAGAGCTTTATGTTCCGGCGTTAGCCCATAAAACTCTTAACTACTGACTTTTTTTTTGCAGTTGGAGTCTTGTCGGTAGAGGCTCTACCGCTCACTTCTTCCAAGACTCATAATACCAGCGTTAGGCAAATCCCATAGAAAAGATAGGATACACAATTGACATAAGGGGATTTGCAGTCCGCATTAGTTTACGTGGCTCCAGATGAGGTTTAAGTACTTCGTAAAGACCCATAAGTTGCTCTCAATTTAGCCTATACTTGTCATAAACCTCAAAGTCGCTCATGTTCTCAAAGGTGGGCCTCAATCTTTCAACATGAGGACCTCTGATCAGACGTTCCCCACACCTCTTTTGGAGATGCCGAGCCCGCCTGATTCTGTTGTACAAAACTTGTCCAACAGCACCTGCACAAGCTAACTGTGGATCATCCATATTTGCCAAGCCAAGCAGCACAAAGCCAAACAGCAGAGCAAACGCACAAGGAGTAACAAGGTTTGCAAAAACACAAAAGCGATTTGATACAATGTCGATCACCAGGGATGCTTTGGCCATGTTGTTTGGGGAATTTATAGTGCAAAATGTCCAATGGTAGCGTGTTCGTAATGATTGCTGATTGTATCCACTTGATTGTATGTGAGCGGCACGAATGCTTTCAAAGTGGGCATTTTTTTATGTTTGCTGAAATTCCCCCCCAATAAATCCTTATGTGAAAGTGTTAAAGTATAAAATGTAACATATACAGTGCATCTTCATGATGTTTTGATTATATGCGTAACAAATACTTAGTAAACGCGATGTTATAGTAAAAACCACACGTCCACGCTAACTTGATTGAAAGTGCATACTTGTGTATAATGTGTGCATAGACATGGCATAGAATCTGCTTGATCAATGTTGCTGTAATATTGTTGCAAAACGATAAAGTAACGGCTGACATCTATAATATTATATATAAGTGATTGGCGAGATCTCAATAGTTTACGTGTCCCATTGAAATCGCAATAATAATGAAGATCTTCCGGCTGACATCTATAATATTATATATATCAGTGATTGTCAAGATGTCAATATTTTACATGTCCCATTGAAATCTCAATAATAATGAAGATCTTCCAACCTCTCATCTACGTATATGTAATATTGTAGTATTGAGTGAGAAACTAATGAAAGGGGCAGAACAGTCCTAATGCTGTAATCTGTATGGTTAAAGCTTACAATGACGGCATCATATTAGCAACATGCCTGTCTAGTTTTTAAATCTTGTGTTGTATTTTGCAAGATTCTTCTTGTGTGCTGATTAAAAAGATAAATGTGTGTTTCATCTGGTAAGCCTATGTAAATATGCTGTTCATCCAAGCATATGACTTGAATACATGAAATACTATAATAGACGTAAATGAGACAAGTGTTTAAAATTGCCAACTGTTTGTGAATAATGAAATCTTAAAAAGTATTTTTTCTGTCCGTTTAAATATGATTTAATTCATGAAAACGATTTTGTATTGTTGATAATAGAATTGATAACTCCAGTGTGAAATAGTCTATTTCTTGATCTATTTGTCATAGCGGGACCAACTCAAGAATGAATGAATTAGCGCCACAATTGTAACGCTGCTATTACGAGTTTTAAAAGAGAAAAATATCTTGTGCATTAGGGAAATCTGCCGGTCGTGTGCACGAGCACATATTCCCCATAGAAGTCAATGGAAACTAGAAATTTCCTTAAAAATTTTTTTTTGTGTTGAGTGTAAAGTGAGTGATGTCATGGCCTTGTGTGAAAAAGTAGCTATATTGTGTTTATTTCATGTTTAAAAAATGTTTTGTGTACGTAATGTGCTGTATATTGTTTATATGTATCTAATTCTGTAGGTATGTGATGCTATTTGTATGTAGATGTAGCTAGATGAGTGTATGTTCACGTATATCTATGTAAGTCAATGTAAATTGGGTTTGTGTGCATTTTTTCCCAAACTACCGATATCTCGTAACTTTTATCCATTATATTTTTAAAAAAAAATGAAAAAAAATATGTATAGTGTTTGTATGAGTGTAAGTGTACTTTGTATGATATTTTGGAAATGATTCATGAATGTTTTTGGTATCAGTATATCAATAAATACTGGGTCTGTGTAAGCGTTAGGGATTTGAGCGTAGATGGCGATACGGAAACTTGTAATAGCAGCGTTAGGGAAAATGAAGCTTTAGGGGCCATAACGTTGCTATTTGACTCATAACGCCAAACTTGTAATCTAGCTGATTATTATTATTAATAATAATAATATATTATGTTTTCAGTTATACAATTGTCACCCTGTAGGTTACTGTTAAAATTTAGCTCAAATCTATTACAAATAATTGTTTCATTATAATATGTTGACATATTTAGCATGTTCTACCTGGATATAATTAGTTTTTTAAGTCTCTAGTATTAAAATGATATTTTAGTTATTGTTATCGTTTTAATGTCAGTATTATTTACTTGTATAGATACATTGGGCTCCATTTACTAAACAACAGATGCTACTTCTGAGCCCTTGTGGGACAAGATTGCTCATGTAAGCCTGCTTACTGCAATGTAAGAAGCAATAATAAGACTGTTGCCTCTTACCCTCTCCATCAACTCTAAAGTGACAAAGATGAATCACCCTGAAAGCGTTTGTTGAGAGACCTTGCTTGACAGCAGCCAGGGAGGGGGGGGTGGGGTGGTGGTGGTGTCGCTTAAAGAAGTCCTTGTGCAATGTTCATATGGATGTATAGCATCTGCTTCCTGTTCACTGCAAAAACATGTGGACAGGTTACCAAGTCATGAACCTAGCCTGTCTGCCAGGTAGTACATTCATTTAAGTTACTACATACTACTGTTAATAGCATGACTTCAGAACATTACTAATTTTGGTACCCTAATTCAGCACTCAATTGCCATTGATAGATTGTGAACTATGCTATACTCCTGTTATCAATTATTATACTATTTAGTTTATCATTTATTTTCATACAAAGCATAATTCCTTATCCTGAGAAAGTCACCAATGTTAAGCTCTTTATCAGTGTTCACTGGATTTACCCTTGCTCGGGGCAGTATGTTATTCATATACATCTGTTTGCTTTGTGTGTGTCTGTTATCAGCTACATTCACTTTTTTCTTGCTTCATATAAAAATGTTGTATTTGATCATTACAAAAAAATTAACAATTTGGGAATTGGGCGCATGGATGGTTCCATGGGCATTTGTATCTTGATTTAAAGATCTACTGTTGTTTATTGACTGGGAATCAAGGCATTGATTAAAGACTACAAACATTTACTAGTCAAAGAATTGTATTGGATTCTAAAATTGCTGTCAGGGTTTTACCATTCTGTACCTTTAACTACTAATTACCATACTGCTATTTAAGGCTCCACCTAGTGTTGAACGTTGCTTGGTAATTTGTTCAGTCACTCTCTGTTCCTGAACGCTTCGCACCCAGCCATTCCCTCCTGTCTAAGTTGGGATTCCCTGCTACTGATACTTATTTCTGTTACTCAAGACTTGCGCTATTGCAGCACCTCATCTCTGTTTCTGTCTCTCTCGCTGCTGCTTGCTTCCTGCTCACTCGCATGCTGGTCCGTTGGCGTGTGACGTCACGCCCGACTTGTCTCTAGGTGAAACCGCAGCCGCCACACACTCTCACTGAATCACTGCACACGCTGTCTGCATTACTTCTCCGGTAACTCCGCTTTTGCTCCACGCTGAGGATACTATTTGGGAAGTCGGTTTGTATATACTACCATCAGGATTACCGGTCTATATTACCAATATACAAATAAGGATATCTTGCCTCTCATGTCATTTGTTGCTGCTTGCCTCAAGTAATCAAGTAATCAAGTTTACCTGCCATACTAAGCTATTAACCAGTTTATTTCATGTACTAACTGTTACATCAACTCTTCCGCTTGTGATTCATTTCATTGACTTGCACAGTGACTTTTGCCATATCTATCATTATGCTTCAAAGTACTGCTCCATTTTGCATTAACCTCTGATGTACTTTTGTGCTTAAACTGACTTTAACCCAGCAACTACTCACAACTGCAAATCTTGTATCCGGTTGTAAATAACCAATGAACCTACCTTGCACAACTCTTACTAAAGTGTGTGTGTGTGTGTGTGTGTGTGTGCAAGCTATGTAAATATTTTATATGTGTGTGATGCGAGTCTGCAACTATTTTGGAAGTAAATAAGTTTCTCTCTAAACTCTGGAATTCGAGTTATCCTACATTACCATACTATATTGTTGTTTAGCTCATTCCATATCCTCTTGTATACTATCTTCACACTGTATCCTACAGTAGTGACCCTCAGATCTATGAGCATAACAGGGTTCACACAAGTTAGATCTTAGTGAACCCGAGGTAAGGTGTGAGACTGAGTGGTCCTGCAAGAACAAGGGTACTAGTTCATACTTAAACATAACATATTACCAAGCCTATAAAAATAACTAGTACCTTGTTTAATGGATATAACAGAGCTTTACAATAGGGTTGGCTCCCTAGCTCAAAGTATGGATCACATGATACAGGGACTAAGGGAGATACAATTGGAGAACCAAAACATCAGAAAATTCATAAATGTCCATCTTGCCAGTAAGCCTCCTGTAGCTGAAAATTCAGCTGAACCTTTAATTAGCCCTCCTGAAAAATTCTCTGGGGAGAGAGCTTTATTTAGGGATTTTAAGAACTCTTGTACACTGATATTTACTCTGAAACCTAAATCATACCCAACAGATAGGGTCAGGGTATTAACTGTTATCTCATTCTTACGTGCTGAGGCCAGGTCTTGGGCTAATGCCTATTATGAGAAAGAAATCCAGAGATTTTTAGGGTTTGCAAACTTTTATCGCAAATTCATTAAAGGGTTTTCACATATTGTTCAACCATTGACTTACTTAACACGTAAACATATAAAATTTGTTTGGAATCAGTCAGCAGAAGATTCTTTCATTAGTCTGAAACAGAAATTTATTACAGCTCCGATTCTACAATTCCCAGATCCCAGTTGTCAATACACCCTGGAGGTTGATGCTTCCGAATATGCTCTTGGGGCAATCCTTTCTCAAAGAAAGTCTCCTACGGAACCTCTTCACCCAATATCTTACTACTCCAGAGTAATGACCTCTGCAGAAATGAATTATGGTATTGGTGATAAGGAGCTTCTTGCTATCAAATCCGCCCTAGAGTTCTGGAGACATCTTCTGGAAGGAACACAACACCCTATTCTGATATACACTGACCATCGGAATCTTGAATTTCTGAGATCTAACAAAACCTTGACTTCACGTCAAGTCAGGTGGAGTCTTTTCTTTTCACGATTTGATTATATCATAACATATAGGCCAGGCTCCAAAAATCTCAAGGCAGACTCTCTTTCTCGAAAGGATCCGAAACCTTTGCATATAGAAACACCTGAATCTATCATACCCTCAGATAGAATAATCTGTTTGACTACCGGCTTCAAAACCACCTTAAAACAACATAGTGAAACTTCATGGATTGCCCAAATCTGTCACTACGGATAGGGGGTCACAATTCACATCTAGATTTTGGACCCAGCTATGTCGTACCCTCAACATCTGTAGAAGACTCAGCTCAGCCTATCATCCCCAGACGAATGGGCAAACGGAGAGAACTAATCAGTCACTTGAGCAGTATCTCCGCTGCTATTGTACTTTAGAACAAGATAATTGGCACTCACTGTTGGCCACTGCCGAATTTGCTCATAACAACTCACTACACTCCTCTATGAGAACCACACCATTTTTTGTCAACTATGGGTTTCATCCATCATATCATCCTACCTGTACGTCTGATTCTACACTACCAATGGTAAACGATACAGTCAATTCAATTGCTAATGGTTTTGCTTCCTTAAAAACAGTTCTAGAAGAGGCACAAACCACCCAGAAGCATCATTATGACTTACGCAGATCTAAACCTCCGGATTATGCTGTTGGCGACAAGGTCTGGCTTAGTACAAAAAACCTACGTTTAAAGATCCCCAGTAAAAAGTTAGGTGCTTTGTATTTGGGTCCATATGAGATTATTAAAGTTATCAATCCTAATGCTGTGACTCTTCAATTACCATCTACTCTGAAGATACATCCAACGTTCCATGTGTCCTTGTTAAAACCCTACTCCTTGGTCAGGGGTAACCTACAGAGTTCTTCTGTTGTTCCTCAAGTGAGTGATGATGTTGAATATGAAATTGATTCTATCTTGGACTCCAGATACCTTCATGATCAACTACAGTATTTGGTAAGATGGAAGGGTTATGCTCCTGAGGAAGATTCGTGGGAGCCGTCCTCTAACTTCTCTGCCCCCCAACTCCTCTCTTTGTACCACCGGAGAAATCCTGACCGTCCTGGTCCTTGATCCGCGGAGCGGTTCCTTGAGGGGGGAGTTCTGTCAGGGTTTTACCATTCTGTACCTTTAACTACTAATTACCATACTGCTATTTAAGGCTCCACCTAGTGTTGAACGTTGCTTGGTAATTTGTTCAGTCACTCTCTGTTCCTGAACGCTTCGCACCCAGCCATTCCCTCCTGTCTAAGTTGGGATTCCCTGCTACTGATACTTATTTCTGTTACTCAAGACTTGCGCTATTGCAGCACCTCATCTCTGTTCCTGTCTCTCTCGCTGCTGCTTGCTTCCTGCTCACTCGCATGCTGGTCCGTTGGCGTGTGACGTCACGCCCGACTTGTCTCTAGGTGAAACCGCAGCCGCCACACACTCTCACTGAATCACTGCACACGCTGTCTGCATTACTTCTCCGGTAACTCCGCTTTTGCTCCACGCTGAGGATACTATTTGGGAAGTCGGCTTAGTACAAAAAACCTACGTTTAAAGATCCCCAGTAAAAAGTTAGGTGCTTTGTATTTGGGTCCATATGAGATTATTAAAGTTATCAATCCTAATGCTGTGACTCTTCAATTACCATCTACTCTGAAGATACATCCAACGTTCCATGTGTCCTTGTTAAAACCCTACTCCTTGGTCAGGGGTAACCTACAGAGTTCTTCTGTTGTTCCTCAAGTGAGTGATGATGTTGAATATGAAATTGATTCTATCTTGGACTCCAGATACCTTCATGATCAACTACAGTATTTGGTAAGATGGAAGGGTTATGCTCCTGAGGAAGATTCGTGGGAGCCGTCCTCTAACTTCTCTGCCCCCCAACTCCTCTCTTTGTACCACCGGAGAAATCCTGACCGTCCTGGTCCTTGATCCGCGGAGCGGTTCCTTGAGGGGGGAGTTCTGTCAGGGTTTTACCATTCTGTACCTTTAACTACTAATTACCATACTGCTATTTAAGGCTCCACCTAGTGTTGAACGTTGCTTGGTAATTTGTTCAGTCACTCTCTGTTCCTGAACGCTTCGCACCCAGCCATTCCCTCCTGTCTAAGTTGGGATTCCCTGCTACTGATACTTATTTCTGTTACTCAAGACTTGCGCTATTGCAGCACCTCATCTCTGTTCCTGTCTCTCTCGCTGCTGCTTGCTTCCTGCTCACTCGCATGCTGGTCCGTTGGCGTGTGACGTCACGCCCGACTTGTCTCTAGGTGAAACCGCAGCCGCCACACACTCTCACTGAATCACTGCACACGCTGTCTGCATTACTTCTCCGGTAACTCCGCTTTTGCTCCACGCTGAGGATACTATTTGGGAAGTCGGTTTGTATATACTACCATCAGGATTACCAGTCTATATTACCAATATACAAATAAGGATATCTTGCCTCTCATGTCATTTGTTGCTGCTTGCCTCAAGTAATCAAGTAATCAAGTTTACCTGCCATACTAAGCTATTAACCAGTTTATTTCATGTACTAACTGTTACATCAACTCTTCCGCTTGTGATTCATTTCATTGACTTGCACAGTGACTTTTGCCATATCTATCATTATGCTTCAAAGTACTGCTCCATTTTGCATTAACCTCTGATGTACTTTTTGTGCTTAAACTGACTTTAACCCAGCAACTACTCACAACTGCAAATCTTGTATCCGGTTGTAAATAACCAATGAACCTACCTTGCACAACTCTTACTAAAGTGTGTGTGTGTGTGTGCAAGCTATGTAAATATTTTATATGTGTGTGATGCGAGTCTGCAACTATTTTGGAAGTAAATAAGTTTCTCTCTAAACTCTGGAATTCGAGTTATCCTACATTACCATACTATATTGTTGTTTAGCTCATTCCATATCCTCTTGTATACTATCTTCACACTGTATCCTACAGTAGTGACCCTCAGATCTATGAGCATAACAGGGTTCACACAAGTTAGATCTTAGTGAACCCGAGGTAAGGTGTGAGACTGAGTGGTCCTGCAAGAACAAGGGTACTAGTTCATACTTAAACATAACAATTGCATACACTACATCCATCAGGCATGAACAGAGAATGTGATATTAATTTCTTTATTGATAATTGATTTTGTACTTTTATTTATTTATTTATGTCTATGTTTCGACAACAATGGGATATTTTATGTAGCATAAATTATTTGACTACTAATCCTAAAGCACGTGTACACGGGCCATTTTTTGCAATACAGCAGTTTCACCCCTTTCTCTCTCTCTATCCCCCCTCTCTTTTGCTCTCTCTCTCCCCCTCTCTTTTGCTCTCTCACTCCCCCTCTCTTCTGCTCTCTCTCTTCCCCTCTCTTCTGCTCTCTCTCCCCCTCTCTATTTTGCTCTCCCCCCTCTCTTTTCCTCCCTCTCTTTTGCTCTCTCTCTCCCCCTCTCTTTTGCGCTCTCTCTCTCCCCCTCTCTTTTGCACTCTCTCTCTTTCCCCCTCTCTTTTCCGCTCTCTCCCCCTCTCTTTTGCTCTCTCTCCCCCTCCTCTCTAATGCTCTCTCTCTCTCCCTCTTTTTTCCTCTCTCTCTCCCACCTCTTTTATCCTCTCTCTCCCCCCTCTTTTTTCCTCTCTCTCTCTCTCTCCCCTTTTTTTTGCTCTTTCCCCCTCTCTTTTGCTGTCTCTCTCCCCCTCTATTTTGCTGTCTTTCTCCCCCTCTCTTTTGCTCTCTCACTCCTCTCTCTTTTGCTCTCTCTATCCCCATTTCTTATGCATTCTTTCCCCCCTCTTTCCCCCTTCTCTTTTGCTCTCTCTCTCCCCTCTCTTTTGCTCTCTCCCCCTCTCTTTTGCTCTCTCTCCCCTCTCTTTGGCTCTCTCTCTCCCCCTCTCTTTTGCATGCGCTCTCTTCCCCTCTTTTGTGCTCTCACCCTCTATTTTGCTCTCTCCCCTTTCTCATCCTCTCTTTTGCTCTATCTGTCCCCTTTCTTACCCTCTCTTTTGCTCTCTCTCCCCTCTATTTTGTTCTCTCTCTCCCCCTCTCTTTTGTTCTCTCTCTCCCTCTCTTTTGCTCGCTCTCCCCCTCTCTTTTCCTCCCTCTCTTTTGTGCTCTCCCCCTCTCTTTTGCTCTCTCTCTCCTCTTTCTCACCCACTCTTTTGCTCTCTCTCCCCTCTCTTTTGTTCTCTCTCTCCCCCTCTTTTCCTCCCTCTCTTTTGCACTCTCTCTTCCCCTCTCTATTGCGCTCTCCCCCCTCTCTTTTACTCTCTCCCCCCTCTCTTTTGCTCTCTCTCTCCCCTTCTCTTTTGTTCTCTCTCCCCCTCTCTTTTGCTGTCTCTCCCTCTCTTTTGTGCTGGGAGTACTATATGCCTGAAGAAACGGCACGGTAGACGCTGAGAAATGCGTATCAAATAGTACTTTATTCCTGGGGTTTACATCGAGTTATAAAAACCTTATTCATCTGCACTAGGACTCGCCCTTCTCTCTGTCCTATTCTCCCTCTCTTTCCCCCCTCTGTTGCTCTCTCTCTCCCCCCTCTTTTGCTCTTTCTCTCCCCCATCTTTTGCTCTCTCTCTCCCTCTTTTTTGCTGTCTCTCACCCTCTCTATTTCTCTCTCTATCCCCCCTCTTTTGCTCTTTCTCCCCCCTATCTTTTGCTCTCTCTCACCCCCTCTCTTTTGCGCTCTCTCTCCCCCCTCTCTTTTGCTCTCTCTCTCTCCCACTCTTTTGCTCTCTCTCCCCCTTTTTTTGCTCTCTCTCCCCTCTCTTTTGCTCTCTCTCTCCTCTATTTTGCTCTATCTCTCCTCCTCTCTTTTGCTCTCTCTATCCTCCCACTTTTGCTCTCTCTACCCCTCTCTTTTGCTGTCTCTCCCCCTCTATTTTGATCTTTCTCTCCTTCTCCCTCTCTTTTGCTCTCTCTCTCTCTCCCCCTCTCTTATGCTCTCTTTTTTACCGCAAATTTTTGCCTCGAATTTTTGGCGCGAATTTTAGGCGCAATTTCCACAAACCATCCCATTGGCTATCAAAACACACTTAAGGTGTAGAAGCCAGACAGCTGCTACCAGTCTTGAGAAAGGTCCCTGAGGACCGAAACGCGTTGGCTATACACTGGTTTTGCAGCTCAGAATATATCTGGTGAGTAGAATACTGTTGTTGTCATTCTAAAGTGATTTTATTGCACTATGTCTATTTTCTGTGCACCTTTTTAGGTACAGGAGGATATCCCATTACATTTGATAACCTTTTAAGAAGAGGAACATCAACCCAGCACTTTTTACACTCACATTTGGAATACTTGGAATTATATACACATTTTTTTGGAGCAATTTGGACTTTATTTATTTCACCAGGATTTTGAATCCTTTTTTATGACACATTTTTTATGACACATTTTTTTACCACACCCTTTTATATACACACTTTTTAGGTGTACACCTCACGAGAATTATTCACTATCACATATATTATATTCCTTCCATATGGGTTGCTGATCACAACTCATATATTTTTTATATATTTTTATTCATTTTTTCATCTTTTCAAAAAATATTTAATATATTTTTTATATTTTTTACATTTTTTCACCTTTTTGATTTTTACACCAACTTTGGACATATTATCATTTTTATTTTTAATTTTTTTTGGATATTAACCTTGAACATTTGCTTTGGACATTTTGGTATGGGACTTAAACACTTGTATGTTACATAGGACATAACTTCTTGGACATTGTATGGGGCAATCCATTAGATTGTTGAATCTATTTTTAACTGTATTTTTAACTGTCAGTTTATGTTAATAAAATGTTTGTTTAATACATTTTAATATCACATCCTATATATATATATATATATTTTGTTTTTAATCTTTTACTTTTCAAGTACTTTTTCACATGGTTTTATATATATTCTTTGTGTAACACAATATTATATATTAACCTTGATGTATACACATTCCTAGTCGTGGACACCATCTTTAGCAACCCAACCCTCATCTGAGGGTAGTGTAGCGCTGTATCTTGGCATTTCTTTTTGCTCTCTCTTTCCCCCTCTCTTTTGCTCTCTCTCCCCTCTCTTTTGCTCTCTCTCTTACTCCTCCCTCTCCCCCCTCTCTTTTGCGCTCTCTCTTCCCTCTCTTTTGTGCTCTCCGCCCTCTCTTTTGCTCTCTCTCTCTCTCTACCGCTATTTTGCTCTCCCTCTCTCCCCTCTGTTTTGCTCTTTCTCTCCCCCCTCTTTCCCCCCTCCCTTTTGTGCTCTCTCTCTCTGTCTCTCACTCCCCTCTTTTGCACTCTCCCCCCTCTCTTTTGCTCTCTCTCCTCTCTTTTGCTCTCTCTCTCTCCCCTTTCTCCCCTCTCTTTTGCTGTCTCTCTCCCTCTCTTTTGCTTTCTCTATCTCCCCTCTTTTGCACTCTCTCTCCCCCCTTTCTTTTGCTCTCCCTCCCCCTCTCTTTTGCTGTCTCTCTCCCTCTCTTTTTCTCTCTCTATCCCCCCTTTTGCTCTCTCTCTATCCCCCCTCTTTTGAGCTCTTGCCTCTCTCATGCCTGCCACCCAACCCCGCCCGCATCATGCCCGGCCCCGCCCAGCCCGGATCACGCTCGGCCCCACCCATGCCATGCCCGGTTCCCACCCCCGCCATGCCCCTTCACATCTGGTCGATGCCAGGTTAGTCTAGACTCTGTTGAAGGCCAGTTGTGTTTGTCCTTGTGCGTCTCCACTGTGCATGACAGCTTCGGACAAACACACTTGGCCTTTTATATTATAGGATGTCACTTACAAAATTCATGTATATTACTGTACATGTATATTCTATATTCTTTATTCTGTGTACATTTTGTATTACTTATGTTATTATTAATAATATTATCTTTCATGTAGGGATTATGTATACCTAGTTTGTAATTTTGTAGTCAGTTAACTGGATATGTATCCTGTTATAAGATTAAGCCATTACATTTACTGTGTCCAGTTAGGTGTTCTTTGTTTTTAACCTTTTTCCTCTTGTATGGTGGTGTAATGGTTAATTTTATTGCACATAGCATATAAATAGAGTAGTTCTCTACAGAGACCAAATTCTATGAGTAAGCGCCTGTAGGGGGCGTGAAACGCGTCAGTCTGTTTGCACCTTTTGCCTGCCATGTCTGTATATCTTTTTAAATGTCTCAAATAAATTTTGTTATATTTTATTATATTTTAGTTTTGGAGTAGTGCCTGCCGCTCTTCTTTGACTGGTTCTGATTGTTGCGGACATATCCCCCACTTTTTGAGGTTTGTTACTTTTACAAATTCACCCTTAGGGATTGCTTCCAGGTTGCTGTGCACGCCAAGAGCTGCGTTTGCTCTTTCTACTCTACAAACATTTACTACTGTAGATATGGAACTGTGGAGGTTGAACTGTTTTTATAAAAGCAGCAATACATTTTGCAACTTGTTTAGTGGAAGATTATTTCTGCTTTTTATGTATATAAATATGCTGAATAGTCATCTTTCTCCACTGTAATTAGTATATAAAACATTATTTTAATTTCTCTTTTGAACTATCTCAAATTACGTAAATAGTATTTATATTATATAGCTCATAATATTTTTTTCTCTGTTTACATTAAAGTTAAACATTTTCAAAATTGTAACTTACCTTCTACAAGTAGATTGTTCTTTGTTCTCTTGCTATCTTTATTTTAAAAGCAGTTATGTAAATGTTAGCAGCCAGCCCATTTTAGGTTCAGCACCATGGATAGTGCTTGCTTATTGGAGGCTAACATTTACCCACCAATAAGCAAGCATAACCCAGGTTCTCAACCAAAAATGCATCACATTTCTGCTTTTTAAATAAAGATAGCAAGAGAACGAAGAAAAATTGATAATAGGAGTAAATTAGAAAGTTGCTTAAAATGACATGCTCTATCTGAATCATGAAAGAAAAGATTTGGGTTTAGTGTCCCTTTAAGTCTGTGTGTCTCCTCTAAAAGGTAATAAATACTAGGAACTAACAGTGTTTTGTACTTGTTTGGTACATGAGAAAAACTTCTTAATTTGTCTCTTGTCCTGGTGGGCAGGATTCCGCGCTAATATCTAAATATGTGTAACATCAAACATCAATCCTAAAAATGCCAATCCAGGTGTTAAACCTGTCTATCATCCTTTGCCACTTGCGGCAGCTTCTAGAGGTCTTTTGAATCAAGTCATCGGTAATTGATCATCAGTCCACCAATAGAAATATTCCTTGATTTAATGCTTTATGATTTCTGTGTCATAATAAAAGGCTTTTTCCAACTTGGTTTGTGTGGTATAACCTATGACTCCTTTTTGTGCCTTGTTTTTTATGATATGGAATAAAACGTTTTTTTAGCAGCACTCCTCTTTATTCTTCATGTCCTGTAATGTGTGCAAGGAACGGTGATTGTTTACATATGTGATATAACAGTTATTTCCTTTTGAAAGACAAATAGATATTATGAAATTAAATTATACTCTTAAGAAATGACAGATTATTGCCCCCTCTCCCCAGTTATTTTTGTTCTCACCATGGAGGCTTTAGCCGCCAATATCAGGGTAAATAAACACATCCAGGGTATCGAGATAGGATTGAACATACAATCTCACTCTAGGCGGATGACGTTCTGGTCTCCCTGACATCCCCATCCACATCCCTTCCATATTTAATAACAGAGTTCACATGATAAGGCAACCTCTCAAATTTTTTAATAAACCCCAGAAATCCGAAATACTAAACATAACCCTAGAAGCTGATCAATTCAACTCCTTAGGGGCCCTTTATATCTACAAACTCCAAACCCGCAAGATAAGCATTTCCCTACCATCATCAATCAAGCAAATTTTCCAACTTAACTATCCCCCCTTATTGTCTAATCTATAGAACGACTTCGAAACAAGGCAGAACAAACTCATAACATGGTGGGGGAGTAAACAGACCATCAAAATGACCATGTTGCTTCAAATACTATATATCTTACAAACACTGCCCATGCACCTCCCTAACACCTACTTGATACAACTAAAAACTGCAATTAACTCCTTCATATGGGGAAGAATCAAACCTCAAATTAAAAAAAAAATACTATGTATAGACCACTAGGGGAGGAAGGCTTAGGATTGCCAAACATTGTGAAATATTATAACGCGGTAACTTTACAACACATATTGGAATGGCACAGTAATAATGAAACGAAAGCATGGACCACGCTAGATTCCCACCTACTAAAAAATCCATCTTTAGGTGCACTATGTTGGGTCAACCCAAGCATTAAACCATCCCTGGCAAAGAGATCAACACTATATGCTCACATATTCAATAACCGGAACTCCATTAGAGACTCCCAATACAGTATCTCCTCCAAAGCATCCCCTATGTCACCTATATCCTACAACGCAGAATTCATGGTGGGTTAGAACCACACAGAACTAGCAGAGGGGAAATTGGGTACACATTGACATTCATCAAATTAACAACTAATGGCTAATTAAAACAAAGAACTGATCTGAAAGAAATAGCTGGGGAACATTATTCCTCATGGCTAAAATATGCCCAGTTAACTCACACTTACTCACATAGAGAAGAACTCCTAAGAAACCCCACTAAATTTGAACAAATATGTCTCGCGGACTCCCCCCCACAGACGATTATTAGAAGACATAACCATAGCTTATTTACCGAACTGCACTACTAGTCGGTGGAACTTGGAGCTAAACATGCCCATTAGTGACAAAGACTGGAAAAACACTCATAAGTACTCAAACTCACCTAGATTATTAGAACTTAACCATAAAATATTGACCAGATGGTACCTGACCCCAGCCTGCCTTAGCCACATTTATCCAAATGTAAACAACCAATGTTGGAGGGGCTGCAGACAAAGGGGAACCATGACACACATCTGGTGGCAATGAAGAATCCTCTAAACATTTTGGGAACAGGTAGAAACAGCATTTCAAGAGATTATGGGGTCATCCTTCTCACTTAATCCACTAACCGCACTGCTAAACCATAAACCCCAAAACATATGCAAAATAAGATGGAACCTCCCACTAATAGGATTGAATAGTGCTAAGTTACTTATAGCAAAAAAATTAAAGTCCCCTCACCCTCCTACCTACACGGAATGGTCTCAAAACACATCAACCCTCCTCAATTACGAGGAATATGTTTATTTTCAGAAAAGGGAAACAACATGTATTATGACATAAAGTTCTACTGGGAATCCTTAATGGGAATATTGACATCCTCAAAGGAGACCCCTCTTCGAAGAAAAAGAAATACACTAATTTAACCCAAATCTCATAACTGACACTGACAACCGGCATCGCACAGACACAATTACACAGCTAACTATTTCCACGCCACCTTCCCCTTTTCTTCCTTTCACTCTTCCTTTCACCTTCAATTATCACCTAATTTCTTCAAAGTATGACTAAGGTAATAGTTTACATGTTGTTATTACTTTCAAAAACAAATGGAATTTAACTGCAGTTATGTTTATTTTACTAAATGTTTGAATATTGGTAACGGACACAGTAAAAAAATAACGCCTTTAATGTCTTGTTTAAACTTTATTATGAAAGCTGCAAAGGGATTTCATAGACTGATCAACCTTTTTCTCTACACTAAAGGGTCCAAACCTGAAGTTCTTTGCTACACTTAGAACATTATATAACCTGCAATTTTTGAAAACTACTTTTCTAAGAAATCATTTGTTAGGTTTGCCAACTGTTGATATTGTATGTCTTAAAAATCTTTAATAAAAAACTATCGGCTAGATTACGAGTTTGGCGTTAGCCTTAAAAAGCAGCGTTAAGGGGTCCAAACGCTGCTTTTTAACGCCCGCTGGTATTACAAGTTTGGAAGGTACAGATGTACCGCTCACTTTTCTTCCGCGACTTTTCCATACCGCAAATCCTCTTATTTCAATTGCGTATCCAATCTTTTTAATGGGATTTGGCTAACGCTGGTATTACAAGTCTTGGAAGAAGTGAGCGGTACAGCCTCTACCTCCAAGATTCCTACCGCATATAAAAGTCAGTAGTTAAGAGTTTTATGGGCTAACGCCGGAACATCAAGCTCTTAACTAAAGTGCTACAAAGTACACTAACACCCATAAACTACTTATAAACCCCTAAACCGAGGCCCCCCCCACACCGCAAACACTAAAATAATTTTTTTTAACCCCTAATCTACCCAGCCGGGCCGAACTCTTCATCCAATCCGGTAATAGAATGCGAGCTCAATCTGATTGGCTGATTGGATCAGCCAATCGGATTGAACTTGAATCTGATTGGCTCCTTTTCTGCCCGGATAGGATGAAGACTTTGGACCCTCTGGAGGAGCTCTTCTTGCCGGATAGGATGAAGACTTCGGACCCTCTTCTGGACGGATCAGTGATACCCGGCGTGGTGAAGACAAGGTAGGGAGATCTTCAGGGGCTTAGTGTTAGGTTTATTTAAGGGGGGTTTGGGTTAGATTAGGGGTATGTGGGTGGTGGGTTGTAATGCTGGGGGGGGTATTGTATGTTTTTTTTTACAGGCAAAAGAGCAGAATTCTTTGGGGCATGCCCCGCAAAAGGCCCTTTTAAGGGCTGGTAAGGTAAAAGAGCTTTACAATTTTTATTTTAGAATAGGGTAGGGCATTTTTTTATTTTGTTTGCTTTGTTATTTTTTTAGGGGGCTTAGAGTAGGTGTAATTAGTTTAAAATTCTTGTAATCTTTTTTTTATTTTTTGTAATTTAGTGTTTGTTTTTTTTGTAATTTAGTTTAGTTGATATAATTGTAGATAATTGTAGATAGTTTATTAAATTAATTTATTGATCGTGTAGTGTTAGGTTTAATTGTAACTTAGGTTAGGATTTATTTTACAGGTAATTTTGTAATTAGTTTAACTAGGTAACTATTAAATAGTTATTAACTATTTAATAGCTATTGTACCTGGTTAAAATAAATACAAAGTTGCCTGTAAAATAAATATAAATGCTTGGAAGTCTTGGAAGAAGTGAGCGGTACAGCCTCTACCTCCAAGATTCCTACCGCATATAAAAGTCAGTAGTTAAGAGTTTTATGGGCTAACGCCGGACCATAAAGCTCTTAACTAAAGTGCTACGAAGTACACTAACACCCATAAACTACTTATAAACCCCTAAACCGAGGCCCCCCCACACCGCAAACACTAAAATAAATTTTTTTAACCCCTAATCTACCCAGCCGGGCCGAACTCTTCATCCAATCCGGTAATAGAATGCGAGCTCAATCTGATTGGCTGATTGGATCAGCCAATCGGATTGAACTTGAATCTGATTGGCTGATTCAATCAGCCAATCAGATTTTTCCTACCTTAATTCCGATTGGCTGATAGAATCCTATCAGCCTATCGGAATTCGAGGGACGCCATCTTGGATGACGTCCCTTAAAGGAACCTTCATTCGTTGTTAGTCCGTCGGTGAAGAAGGATGGCTCCGCGTTGGCTGCTTGAAGATGGTCCCGCTCCACGCCGGATGGAAGAAGATAGAAGATGCCGCCTGGATGAAGATGTCTGCCGGTCCGGATGTCCTCTTCTGCCCGGATAGGATGAAGACTTTGGACCCTCTGGAGGAGCTCTTCTTGCCGGATAGGATGAAGACTTCGGACCATCTTCTGGACGGATCAGTGATACCCGGCGTGGTGAAGACAAGGTAGGGAGATCTTCAGGGACTTAGTGTTAGGTTTATTTAAGGGGGGTTTGGGTTAGATTAGGGGTATGTGGGTGGTGGGTTGTAATGCTGGGGGGGGTATTGTATGTTTTTTTTTACAGGCAAAAGAGCAGAATTCTTTGGGGCATGCCCCGCAAAAGGCCCTTTTAAGGGCTGGTAAGGTAAAAGAGCTTTACAATTTTTATTTTAGAATAGGGTAGGGCATTTTTTTTTTGTTTTGGGTGCTTTGTTATTTTTTTAGGGGGCTTAGAGTAGGTGTAATTAGTTTAAAATTCTTGTAATCTTTTTTTATTTTTTGTAATTTAGTGTTTTTTTTTGTAATTTAGTTTAGTTGATATAATTGTAGATAATTGTAGATAGTTTATTAAATTAATTTATTGATAGTGTAGTGTTAGGTTTAATTGTAACTTAGGTTAGGATTTATTTTACAGGTAATTTTGTAATTATTTTAACTAGGTAACTATTAAATAGTTATTAACTATTTAATAGCTATTGTACCTGGTTAAAATAAATACAAAGTTGCCTGTAAAATAAATATAAATGCTAAAATAGCTACATTATAATTATTATTTATATTGTAGCTATATTAGGGTTTATTTTATTTATTAGGGTTTATTTTACAGGTAAGTTTTTAGCTTTAAATAGGAATAATTTATTTAATAAGATTTATTTTATTTAGTTAGATTTAAATTATATTTAATTTAGGGGGGTGTTAGGGTTAGACTTAGCTTTAGGGGTTAATACATTTATTAGAGTAGCGGTGAGGTCCGGTCGGCAGATTAGGGGTTAATAATTGTAGGTAGGTAGCGGCGACGTTGGGGGGGGCAGATTAGGGGTTAATAAATATTATGTAGGGGTCGGCAATGTTAGGGGCAGCAGATTAGGGGTACATAGGGATAATGTAGAGTGGCGGCCATGTGGGGGGGCCTCGGTTTAGGGGTACATAGGTAGTTTATGGGTGTTAGTGTACTTTAGAGCACAGTAATTAAGAGCTTTATGAACCGGCGTTAGCCCAGAAAGCTCTTAACTCCTGGCTTTTCTCTGCGGCTGGAGTCTTGTCATTAGATTTCTAACGCTCACTTCAGCCAAGACTCTAAATACCAGCGTTAGAAAGATCCCATTGAAAATATAGGATACGCAATTGGCGTAGGGGGATCTGCGGTATGGAAAAGTCACGGCTGGAAAGTGAGCGTTAGACCCTTTCCTGACTGACTCTAAATACCAGTGGGCGGTAAAAACCAGCGTTAGGACCCCCTAACGCTGGTTTTGACGGCTAATGCAGAACTCTAAATCTAGGCGTTAGAAAGTAGTGTTAGGTGTAATTGTAACTTAGGTTAGGGTTTATTTTACAGGTACTTTTGTATTTATTTTATTTAGATATTTATTAAATAGTTAATAACTATTTAATAACTATTGTGCCTAGTTAAAATAAATACAAAGTTGCCTGTAAAATAAAAATAAATCCTAAAATAGCTACAATGTAACTATTAGTTATATTGTAGCTATATTAGGGTTTATTTTACAGGTAAGTTTTAAGTTTTAAATAGGAATAATTTATTTAATTATAGTAATTTTATTTAGATTTATTAAAAATAGATTTAAGTTAGGGGGGTGTTAGGGTTAGAGTTAGACTTAGGTTTAGAGGTTAATAACTTTATTATAGTAGCGGCGATGTCCAGTCGGCAGATTAGGGGTTAATAATTGTAGGTAGGTGGCGGCGAGGATGGGGACGGCAGATTAGGGGTTAATACATATAATGTAGGTGTCGGAGATGTTAGGGGTAGCAGATTAGGGGTTCATAGGTATAATGTAGGTGGCGGCGGTGTCCGGAGCGGCAGATTAGGGGTTAATAATATAATGCAGGTGGCGAGGATGTTGAGGGCGGCAGATTAGGGGTTAACAAGTGTAAGGTTAGTGGTGTTTAGACTCAGGGTTCATGTTAGGGTGTTAGGTGTAGACTTAGAAAGTATTTTCCCATAGGAAACAATGGGGCTGCGTTAGGAGCTGAACGCTGCTTTTTTGCAGGTGTTAGGTTTTTTTTCAGCCAGCTCAGCCCCATTGTATCCTATGGGGAAATTGTGCACAAGCACGTTTTGCCAGCTTACCGCTACCGTAAGCAACGCTGGTATTACAGGTAGAAGTGGAGCTAAATTTGCTCAACGCTCACTTTTCTGAGGCTAGCGCAGCCATTCAGAAAACTTGTAATACCAGTGTTGTTTAAAGTGTGCACTGGAAAAAAAAAGGCTAATTAGCAACGCAAGTTGTTACCGACAAAACTTGTAATCTAGCCATATATTTATAAAAAATAAAAAAAAAGGAATGACAAATTACAAAACTTTCATGTGGTTTTCATGTAAATATACAAGTTTTAAATGTACAGTGTGAAATAACTATAACCACATTTACATGCATGAAATTAATCTTTTCATTTACATTTTTTTATAATTATTTATATGTCAGATGGAACAATAGCTCATTTTATTTTTTTATTTTTTATGTTTTTATTTTGCAAGGTTTTTTTCCTGTACAATTAATGGTGCAGGATATTAATATCTCACAAAAGATGGTAGCCACAACTTTTGACAAAAGGGTGAGATTTGCAATTTTGAAATTACTGAGCAGCTTCAATCAGGCAAAACTTTAATTTCTCACTTTATAGAACAGGGCTTACTTGCAGGTTCCAGTTCTGTACTTTAGTAAACTGCTGTATTATTTACTTTTAAGATATTTCAAATAACGAGCATTTTACGGAACCCTTTGGGGCCTAGTTATCAAGCCGTCAACCTCAAATACGCTGGAATTCCGCAGCATATTTGTGGCGAGGCTGATTCGCCTTAGTTATCAAAGGCTAGAGACCGGCAAAAGTAGAATTTTGTGACGTAAACTTCGATCCGCCGGACTCAATCCGACACAGATCGATTCTTACGTCACTCCAGATGTTCCGCACACAAGTACGGCACTATCTGACTACTTTTGCTAGTTATCAAAAAACTAGCAGGTACGCTCGGCACTTTTCCGGCCCAGCGTACCTGGTTTTCAATCCGCCACCCTGGAGGCGGCGGATCCCATAGGAATCAATGGGAGTCTGACCATAGCAAAAGTACAAGTTCGCTGCTGCCAGACATCCCATTGATTCCTATGGGAGATGTCTACACCTAACACCCTAACATGTACCCCGAGTCTAAACACGCCTAATCTGTCCCCCCTACACCGCTGCAAGTAAATAAAGTGTTTACCCCTAAACCGCCGCTCCTGGAGCCCACCGCAAGCTATAATAAACATGTTAACCCCTAAACCGCCTCTCCCGGAGCCCACCGTAACTATAATATATGTATTAACCCCTAAACCGCCGCTCCCGGATTCCACCGCAAGCTACTCTATACATATTAACCCCTAAACCGCCGCTCCCGGACCCTGCCGCAACCTATATTAAATTTATTAACCCCTAATCTGCCCCCCTACACCGTCGCCACCTATAATACATTTATAAACCCCTATCCTGCCCCCCACTATACCGCCGCCACTGTAATAAATTTATTAACCCCTAAACCTAAGTCTAACACTAACCCTAACACCCCCCTAACTTAAATATTAATTAAATAAATCTAAATAATATTTCTATTATGAACTAAATTAATCCTATTTAAAACTAAATACTTACCTTTAAAATAAACCCTAATATAGCTACAATATAAATAATAATTATATTGTAGCTATCTTAGGATTTATTTTTATTTTACAGGCATCTTTCAATTTATTTTAACTAGGTACAATAGCTATTAAATAGTTATTAACTATTTAATAGCTTACCTAGCTAAAATAAAGAGAAAATTACCTGTAAAATAAAAACTAACCTAAGTTACAATTACACCTAACACTACACTATACTTTAATAAATTATTCCTATTTAAAACTAAATACTTAAAATATATATAAACAAGGAAATGAAGATATCTCACACCAGCACTCTTAGTCCAATATGTTTTACTTAATAACCGATAGTTTACAATTTCTTTAACCTATCTACTGTGCACAGTGAACAAAACTAATATTAGGCAGACCATATATAACAGGTTAATACTCCCTATTATCATGCAATGGTATATTGAAACAAAAAAGTGATGAAAAGAAAATATAATTAGAACATAAAATACTGAGGAGAAATACTCGCAATCAAAACTACAAATAATGATGAATCATAAAGTTCATGAGATAGAGTTCAGCATAATTATACTTATCGTTGGCCAACGTTCATGCTGTATAGTAGCTGTCCTTCAAATAGCAAGTTATCCCCTGAACCGGTCATCAGATATATATCCACTTAATTTGTAATCCGCCTGTAAATTTTCTTTCCGTAAGAAGCTGTTTCTTCTCTGTAGAAAAGTGATCCTGGAGGGCGCTACGTTCCACAGCCGAAGGCCGGTCGATCCCGGCACACACAAGCCGTGGCGTGTGACGTAAGCGTAGCAATACTTCCTCCCTCTACACTCTACTACTGGCTTTTTCGCTGCTTGGCAGAAAGTCCTTCCATAGGAGCTAAACACTGCTTGGCTATTCACAGTGATCCAGGCTATTGTGGGCGTTCTCCTCACTCTTGCTCAGATCAAACTGAGCCGTTAGAGCCTTTGGCTTCATCCGGGCAATTTGTATATTTGTATTTGGTGCCTTCCTCATTTAAAGGGATATTGGGTGCCATTTCCTCCGGAAACTTAGCTGGTGAATATTGGTTCCTGTTCATGAGTATCGTTATTAAACATTTCTTTATAAGAAAAGACACTTTGTTTCAATATATTGTTGTAACTTTTTACTGCTAGCAACATAATAATTGCTAAGTGAACTTATTAAGTATCTATAAAGATACTATTTTTCACAAATATAGTAAAAAGCTAAATGCAGAGGCATACTCACTCACGGGGACAGCGACTCCGATCCAGATGTTATCATACAGATATATTTATTTCTACTCTAAACAGTATTCAGTAAATAATTATTATTTGTACACCATTATAGAAAATGACCAAGGTTATTTTCTTCATTCAAAACATACGGCGTAAGGGTTCCCAAATTGAAAATCCACTTACTTTCTCGCTGTAGCAAGATTTTGTCTATGTTGCCACCGCGAATATCTAGGTGGACCTTATCAATACCTATTAGTCTAAAACAGTTAGGAGACGAGTTATGATATTCTGTAAAGTGTCTCGCCACACTTGAAGTAATGACATCTTGTTCGATATCTCTTACATGTTCCAATGTGCGATCACGTAGAGCCCTTGTAGTTTTCCCTACATAGTATTGGGGACAATTACATTTTGCTAAATATACTAGGCCCTGCGTCCTACATGTTATTTTAGATCAAATCTTGTACACTTTGCCTTTCCTATCAGAAAAAAAACGTATTTTTTCTATATAGTTGCAAGCTTTGCATTGTTTGCATGGATAACATCCTGGTTCCATACTCTTTCTGTCCAGCCAGTTTCCCTCCAATGGTGGCCGAACATAATGACTATGGACCAGACTGTCACGTAAATTAGGAGCCCTTCTTGTGGTCATTAAGGGTTCTGGAGTTAAAATTTCACTTAATTTAGTGTCTGACAGGAGAATGTGCCAGTATCTCCGCATAATTTTCCTCAAATCTTCCCAGCTTTCATTATATCTAGATATGAATCTTATTGGTCCACTCTGTCTTTTATTAGATTTCTTAGTTTTAACATTGAAAATACTTTCTTCCTGTGTTCGTTTATATTGACGTTGGTATGCTGTACTTATCATTTTTTTAGGATACCCCCTCTCTTTAAAACGTTTAGTCAGCTCCTGTGATTCTTTCATAAACTCCTCATCCGTTGTACAATTCCTCCGTGCCCTAAAAAACTGTGATACTGGTATCCCTTTTATTTGATGTTTAGGGTGAAAGCTATCAGCCCTTAACAGGCTATTAGTGGAGGTTTTAAAACTAAATACTTACCTGTAAAATAAACCCTAAGATAGCTACAATGTAATTAATAATTACATTGTAGCTATTTTAGGAATTATATTTATTTTACAGGTAACTTTGTATTTATTTTAGCTAGTTAGAATAGTTATTAAATAGTTATTAACTATTTAATAACTACCTAGCTAAAAGAAATACAAAATTACCTGTAAAATAAATCCTAACCTAAGCTACAATTAAACCTAACACTACACTATCATTAAATTAATTAAATAAATTACCTACAAATAACTACAATTAAATACAATTACATAAACTAACTAAAGTACAAAAAATAAAAAAAGCTAAGTTACAAAAAAAAAAATAAGTTACAAACATTTTAAAAATATTACAACAATTTTAAGCTACTTACACCTAATCTAAGCCCCCTAATAAAATAACAAACCCCCCAAAATAAAAAAATGCCCTACCCTATTCTAAATTAAAAAAGTTCAAACCTCTTTTACCTTACCAGCCATTAAAAGGGCATTTTGTGGGGCATGCCCCAAAGAATTCAGCTCTTTTGCCTGTAAAAGAAAAATACAACCCCCCCCCAACATTAAAACCCACCACCCACATACCCCTAATCTAACCCAAACCCCCCTTAAAATAACCTAACACTAATCCCCTGAAGATCATCCTACCTTGATCGGAATAGCCAATAGAATGCAAGCTCAATCTGATTGGCTGATTGGATCAGCCAATCGGATTGAACTTCAATCTGATTGGCTGATTCCATCAGCCAATCAGATTTTTCCTACCTTAATTCCAATTGGCTGATAGAATCCTATCAGCCAATCGGAATTGAAGGGACGCTATCTTGGATGACGTCCCTTAAAGGAGCCTTCATTCGTCGGTAGTCCGTCGGTAAAGAAGGATGTTCCGCATCGGCGGGATGAAGATTGAAGACCCCGCTTGGAAGATGACATCGCCCGGATAGAAGACTTCTTCAGCGCCTCTTGGAAGATGACATCGCCCAGATGGAAGACTTCTTCAGCGCCGCTTGGAGGATCACTTCATCGGATGGAAGATTTCTTCAGTGCCGCTTGGAGGATAACTTCTGCTGCTCCGGGTCTCCTCTTCGGTTCCATCGCTGCTCGGTTGAGTGAAGACGACTCAAGGTAGGATGATCTTCAGGGGATTAGTGTTAGGTTATTTTAAGGGGGGTTTGGGTTAGATTAGGGGTATGTGGGTGGTGGGTTTTAATGTTGGGGGGGGGTTGTATTTTTCTTTTACCGGCAAAAGAGCTGAATTCTTTGGGGCATGCCCCACAAAATGCCCTTTTAAGGGCTGGTAAGGTAAAAGAGCTTTGAACTTTTTTAATTTAGAATAGGGTAGGGCATTTTTTTATTTTGGGGGGTTTGTTATTTTATTAGGGGGCTTAGATTAGGTGTAAGTAGCTTAAAATTGTTGTAATATTTTTAAAATGTTTGTAACTTATTTGTTTTATTTTTTGTAACTTAGCTTTTTTATTTTTTGTACTTTAGTTAGTTTATGTAATTGTATTTAATTGTAGTTATTTGTAGGTAATTTATTTAATTAATTTAATGATAGTGTAGTGTTAGGTTTAATTGTAACTTAGGTTAGGATTTATTTTACAGGTAATTTTGTATTTCTTTTAGCTAGGTAGTTATTAAATAGTTAATAACTATTTAATAACTATTCTAACTAGCTAAAATAAATACAAAGTTTCCTGTAAAATAAATATAAATCCTAAAATAGCTACAATGTAATTATTAATTATATTGTAGCTATCTTAGGGTTTATTTTACAGGTAAGTATTTAGTTTTAAATAGGAATAATTTATTTAAGTATAGTGTAGTGTTAGGTGTAATTGTAACTTAGGTTAGTTTTTATTTTACAGGTTAATTTCTCTTTATTTTAGCTAGGTAAGCTATTAAATAGTTAATAACTATTTAATAGCTAATGTACCTAGTTAAAATAAATTGAAAGATGCTTGTAAAATAAAAATAAATCCTAAGATAGCTACAATATAATTATTATTTATATTGTAGCTATATTAGGGTTTATTTTAAAGGTAAGTATTTAGTTTTAAATAGGATTAATTTAGTTCATAATAGAAATATTATTTAGATTTATTTAATTAATATTTAAGTTAGGGGGGTGTTAGGGTTAGTGTTAGACTTAGGTTTAGGGGTTAATAATTTTATTACAGTGGCGGCGGTGTAGTGGGGGGCAGGATAGGGGTTAATAAATTTATTATAGGTGGCGACGGTGTAGGGGGGGCAGGATAGGGGTTAATAAATTTAATATAGGTTGCGGTGGGGTCAGGGAACGGCGGTTTAGGGGTTAAACTATTTATTTAGTTGCGGCGAGGGGTTAATAACTTTATTATAGAGGGCGACGGTATAGCGGGGGCAGGATAGGGGTTACTAGGTATAATGCAGGTGGCAGCGGTGTCCGGGAGCGGCGGTTTAGGGGTTAATACATTTATAAAAGTTGCGGCGGGGTCTAGCAGTGGCGGTTTAGGGGTTAATACATTTATAAGAGTTGCGGCGGGGTCTAGGAGTGGCAGTTTAGGGGTTAATACATTTATAAGAGTTGCGGCAGGGTCTAGGAGCAGTGGTTTAGGGGTTAGTAACTTTATTTAGTTGCGGGAGGCTCCGGGGGCGCCGGTATAGGGGGTAGAACAGTATAGTATTGTGTGGGTGCTTAGTGACAGGCTAGCAAGAAAGCTGTGAAAAAGCCGAAGAGCAGCGAGATCGGATGAGTGATAACTCTCACAATCCGCTGCTCATCGCCCCGTACTTGGCGACAGCTTTTTTGATAACTTAGGCGAATTTTTGCAGGTCCGCGGCGGCGATATGAGGCGAGCTTAGGCGGGCGTATTGAACCGGCGAAGGCAGGAAAAGTAGACACGTTGATAACTACCCCCCTTTATATCAGTTTTGGGAAGAATTAAAATTATGGAGTTCTTTTTGGGAAAAGAATGAGAAACCTTGCAGTTTTTTCAGTTAACCATTACCTTCAACAACATTATCAGTGATGCAGATTCACAGCCTCTGAAAACTATCCAGCCTCTCCTCTGTCACTAGTTACCAATATAATTCCATGTTTAAAGGGGCATTAAGATCAAACTTTGGAGTTAAAGCGAGAGATTACAAGTGGAGTGCTAACAGTTACGAGCAATCGATAAGGGGTTTATCATGGGTGTGTCAGATTTTCTGCTCGCATTACAAGTTAAAAGTAAACGTGAAATCTTGAGTGCAATCACAATTTATGCTAGAATGATTACCGCATCCTCAGAGCTCTGGTTAACTGTTTCTCTAAACAAAAAAGTATCAGAAAACACATCAAAAATACATTACAAAGTACACTTACACTCATAATAACACCATCTAATAAAAATTATTTAAATAAATACTGCACACAAAAGTTTTAAGGGCTCAAAGATATGAGGTCTTAGGGGTTATACAAATAAAAGGCAGGCAAAGGGCTTTACCATAGAGATTACATACATATACATCTCTAAACATGTATATGTGCTGTATATATCTCTATATGTCTGTACATAGGTGTTTATGTATTTAGCTGTGTATTTATTTATTTACAGACACATATATACACATATAAACACACAAATACATATGTATACATATATAGACATATATAGAAGTGCATTGGAGCCCTGTGCTGTTAAGAAGATGAAAACATGTAAAAGTGTTATACTGTGTATTTACTGTAAATATATCACATTCCAATGTTCTGCATATAGCACAATATGTTCTATGAATTTCTAAATAGATATTCCGATATATATATATATATATATATATATATATATATATATATATATATATATGTATAAATATATATTGGTGTAAAATATCATATAAATATATATATATATATATATACAGTATAAAAGTGAGTACACCCCTCACATTTTTGTAAATATTTTATTATATCTATTCATGTGACAACACTGAAGAAATGACACTTTGCTACAATGTAAAGTAGTATACAGCCTATTTAACAGTGTAAATTCACCTGGTTGCCGCCACGCACGCTTGACACCATCTGAACTAAATAAGTTTATCTTGGTCTCATCGGACCACAGGACATGGTTCCAGTAATCCATGTCCTTAGTCTGCTTGTCTTTAGCAAACTGTTTGCGGGCTTTCTTGTGCATCATCTTTAGAAAAGTCTTCCTTCCGGGACGACAGCCATGCAGACCAATTTGATGCAGTGTGCGGCGTATGGTCTGATCACTGACAGGCTGACCCCCACACCTTCAACCTCTGCAGCAATGCTGGCAGCACTCATACGTCTATTTCCCAAAGACAACCTCTGGATATGACACTGAGCATGTGCACTCAACTTCTTTGGTCGACCATGGTGAGGCCTGTTCTGAGTGGAACCTGCCATGTGAAACCGCTGTATGGTCTTGCCCACCATGCTGCAGCTCAGTTTCAGGGTCTTGGCAATCTTCTTATAGCCTAGGCCAGCTTTATGTAGAGCAACAATTCTTTTTTTCAGATCCTCAGAGAGTTCTTTGCCATGAGTTGCCATGTTGAACTTCCAGTGATCAGTATGAGAGAGTGTGAGAGCGATAACACCAAATTTAACACACCTGCTCCCCATTCACACCTGAGACCTTGTAACATTGAAAAATGGCTAATTCTGCCCAATTTGGACATTTCCACTTAGGGGTGTACTCACTTTTGTTGCCAACGGTTAAGACATTAATGGCTGTGTATTGAGTTATTTTAAGGGGACAGCAAACTTACACTGTTATACAGGCTGTACACTCACTACTTTACATTGCAGCAAAGTGTCATTTCTTCAGTGTTGTCACATGAAAAGATATAATAAAATATTTACAAAGATTTGAGGGGTGTACTCACTTTTCTGAGATACTGCATATATATAAGTATGTATTTCTGAATAAATAAAACACATTATTCTATGTAAAGAACATTGGAATGTGGAATATTCATATTTTGATGTCAGGTTAGCGCACTTGAGAATATGTGATCGTTTTTAAGGGGAGTAGGGTGTTGTTGTTTTTTTTTCTTTTTTCGATCCCTTGACTTCTATGGCTTTTTGCGCTCATCAGGTTAGCGCGCAAGCGAAAACAGTTTACTTTCAACTCATAATTTGACTCCAACCGGATGTGTGCAAAAGCTTACTTCTAGCACAGTTAATGCTTGAGTGAGAGTGTTAAACACCGCTCCACTTGTAATCTGGCCCAAAATATTTAGTTATGTATAGTATAAGATTGTTACAATATATTTTCCTTCCTTTCTTTCTTTCTTTCTTTCTTTCTTTCTTTCTTTCTTTCTTTCTTTCATTCTTTCTTTCATCTTTTTTTATTTTTTATTTTTCTTTGAATCTATGGTTTTCCCAAATGGCTCTCAAAAGACTGTAGTGGATCTCTGACCCTGTTCATATTGACTAATTAGTCCATTCAAAAGCTCATTTGTATCTTTCCTTAATTGGACACAGCAAAAAGATACATTGAGATAAGAAAAAGCTTATTTTATAAGGCTTAATTATTTCATTGTTCCTTTAAACATATGGACATGTTTTACTTTTTTTATCACGAACGGCAAAAAACAAACAAACAAAAAACATTAAAGCAAGTATCCATTATCCAGGAGTCATATATATAAGTATGTATTTCTGAATAACTAGAATATGCCCCTGTTTCCGTGTGAGCCTTTAGGCTCGCCGGAAACAATAGTTATGGCGCAGCAGTCCATAACTTGTCCGCTGACTCTGAGGCTGCGGTCTTCAACAATCCATCTGATCCTATACGATTGGGCTGATTGACACCCCCTAGTGGCCGATTGGGTGCGAATCTGCAGGGGGCGGCATTGCTGGTGAACTGCTTGTGCAATGATAAATGCCCACAGTGTTTGCTGTCGGCATTTATCGATATGCGGCGGACATGATATGCTACATCGTATCA
The DNA here is from genome assembly GCF_027579735.1 of Bombina bombina. Lineage (NCBI taxonomy): Eukaryota > Metazoa > Chordata > Amphibia > Anura > Bombinatoridae > Bombina > Bombina bombina. The sequence continues at coordinate 1,080,544,395 of NC_069503.1, read as the reverse complement.
TGTCTGTCCGCACTTTTGTAAATTGGCCCCTATGTATTAGCTTTATGAAACTTACATCACATCCTTTACATTTTCAATCATAGCACATAAGATTGATTGTGAAGTACAGGTCAGTTCAGTAGAAATAAGATCATCATTCATCCAAAAGGAAATATATTCTCCTTTTGATAGTATGTTTTGACAGAAATGAGCACCAGGATGCTTCAGTAAACATTTGTTAGAATTTCAGGAGATGTTAAAAAAAAACAGAATGACTTTGAGTGATGCCTCTGCTCATGCTGTTTTGTATCAGACATCCACATTTCTTTGTCAAAAACATCAATGAAGAGAAGAAATAACTATAGCATCATTAAACAAAGTAAGATCTTTTATTTAAATCTGTGAATGTGAGACAGTAAAACAATGGGTCTTCATGATTATTTAAGAAATGTAAAACATGTAAAGGATATTGTATTTTCTAGCCTTTTGATGACATTATGTATTTGCCAATGCATTTTTATCAGAAGTTGTATGCAAGGAAGGTTATAAGTAATCTCATACAAACTAGTTGAAGCTATGTTGAAGCTATGTGACTTACTAATAGCCTTCCTTAAAGGCACAGTAAAATCAAATTAAAACCATATGATTCAAATAGAGCATGAATGAATTTATTACTTTCAATCAATTTGCTTCATTTGCATGGTATTTTTATTGAAAAGGTAGACTCAGAAGTGGCAATACATCACAGGTAACTAGCTGCTAATTGATTGCTGCACATATATGCCTTTCGCCATTGCTTCCAGTAGGGCATTAATTTAGTTTAAGAGAACAAGTGAGTTTTGAAAAAGTAACCAGAGGTCAAACAGCACATAGAGGTGTAAGTTTGGACTTGTGGTATTGTTATCTTCGCGTATCATTTTCCTACTTGTGCAGACAGAGCCATAGCAGACTATTCTTAGGGGTCGATTTAATAAGGGCCGAATGGCCCCTGTTTCCCTTGTTTCCGTGCGAGCCATCAGGCTCGCCAAAAACAGGAGTTAAGAAGTAGCTGTCTTAAGACCACTGCGCCTTAACTCATATGCCGCCTCTGAGGCAGCATATAGCAATCCGCCCGATCATGTACAATCAGGTTGATTGACAACTCCTGCTAGCGGCCGATTGGCTATGAATCTGCAGGGGGCAGCATTGCACAAGCAGTTCACTAGAATTGCTGTGCAATGCTGAATACCGACAGTGTATGCTGTCCGCATTCAGCGACGTCTGGTGGACATGATATGCTGAAGCATTGTTCAATCGGCCCCTTAGAGTTCTTGATGTTACAAGCCGGGTGTTTGCTTGTGAATCCTTATGTATTTCTCAATATACTTTCAACTTATTTATCTTATTTTGTGATTAACTTTTTATTGTGCTCAATTTCACCTTAGTCATTTATTAAAAAGTATAAAGCAAAGTGGATTTGTATCTTTATTTTATGGTTTTATTGAGCACAAATCAGTAATTGATGCTATAAAGTCCTACTTACATTGAGGAGAACTGATGTATTCTTGTTTCATTGTTATCCCTATTCCCTTCTGGGTGGTATCTATATTGTTATATCATCGATGATATTGTTGATAATTATATGATATAACGTAAAATGTCAATCAATGCCAACTGCAGAGCCCAGATTAATTTAATTCTGCATTTCCTACATTTCTAAGTGAAAAGCATTAATATTAGTTTTAACAAGAATTTTAAATCCACAAAATAATTGTAAATCACACTGGAACACTCCACACATTGTAAAGTGCTAAACAATCTAACTCAAAACACTATTGCATGAAATGTCTTAAGTATAGAGAAGCCCACAAGGTTAAGATATGACAAATAAACATCACCAGTTCAAATGAATCAAATATTTACCCTCTTAAAGCTGGTTATAGCGAATCAGAATGAATTAATATTTTATAAGTGTGTAATTAATTAATCATATACTACAAAAGGTAATATTGGTAGATTTCTTGCACCCCTGGTTCCTATCTGCTGCTAATATCCATGTTTCTTTTTTCTTAGCATATTTTGGGTCAGATTATAATAGTAGCATTATGTAATGCTCCCACTCGATCGTTAAATGCACTAGAAGTAAGCTTTTTTCGCATGTTGGGTTGCGCTCATATCACAAGTTTTCACTCGCGCACAAACTCGAAAAGCATAAAAATCTGAACTTACAATATTGTGTGCGATAACCTATTCCCCCATAGAAGTCACTGGAGGAAAGAAAGTGAAAAAAATAACTAACACCCTACTCGCGTGCAAACCTGATCATATGAATCCCGACATGAAAATATGAATATTTCACTTAGCAGAATTTGTTCATAAATACATATTTCTACATATATCTGATGGTATTTTGGAATTATATATATCTATACCTATATATAAACATGATTATATACAGGTATAGATTACAGATATATACTGTATATATATATATATATATATATATATATATGTATATATATTTTTTATATATATATATATATATATATATATATATATATATATATATATATATATATATATATAGTAGTCAAATGTAACCCTGCTGTGGAAAATCATAAAAGACTTACAGCCACTACTATTAGAGGATCCCACACTCAAAAAAATCTTTCCAAAAACCCCAATCCTGGCATATAGACAACCACCTAACCTAAAGCAGAAACTGGTACATAGGAAGCTACCCCTTAACAAAAATAACACTCAGAATGGAACCAAGTGCTGCTATAAAGCTCTCTGCAAACTGTGTCAACACGTTTGGGAAAGCAGCACAGCAAATCACAATAATAAATCCTATAAAATTAAAGGAGCATATTCATGTATGTCTGCAAATGTGGTATACATGATACATTGCACTGCATGTGAAGTGGGATGCTATATTGGAGAAACAAGCCAAAAACTGCACCTTCGGATGAACTTACACAGACACTCAATCAAAAACCACTGTGAAACAAAATACTGCACCCCTGTTGGTCACCATTTCACCCAACCTGACCACTCCATCCAAAACCTCAAAATCAAAATTCTCAGAGGCAACTTCAAAAACACCATGGAAAGAAAAACCTTTGAAATGAAAATGATAATGAACTTCAACTTGTTTAATTCTGGACTAAATGTGGACTCTAGATTCTTAACACATTATCAAAGTTTTATATAATGTACTTTCATTTAGTCATTTACATTGTATATTCCACATTCTTTATACATAGGTACACAGGTAAGCCTATGTCCACACTTTTGTCTTTTTTTTAACTTTTGTATTCCCCCTGTATATACAATTTCACATCTTTATAGATATTGATTCATGTTGATATATAACTATGTCAGTATATGCTCTATGTAAAGCTATTTATTTCCCCTGTCTCTTCTCCTACACTGGGCACTGTCTGCTTGTTACCTAAGCCCCCCTCATGATTTTTACGACACCTCCTCCTCTCCCTGCACTTTCTGTCTTCTTAGCTATTCTGTATTTTAAGATATAATCTGTAAATTCCATTGAATAGGTCAGTATTGCTTTAGACTTGAAAAAGGAAGACACTCTTCCTAAAGCTTGTCAATGTATAAATGTATAGTTAGTCCAATAAAAAAAGTATCATTGCTCAATACAATACTGTTATTTTGATATTTAAATTTAAACAAATACAGCACAAACTGTTGTGTATTTTAACTATTGATTATTGGTTGATATTAAAGGGACAGTCCAGAAAAAATTTAAATCCACAAGGATACATTTCAGTTTTGAACAGAAGCATTTTTGTAATATATATGTATTAGCAAACATGCTTCTTATAAAAGCTATAGCAGTTTCAAAAGTGTTTTTAAGTATGCACCGTGCACCAGCATTTTAAACTCAGCATTTGCTTAGAGAACCTAAGGTGCTTATACCATATGGCAAAGACTAAATTTGTTAATTGCTAACATAATTCAAGCCCCACTGGCACTCTGAGCAGCTGCAGAATTTAAAATACTGGTGCACTGAGAATATCTAGCTGTGCTTCACGTTCACGTGCAGTGCAAAATGTTGATTCTAAAATTTTGATAGCTTTTACTAGAAGCATTTTTGCCAACACATGTATATTGCAAATATATTTTTATTCAAAGATGTAATTCATCTATGTGCATTTAAATTTTGACTGTAACATCCCTTTAATATGTAGGGTCAGAATTTTTAAGTTTGAACCTATTTTGTTTCTATACCTTTACTAGGCAAATTGTAAACAGCCGCAATAAACCCAATATTGCTTGCGTGTTAATGGGTCACTCGTAATCTGCCCCTTTATGTTTGAAATGCGGACCACTTATTTTGTGAGCATTGTTTAACTTTCAATCATATTTTGACTGCATATAGAAGAGGGTTTACTCTTGAAAGAGTGTGAAAGGATTGGTTTATAGGTGTAATAAGTCATTAAAGCATTTTAAAGGGACAATCTACTCCAGAATTTGTATTGTTTAAAAAGATAGATAATCCCTTTATTACCCATTCTCCAGTTTTACCTCTGTGATTACCTTGTAAGCCTCTGCAGACTACCACCTTATTTGAGTTCTTTTGACAGACTTGTATTTTAGCCAATCAGGGCTGACTCATAAATAACTCCACCAGAGTGAACAGAATGTTTTCTAAATGGCACACATGAACTAGTAGTGTCTACCTGTGAAAACCTGTCAAAATGCACTGAGATAAGTGACGGCCTTCAATGGCTTATAAATTATCATATGAACCTACCTAGGTTTAGCTTTCAATAAAGAATACCAAGAGAATGAAGCAAATCTGATGATAAAAATACATTGGAAAGTTGTTTAAAATGACGTGCCCTATCTAAATCATGAAAGTTTAATTGTGACTAGATTGTCCTATTAAGTATAATTTAAGCATATTATTATGTCTTGAGTTTTTGTTTTGTTTTTTGCCTAAAAAAACTATAAATTCATACATGCCAATTTTCAAAAAACCGAAAAAACAGAGTGATGAAACCTAAATTAAGTTTTAGATCCTAAAAACCCAAGGCTTAATAATAAGTTTGTATGCATGAGTCAATCAGCAATATTAGGAAGCGCACAGCTGATACTGCTGTATTACTGAGGCTTTTACTTCATTTTTAGGCAAAAAATCAATATGCTTATACCCTTTTTTCCCCTCCTATGGATAGCTAAAAATGAGTAAAATACTGGACACTTCAATTTTAACATTTTAATTAATTAAGTTAATAGAAAATAATAAAATCAGAATAATGTAACATCACTACAACTATGTTAAACCAGGTAAATACATTCAAATAAAATAGATTAAGATTATAAAGTCTTCTTTCCTCCGGTAATAACTTTGAAATTTAAACAAACAGAAATAGGAATACAGTGCCCTATTTTTCTTAATCCTCTTGTTTATTGAGAAGCAGCCTTAGAGAGGGATCAAGATTAAAAAATAGAACACAAGATGAATGTAGTTAGATAAGCTATGAAAATATATTTTTTTTATATGTGTTTGATCTTTGTACAATATAGTGGGTCCCAATGAATATTGGATTAGCAGCCTTATTTTTCCATGTTCTAATATAGGGCTAGTATACAAGTGGTGTGCTAACTATTGAGCGTAAGTGATATCGGGTTTATAAAGGCTGTTTGCATGCATCGTAAGTAATTGAAAGTAAATGCGTTCACTTGAGCACAACTGAATTTAACGTGCGTCTATATAGCGCAACCTCAGTGCTCTGGTAAACTGTTACGCTTAAATAAAAAGTTGCACAAAATGCATCAAAATGACATTTTAAAGTAGAGTTACACTCATAATAACCCTGTCTAATAAGAAGAATAAGTTATAAGGGTACAAAGATATGAGGTGTTAGAAAAAGAAGGACTTCAAAGGGCTTTAACATAGACATACATGCATGCCTAAAAATGTATATGTATATATATATATATATATATATATATATATATATATCTAGTCCATATAGTGGAAAGGATATTCTCGCCTCCAATATTGAAGACAAGGTTGTCCAACCTAAAAAATTAATTTCCAGAAACCCACAACAATATTAAGTGAGAGGCGAAACTCACTGGATATGTTCAAGTGGTCTTTAATTCTGTGACTTTTCAGGGTAATTAACCCCTTTTTTAAACAAACAAATACACCCAAACTAGTGATATTTATACAAAAAAGCATAATCAAACAAATGACACACCCCATGTGTGAACACAGAGTCTTTACAGTACTGCCGGCACGGCTTACCACTTGACACCCGGTTTTTAAATCACCATAGCAACCAAGTGAGCACCTCACAAACATAAAATAAGTGAATTTACAAATGATAAATATCGTGACCCATGCAGCTACGTCTGCAATAACTATTCGATTATCTTTAACTACAGGAGACTGTGTATAAGACCATCATACAAATTAAAGCAATCAAATTGTATGCTTATATTGGCTAGTAATTAGCTTTAACATATGTTGGTTGCTGGGACCACTTGAATACGGCAACCTAAAAGTGTGTAAGGATTCCAGTCCTGCTTTTACTTTTTGCCTCAACTTACCTTCCTCACCTGTACTTAAGGCATCACCCCGCCCCAAACAAGTGCTTAGTTGTTGAGTATTGTTTGCTGAAACCAGTGCTCCCTTTCTTATAAGCTATATACTTATCAAAAGAAGTTTTACTTCTACTACTTTAACATTAGGATTTACAAATACCAGCTGCAGTTTGGTCACAAAGGGACTAATAACAACTAGTCTCATTCATCCTGAAGATTGCTATTCCAAGAAGTATTAAGTTATTCAACTCCTCATCTCTACAGGAATTGCTATCTAATTTCCAACAGGAGGATTCTACCAACTACTACTACGGTATTAGTATCAAATCTAATTTACCTTGGATGCCTTAGGTAACGGCTAATTACAAATTTCATGTTTCCTTTTTGAACTTTTGTAAACTGACTTTGTCTCTCAGAAATTACTTCGATTGCAACGAATGTTTTATTTAATTCTATGAACTTCCTTTGAATACATTCTCATACCGGACAGTAACGGACTTTATGTGACGTCACACAGCCTCATACATCTCAGCGTGCCATACAGCTCCTTACAACTCAGCGTGTCTCACAGCTCCATTTACAATCACTAGTCTGTGTTCAGTTTTCCACGCTGCAAGCCTTACTCTGTGTGCTGTGTCTCGCAGCAGGTCACGCCCCTGTCAGCAGCTGCAGTCTGTGTGTCTCACATCTCTCATGCCTCAGTGATTATTACAATGAACACTATCTCTCACATTTGGGTTTGAGCACAATTATTGTCAAAAGTTGTTATTAATAATAATACTTATTTTCAGCCTCTAAATATTTATATGGTATAACGATATAATATAACCATATAAAGACTTACTGCCATTACTTATAAAAATCACTCTGAATAAAACAGTCTATGCTGATATAATAGCCTGTACTTCACTTGTGAAACAAATATAATTTATTTAGACTCTGCAGTTGTGATTCAAATAACCAAGGAACCTGATATAACAACTAAGCCATAAAATATGGATCCAGCAGAGCTTCCTCAAATTGTTTATAATTTAACACAAAGAGTTGACCAACTTAGTCAAGCCTTTAGAGAGTTACAATTAGAAAATGAAACTTTAAGAAATGTAATAAAAGACACTGTCTCTATTAAACAGAGCCTTCCTGACAATCTGTCAGAACCATTTATTGCACCTCCAGATTTTTTCAATGGAGATAGGAATTTATACCGTCAATTCAAAAATGCTTGTCTGCTTAATTTCACCCTTAAACCTAAAACATACCCAAATGATAGGGTTAAAGTCCTTACAATGATAAGCTATTTAAGAGGTGAACCTCGCATTTGGGCAGACACTCTCTTTGAGACAAATAATGCTGTTCTTTCATCTTTTTCATCTTTTCTGGATATCATGGATGAATTATACTATGATTCTAACCTACAGTATACTGCTGAGAAAAAGATGAGGAACTTAAAACAAGGTACCAAACCTGTTGAATGTTACATAACAGAATTCAAGCAATATTCTATTGACTCTCAGTGGAACGCCATTGCTTTAAAAAACCAGTTCAGGCTTGGACTCTCTGACGCAGTAAAAGATGAATTAGCCCGAACTGAGTTACCTGAAACATTGGAAGGCCTTATGAAGCTCAGCAGGCAAATTGATAGGAGATTACGTGAAAGAAGATTTGAACGTCAATACCCTGAAATTGTTTATAAGAAGGATAAGGTTCTAAACCATCCCACTTCTAACAGTCCTCATACTGGTTCAACTGGTGCTGAAGCTATGGATATAAGTTTTTTTAGAGGACCTCTAACTCCTGAAGAACGTATCAGAAGGAAGACTAGAGGCCTCTGCATGTATTGCGCATCCTCATCTCATACTCTAAAGGATTGCCCATCTTTGCCACAGAACAAGAAGAGTAAGTACCATACCAATCTTTCTCTCCAGTCAAAGCATAACAACCCTCTTCATTGTTCTTTACTTCTTTCTCTACAGTGGGCAAATAAACAACTGACCATTCCAGCCATCTTGGATACAGGAGCACAAGGAAACTACATTGACAGTTCTCTGGTTTCTAAAAATAAAATACCATTGATAAAAAAGTTGTCTCCTATTTTCCTTCGTGTGGTTGATGGCTCTGAGATATCATCAGGGCCAATTACACATCACACCATCCCGCTCTCTGTCACTACATTAAAAACACATCATGAACATCTCACTTTTGATGTAATCACTTCTCCATTATTCCCAATAGTACTTGGGCTAGCTTGGTTACAGCTACACGAACCTGATATTAATTGGAAATCCTTAAAAGTTCAACTAAATTCTGATTTCTGTCAACAGACTTGCCATAGAATTTCTTTTCACAGTTTATCCTCCACATCAGAAACTCTGATACCAGAAATGTACAAGCAGTTCTCTGAAGTCTTCAGTAAGAAGGAAGCAGATACCCTTCCCCCACACAGAATCTACGACTGCCCTATTGAACTGAAACCTGGAACAACGCCACCTATTGGACATTTATACCCACTTTGTCAACCGGAACTGGATCATCTAAAAACTTACCTAGATGAATATCTAAAGAAAGGGTTTATCCGTCCTTCAGTTTCTCCTGCTGGTGCAGGAATGTTCTTTGTGCGGAACAAAGACCAATCTCTTCGGCCTATCATTGACTTCAGACAATTGAACAAAATAACCATAAAAAACCGATACCCTCTCCCCCTCATTCCTGAACTCATAGAAAGACTCAGGCATGCTCAGATTTTTACTAAATTAGATTTGAGAGGGGCGTACAATTTAGTGCGTATCCGTGAGGGGGATGAGTGGCTTACCGCTTTTAGAACTAGGTACGGGTTGTTTGAATATCTAGTTATGCCTTTCGGCTTAACTAACGCACCCGCAACTTTCCAGTTCTTTATTAATGACATTTTCCATGATCTCCTTGACACATGTGTTGTTGTCTACCTAGATGACATTTTAATCTATTCCACAAATCTAGAAGAACATATCAAACATGTTAGTTGGGTTTTAGCAAGACTCCAAGTCCATCGGCTATACGCCAAATTGGAAAAATGTATTTTCCACACCAACAAAATAGAGTTCCTGGGTTACTCCATCAGCCCAAATGGGATTCAAATGCAAGATAACAAAGTGGAAGCAGTAAAATCATGGCCCACACCTTCAACACTGAAAGAACTACAAAAGTTTCTTGGTTTCAGTAACTATTACAGAAAGTTCATTCGCAATTTTTCTAAAATTGCAAAACCTCTGACTAAATTAACTAGTGCTAATTGCTCTTTCCAGTGGACTAAAGAACAGGATGATGCGTTCAACTTCCTAAAGAATTCCTTTTCATCTGCCCCCATTCTGAAATATCCTGATCCAAACCTTCAATATACCCTAGAGGTGGATTCTTCAGATTATGCTCTTGGCGCTGTCCTCTCCCAAAGACAGTCTCCTACAGAACCACTACACCCAGTTGGGTTCTATTCAAAAATTATGACTCCAGCAGAGATCAATTATTCCATTGGGGACAAAGAACTTCTAGCCATTAAAAGAGCCTTCGAATTCTGGAGACATCTCCTTGAAGGTACCTCCCTACCTATAGTGATTTATACGGATCACCGGAATTTGGAATATCTACAAAATAATAAAACTTTATCTGGACGTCAAGTGAGATGGAGTCTCTACTTTAGTCGTTTCAATTTCCAAATCATGTACAGGCCGGGTTCAAAAAATGGGAAGGCAGATGCACTCTCTCGACGAGATCCAAGACCTATACAGGAAGACTCTCCTACTAGCATTCTTCCCCCTACTCGATTCCTTGCTATCCTATCTCAACAGGATAAGGAATATCAATCTGATCTTTCTTCAGAAGACCAAACCCTACTAGATAGACTAACCCTCCAGGATGGTTTTTACTTCCATGGTTCTAAACTTTATATTCCAGAACGTTTCAGACAGAAAATAATCAAAGATCATCATGACCCTCCACTAATTGGTCATCCAGGAATCAAACGTACACATGAGCTCATCTCCAGAAGTTACTGGTGGCCATCGATGAAAACCAGTATAAAGGAATATATACAACATTGTACAACCTGTACAGTATCAAAACCAGAAAGGAGACCTCCCTATGGCTATTTAATTCCTTTGGAAGTACCGGAATCTCCTTGGTCTCATTTGGGAATGGATTTTATAGTTGATCTACCACCTAGTTCTGGACAAACCACCATTTTAGTTGTTACCGATCATTTTACTAAAATGGCACATTTTATTCCTTTTCATAAGTTACCCACTTCCATTGAAACAGCATATTTATTTCTAAACCACATTGTACGATACCATGGGTTACCATCCATTTTAACTACTGATAGAGGAACCCAATTCACCTCACGCTTCTGGAAAGCACTCACTAAAGCACTCCAAATCGATCAAAGGTTAAGCACAGCCTTCCACCCTCAGACTAATGGCCAAACTGAGAGACTCAATCAGTGGCTTGAGCAATATCTACGATGCTATTGCTCATATCATCAAAATAAATGGACTTCCTTTCTCTCCATGGCTGAATTTGCCTATAACAATACCATTAACAGCACTACAAATTACTCTCCCTTTTTCGCCAACTATGGTTTTAATCCAAGATTCACTATCCAAACGACTTCTACACATGACTCACCATCTGTTGATGTGCTAACACAAAACATAGCTGAAAATTTCCTACATTTACGAGATAACATCAAACAAGCTCAGGCGTCTCAGAAGAAATTTTATGATTTACGTCGTAGAGCTTCTCCGAAATATTCTATAGGGGACTATGTTTGGTTATCTTCCAAAAACATTAAAATGCACTTACCAAGTAAAAAATTGGCTGGGTTGTTCCTTGGCCCATTCAAAATTCTACACATCATCAATGAAAATGCCGTCAGGCTTGATCTACCTGATTCTTTACCCATCCACCCAACTTTCCATGTATCATTATTGAAACCCTACTTGGGAGATAAACCTGATGTACCTCTTCTACCCCCTTCTCCTATTGAATTGGGCACTGATGTCTATGAAGTTTATGATCTTTTGGACTCAAGATTTTATAATGGGGAATTACAGTATCTGGTCCGATGGAAAGGGTTCGCCCCAGAGGATGATACTTGGGAACCTCATGCACACATTAATGCTCCAAAGCTTATTGCTCGTTTTCATAGAAGATATCCAAACAGACCTAAATTCCAACCCGTGGTCGGCTTGCTTGAGGGGGGGGATCTGTAAGGATTCCAGTCCTGCTTTTACTTTTTGCCTCAACTTACCTTCCTCACCTGTACTTAAGGCATCACCCCGCCCCAAACAAGTGCTTAGTTGTTGAGTATTGTTTGCTGAAACCAGTGCTCCCTTTCTTATAAGCTATATACTTATCAAAAGAAGTTTTACTTCTACTACTTTAACATTAGGATTTACAAATACCAGCTGCAGTTTGGTCACAAAGGGACTAATAACAACTAGTCTCATTCATCCTGAAGATTGCTATTCCAAGAAGTATTAAGTTATTCAACTCCTCATCTCTACAGGAATTGCTATCTAATTTCCAACAGGAGGATTCTACCAACTACTACTACGGTATTAGTATCAAATCTAATTTACCTTGGATGCCTTAGGTAACGGCTAATTACAAATTTCATGTTTCCTTTTTGAACTTTTGTAAACTGACTTTGTCTCTCAGAAATTACTTTGATTGCAACGAATGTTTTATTTAATTCTATGAACTTCCTTTGAATACATTCTCATACCGGACAGTAACGGACTTTATGTGACGTCACACAGCCTCATACATCTCAGCGTGCCATACAGCTCCTTACAACTCAGCGTGTCTCACAGCTCCATTTACAATCACTAGTCTGTGTTCAGTTTTCCACGCTGCAAGCCTTACTCTGTGTGCTGTGTCTCGCAGCAGGTCACGCCCCTGTCAGCAGCTGCAGTCTGTGTGTCTCACATCTCTCATGCCTCAGTGATTATTACAATGAACACTATCTCTCACATTTGGGTTTGAGCACAATTATTGTCAAAAGTTGTTATTAATAATAATACTTATTTTCAGCCTCTAAATATTTATATGGTATAACGATATAATATAACCATATAAAGACTTACTGCCATTACTTATAAAAATCACTCTGAATAAAACAGTCTATGCTGATATAATAGCCTGTACTTCACTTGTGAAACAAATATAATTTATTTAGACTCTGCAGTTGTGATTCAAATAACCAAGGAACCTGATAAAGTGGCAATATTCTAGCAATTGTATTGTAATACAACCTAAACATATATTCATAAGCAAAACCAATATTGTCTAATGCAGTCTCAACCGCGGTCCTCAAGTACCCCTAATAGGCAAGGTGAAATAATCAGCTGATGGGTGAGAGCAGGTTAGTTACCATAGTTACTGATCAGCTGATTATTTCACCTGTGCTCTAGTTAAGCTATAATGAAAACCTGGCCTGTTCGGGGTACCTAAGGACCACGGTTGAGAAACAACACTGGTCTAATGGACTGATATTATTTTGTAATAGCGGAGTGCACTGGTCCATATTTGCATTATTTAATTAATACCACACTGCTGTATGTTATACTTCTGAAAAGTGTCTCTAGTTGCTAGATATTAACCAAAAATGTAATGCAATAAGATGAGATTACAGTTATATCCCAAGATTATAGATTTCATACATATTGCCAAACACATCTATTGTAGGAAACATCTGTTATACAGCTAGACCAAGTCAATGAAGTGAAATAAGATGAGATCTAACACTAGGGAGGATACAGTGTCATATGTCTGACTTATAATCAGTACATTAGGCAATGCATCAGAGGGATAAAATCTGTCACTAAGGAGCCTAGTCTTGTATTTCCAGGGCTGCCACTAGAAATTTTGGGGACCCTGACTTAACCATTGATTAGCCCCCCCCTTCTTTGACATGTGCAATTTTTTGACCAAGTGAATAAAACGTATATGCACTTTATTCTTAAGTGTAGTCAAACTTGGAAATAATGTAAAGGTAGTAACACACAAACACAGAAACACACAGACACACTCATACACTGAAACATAACACACTCACACATAAGGATTCACATATAGACACTCTGCACTTGTTTACATTGACCTGACAAGTAATGAGGTAGACCACAGTTTTGTCAAAAAAGGAGGTTTACAAAACAAAATATGGAGTTCTGATTATCTTTTTGTAAAGGAAGATGCCAACTAAATGATGACAACAGCATGCAGCGGCTGAAAGGAAGGGCCCTGAACTGCCTAAACAATAATTTAAAGGTTAAATGGTGGATTGGTGACTTCAGGAAACGTCTCATTAGTCTCAAAGTCTGTACAAAGATGTGAATAATGTCCTAAAAAGGAACAGACAATAGACACATGCACAAACTCAAACACAAACTTCCACATACACCCAAGGAAACACTGACAGAGACAGCCTCAGAAAACACAATAAGACATACACTTTTAAAAAACATTTTTAAACTTTTGCATGCCAATCTGACGCTAATATATCTCTCTCCTTCAGCCTGATTTTAAAAGCATAATCTACCCCATTCTTAATAAGAAAATACATTCATCTCAGCTGTACCACTGCTATGCAAACAGGTAGCCTATGGAAGATAGTTTAGTAAATCAATCATTGTTGCAGGAATCTACCGCCCACCTAGCTCCCCTGTGCATTCAATTTCTGACATAGCACATCTCCTTAGTGAAACCATAGCTCAAAACCCAAAAAGTGAAATTTTGGTTTTTGGAGATTTTAATATTGATTGGCTGAATCCAAAAAATAATAGTTGTCGCTCGCTGTTTAAATCTTTGCAGCTAACGCTATTAATCTCCTCCCCAACTCGCATAAACATCAAAAGCCATAATCACACCCTGCTCGACTGGATTCTCTCCACTTCTCCCGACTGAATCCAGGAGGCAGGTGTTCTCCCTAACAATTTCAGTGATCACTGCTTAGTGTACTGCGTGCGCAAAATAAAGGCAACTAAATCCTCTCCCAAGGTTAAAATCACCAGATCCTTCAAAAAAATTTAATCTTCAATCTTTTCTAATTGACATCCAGAACCTACCCTGGCACAGATTAAACTTAATCCCTGATCTAGAATCTGCAGTTGAATTCTTTCAGTCTGAACTCCTACAAGTCTGGAATTTACATGCCCCGCTGTGTAAGGTGAGAGTAAAAGGAGCACACCTGAATTGGATCACAGCTGACCTCATTCAAATGTACCAGTTTCGGGATTAATTGTGGTCAAAATTCAAACATACAGGCTCTATGAACGATCACTGTTTATATAGAAAATGGCGAAATATATGCTCTAAACAAACAAAATTGGCGAAGGCCCAATATTTCTGTGAAAATCTGAACAATAACAAATCAAACCCTAGAAAGTTTTGGAAACTCATAAATAACTTACAAAATCCTCCAATCCTCTCCCAACCCCCCACTGTCATTGTGGACAACCATACCCTGCAACTCCCCTAAGAAGTAGCAAATGCCTTTAATAGTTATTTTGTCGGATGCTCCACCACCCTGATTGACAAACTAATAAATGACACGCATCCTGAAGCTACAAATGTGGATCAGGCCCCACTAAATCAGCAAAGACCCAATATAGAGAAGTTCAATTTTAGACCTGTACCCATCAATGTCATTAAGAAACACCTTAATAATCTAAAAATGAAAAACCAGTCTGGACCTGATCAAATCCCAGCAATGCTGTTGAAGCTCAGTGCGCTGGCAATTGCTAAACCGGTCACAACCCTAATTAACGAATACTTGGTGTCTGGATACATACCCAAACTTTGGAAAACTGCAAGAGTAGTGCCTATCCATAAAAGTGGGCAGTTAACCTTGGTTTCTAATTATCGCCCTATATCTTTGCTCCCAGTATTGTCAAAAATCTTAGAAAAATGCGTCCATACGCAATTATGTGAGTATTACCAACAATCTAACTATCTGACCCCTGATCAATCAGGTTTTCGCCCGAATCACTCTACTACAACTGCCCTCCTAAAAGTTTGCATGGCAAACTGGCATGGAACAAGGAGACTTAACTGGAGCTATTTTCCTTGATTTTGCAAAGGCCTTTGAAAAAGTAGACCATGACATACTACTGCTCAAACTAAAAAACTCTGGTATTGCTGATCGTCCGTTAACCTTGTTTCGATCATATGTATCGGATCGATCACAATATGTCTCCATTTCTGACAGCAACTCCCTCCCTCTCCCAGTCACGTGTGGTGTACCCCAAGGTTCCATTCTCGGCCCCCTACTATTCACATTATTTATAAATGATCTGCCTAATCTCTGCAAATCCTCAACTGTACACATGTACGCAGATGACACAGTAATCTATGCAAACAATGCCGATCTGTCGCAGCTTGAAGCAGTGCTCCAAGACCAGTTCACAGAGGTAGAAAAGTTGATCTAGAAAAACAAACTCTTCCTAAACACTGACAAAACTGTCACAATGATCTTTGGAACAGGACCTAAATTACACAAATTACAAAATTCCCATCTTCGCATCAAAACAAAATCCAATTGCACGCTGACCGCAGTCCACTCTTTTAAATACTTGGGTATGTTGTTAGACCCCAATCTATCTTTTGGCCTCCACATAGAAAAACTTGCATCTAGACTTTATCCAAAACTAGGTGCCCTGTACAGAAACAAATCCTGCCTCAGCCCTACAGTAAAGGAAAAGATTGTACATCAAATGTTGATGCCTATCATGGATTATGGGGACATAGTATATGCACCTGCACAGCAAACTCATCGCTTTGTGCTACAATGTAACTACAGGACCCACCATTGTGACATGCTAAAAGAAATAAACTGGCTGTTGCTGGAATCCAGGCGCACCCTCCTTCTTTCCTGCCTTGTGTTTAAGAGCCTTTCTGGGAAGCTCCCACCCTACCTGAGCAGAATGCTCTGCCCTGCTATTCCCACCTCCTATAACCTCCGATCCAATAACAGCAGATTATTTAGCTTGCCTCAATACAAAAAGAAAGCAGCTCGATACTCCTTTTCCTACAGAGCACCACAATTATGGAATGACCTCCCTCGCACTTTAAAAACTTCCCCAAGCCTAATATCCTTTAAGAGATCCCTCTCTACATATCTCAAAACAGAATGTGCCTGTCATGGTTGATTAAATATTTCCTACCAGTTCTATGGTAAATGTTTGCATATATTGCTATTATTGTTTTTGTATTTTATTGTACACTATTGTATCAATGCAATGTTTTGTGGTCCCAGGACATACTTGAAAAATGTATCCTTCCTGGTAAAATATTTTATAAATAAATAAATACACACACACAGAGAGACAACCACATAAAACACAGAAAGACATAAATACACACACACCCTCACAGAGACGCCCACAGAAAACACACACATTCACAGAGACATCCACAGAAAACACAGACATACATACATACACACACACACCCTCACAGAGACATCCACAGAAAACACAGAGACATATACACCCACCCACACAGAGGCATCCAGAGAAAATACACAAAGACATACATACACACACCCTTACAGAGACACCCATAGAAAAAGTACAAATACATACGCACACACCCTTACAGACATCCACAGAAAATGCACAAATACATACACACCCACCCTCACAGAGAGACCAACAGAAAAAAATACATACACACTCATAGAGACACAAACAAAAGCAGAAAGACATAAACACAGACACCCACAGAAACACTCACAGGAGGTAACATTTCTGCACATTTCATTCCCTAAATCAACAGTGTGTGACATGCATGATAAAAAGAAATTGCAGAAATGAAGAGATTGCTTTTTAAAGAATCATATTTGTAAATGTGCAAACAAAAATAATTATGTGAATTCAAAATTGTACATTAATAATCTGGGTAGATGGCTAGATGAAGAAAAGTACTTTTAAAAGGTTGACATATGTTTGTCGTCCCCCCATTTTCCCCAACCAAGAGCACCACTTCAAATATAGTGTACAAATGTTCGCATCTGTCAGCTGTACTTATGGATTTTGAAAATGCTGTACACTATATGGTCTTGGTGGAAGCATAAGCTGTGGTAATCAGTCTAATACCATTAGATCTGGTTAAATGCAGGATTTATGCTTGTTTGTATGTATTTCAAAATTAAGTCAGCTGTAGTGTAAACTGAACAGTTTTAAGTTAACCTGTCTCATTTCAAACACTGAGCAATTTTATGCAGATGTAAAAATCTTAGATAAAATGCCTCCTTGCATCTGGAAAGTCCTTGCATAAAGGGGCAATAAACTGGAATGTAATAAATATATATATATATATATATATATATATATATATATATATATATATATTAATAAAAAATGCATATCTGCCAAAAGGGCACCTACCATTTGTGTATTGATGAGAAACATTTCTGCATGGCTTTAAATATATAATTTCTACAGCATTGTCAAATAATCATAAATACACTGCTACTAAAAAATTTTTAATTTTATGGACCCCTGGCCCCACCATACAACTACTACCACACTGAAGTTACAATCCGAAATTGCACAAAGAAATAAAAAACATTTACTAAGTAAGTCCTACCTCCTCTGCAAATGAAAATGATCTGCCATCTGACTCAGGCACACACTGTACAAAGTGCCAAGTCTGTCTCACACTGTGCATAGTGGTTTAGTGCACACTCAAAAAACCTCTCAAATGCTAATACTTTACTCCTTGTAATAACATTCCCCATGCTCAATTAGCACTCTGCTGTAGTACCCACTGGTGGCTGCCAAAATAAAAAAAAATAAAAAAATTTAAATTGTTCTTGCCTCATGGGGCCCCCCTGGCCCATTGGGCCCCTGACAGCAGTCACCCCTGTCACCCCCTGATGGTGGCCCTGTGTATTCACTGCATATTGTATTAGGCAGGACTATACAAAACAATGCAATTCACATATTGTATAATGTCCTTTTGGAAACAAAGTGTCCAATGTATAAATCAAACGGGATTCTAATTGAAAGAGTTTTTTATCCCTATCTCTACATCTGTTTGTCTGAAGAAGTGGTTATTACTCCGAAAAGTCACGGAATTAAACACCATTTGAGTGAGTGCTGAATCCCACTTATTGTTGTTGTGGGTTTCTGGAAATTACACACACGAACACACATATATATATATATATTCACATGTAGCGATAGGTGCACTCCCACTAACAAGCTTCATATGCCAGGGTGCTAAGAGTAGTAGATAGAGCTGAAGAACGAAGCCCTCTCTGTTCTTATCAAGTGTACAACACTATTTAATTTACAGTGACGTTTCGGGGTGTTCACCCCTTCATCAGACCAGAACACCCCGAAACATCACTGTAAATTAAATAGTGTTGTACACTTGATAAGACCAGAGAGTGCTTCATCCTTCAGCAATATATATACCTACCTAAATACAATAATTTGTATAGGTGTAAATATTTTACCAAAATACCATCAGATATATATAGAAATATTTTTTTATGAATAAATAGAACATATTCTTGTGAAGAACATTAGAATGTGAAATATTAATATTTCATTTGGGGTTAGCACACTTGAGTAATTCCGATTGGGTTTGCACAACTTGATGGCTGGTTTTTTTTTCCACTTTTTGTGCTCCATTGAAGCCTATTAAAGAATACATTAATGCGGCATATTATAACTTCGGATTTATGTGTGTGTCGGGTTAATTAACTTTTTAGTGTCAACTTGTAATATCATAAATAGTGCTCCACCTGTAATCTAGCCAATTGTATTAATGAAAACAATTCTATTAATTAACTGTGTAATTGATGCTCTGCAGAAGCATTTTCGAAAGTGTCAAGACAGCATTATATTTAATTGATCTTCTTTTTAATTAACAGAGTATAAATAAATACCATTTTTCATTCAGTGTTCCAGTATTGCCTATGATATTGGTTAAAGTGATCAATAAAGACTATTGCATCAAAATAAATGTGTTCAACGGTTCAGATTATAGTGTTGACTTTAGGGAAGAATTTCTGAACTTTGTTAAGTATTGTCAGTGCATTTTTCCACTAATTACAATGCAAAACACCTCTGCTAAAAATACCCATAAGTTTAGAATCTTTACCTCCAGGAAATAACCTAAAAATCAGATGTGCTTATTATTATTTTTTTTTAACATGAATTAATCAAGCATTTAAATACATTTGTTTCCTTTAAATTAGTTTTAAAAGGTAAAATACTTACCTATAGTGCACCAAATCCCAACCTTTCATTACAGAGCCCAGAGCTGCACTAACAGGAAAGGTCCTTTAGAGAAGGGTCTGGGATCCACAGCACTAAGCCTCCTATTTGTGCAGCCCTGGGATCAACTGCAGTAAAGGAACATTTATATTCGCTTTAATGAAAACCAATGTAAACGTTACAGAATATACAGTATTTGTTTTGTTTTAAATTAAATGAAGCATATTTTGACAATATTCATATTTAATGGAGTGTTTATTGTAAACATTTAACATTCCAATGTTCTGCATATAGCAGAATATATTCTATGTATTTATAAATAGACATTCCTATATCTATCTATCTATTTTTATATATATATATATATATATATATATATATATATGTAATCATCTATATATGTTATAGATTTAGATTGCACCAAAAAAACATCATATATATGTAGAAATATGTATTTATGAATAAACAGAACATATTCTGCTGTGTGAAGAACATTGGAATGTGAAATATAAATATTTTCATGTTGGGTTTGCGCACTTGAGAATATGCAATCAGGTTTGCGCGTGAGTAGGGTCCACTATTTTTGCTCATTGATTTCTATGGGGGAATACGTTAACTCGATTGTAATAATCTACTTCGATGTTCAAAAAGCTTACTTCTAGCGTAGTTAGCATTCGAGCAGGAGCGTTAAATACCGCCCCACTAATAATCTGGCCCATAAAGTGTTTAAAATGTGCCTGATAATGTGTTTCAGAGGTCTGGAACATGATGATTTTGCTTTATGTCTATTTTTGTTAACAATCACCTAGATTACAAGTTTTGCGTTGCGGCTTATAACGCTGAAAAAATTGCATTTTCAGTGTTAAACCAGCACCGCAGCTATTACAAGTCTTGTCAGTACAGGTGCACCGCACAACTTTTAGCCTGTACTGCAACATCATTCCCGCACACATAAAATTACGTTTTCTCATGGGATTCCCATTGCGTTGCCATTATGAGTTTTGCTGTACGCCTAAAAAGTGAGCGTTACAGCCTAAAACAACAAGATCTGTAACGCCATCTAAAAGCAGTAGTTAGTGTTAGGCTACAAATCTGTAATATAAAACTCATAACTAAACTGGCTACAAAGTACACTAACACCCATAAACTACCTATTAACCCATAAACCGAGGCCCTCCCGCATCGCAAACACTATAATAAATTTATTAACCCCATATCTGCTGCTCCCGACATCGCCGCCAATAAAAATTTTTATTAACCCCTATTCTGCCGCTCCCCGACATTATCACCACTATAATAAACTTATTAACCCCTAAACCACTGCCCTCACGCATCGCAAACACAATTTAAATAACCCCTAATCTGCCATCCGCCTACATCCCCGCTATAATAAACCTATTAACCTCTAAACCGCAAGCTCCCCACAACGAAATATACTAAAATAAACTATTAACCCCTAAACCGAAAGCCCCCCACAATGAAATTAATTTAAACTAGTAACCCCTAAACCTAATGACCCCCTAACTTTGTATTAAAATTACAATTTCTTTAGTTTAAATTAAATTAAAATTTACCTGTCAAATTAAAAAAAAAAATTTTTGAACTAACAATTAAGCTATTATAGTTATTAAACTAAAATTAAACTAACTACCAATTAAATAATACTAAACTACCAATAAAAAAAATCCTAACACTACTCTAAAAATTACAAAAAGTATTTAATTTAAAAAAACACACTAAATTACAAAAAATAACAAATTATCAAAAATGAATAAGAATTACACCTAATCTAATAGCCCTATCAAAATTAAAAAGCCCACCCAAAATAAAAAGAACACTAGCCTACAATAAACTACCAATGGCCCTTAAAATGGCCTTTTGTGGGGCATTGCCCCAAAGATATCAGCTCTTTTACCTGTAAAATAAATACAAACACCCCCAACAGTAAAACCCACCACCCAACCAACCCCCCCAATAAAAAACTATCTATAATAACCTAAGCTAACCATTGCCCTTAAAAGGGCATTTGTATGGGCATTGCCCTTAAAAGGGCATTTAGCTCTTTTACATTGCCCAAACCCTAATCTAAAAAAAAAACCCACCCAAAAATCCCTTAACCCGCTTGAAGGATCCATCCAGCCGGAGAAGTCATCATCCATGCGTCAAAAAGTCTTCATCCAGACAGCCTCTTCTATCTTCATCCAGCCGGTGAAGCCTCATCCAGATGGCATCTTCTATCTTCATCCATCCGGCACGGAGCGGGTCCACCCTGAAGACATCCGGCGCGGAACATCCTCTTCATACGGTCTTCGCCGTACACTGGAACTTCAATGCAAGTGATGCCATCACAGATGGAGTCCCTTGCATTCCTATTGGCTGAAAGATTTCAATCAGCCAATAGGAATAAGAGCTGCTAAAATCCTATTTGCTGTTCCAATCAGCCGAAAGGATTTAAGCAGCTCTCATTCTATTAGAATAAGAGCTGCTTCAAACCTATTGGCTGATTTGAACAGCCAATAGGATTTTAGAAGCCCTAATTCTTATTGGCTGATTCAAATTTTTCAGCCAATAGGAATGCAAGGGACACCATCTTGAATCACATCCCTTGCATTGAAGATTCAGTGTATGGCGGAGACCGTATGAAGAGGATGCTCTGCGCGGGATGTCTTCAGGATGGACATGTTCCACGCCTCTGGGATCAAGATAGAAGATGCCGACTGGATGAAGATTGAAGAGGCCACATGGATGAAGACTTCTCTCTGCTTGGATCAGGACTTCAAAACTGGAATGAAAATTGAAGAGGCCGTCTGGATGAAGACTGCTTTCCGCTTGGATCAGGACTTCAACGCCGGGATGAAGATTAAAGAGGCCGCCGGGATGAAGATCGTTCAAGCGGGACATCAAAAACGGTTTATTGGGTGTTTTTTTTTTTTTAATGGTAGTTTTTTTTATTTGTTGTAATGGTAGGTTATAGTGTAATGCAGGTTAGGTTTTATTTCACAGGTACGTTTGTATTTATTTTAACTTGGTAGTTAGTAAATAGTTAATAACTATTTACTAACTAGTCTACCTAGTTAAAATAAATACAAACTTACCTGTGAAATAAAAATAAAACCTAAGCTATATACAATATAACTATTAGTTATTTTGTAGCTAGCTTAGGTTTTATTTCACAGGTAAGTATGTATTTAGTTTTAAATAGGTATTATTTAGTTATTAATTGAAAATTTTAATTTAGATCTAATTTAATTATGTTAAAGTTAGGGGGGGTTAGGTTTAGGGTTAGGGTTAGGTTTAGGGGTTAATATAGTTTAATTTAGCTTTTTGCGATGTGGGGGGGGCTGGTGGTTTAGGGGTTCATAAATGTAGTATAGTGGCGGTGATATCGGGAGTGGCAGATTAGGGGTTAAAATTTTTATTTAGGTAGTGGTGATATCGGGAGCGGCAGATTAGGGGTTAATAACTGTAGCAGGCGTCAGCGATGTTGGGGGCAGCAGATTAGGGGTGTTTAGACGTAGGGTTTATGTTAGGGTGTTAGGTTTAAACTGTATTTTTATTTCCCCATAGACATCAGTTGGGCTATGTTACAGAACTTTTGTTTCCGCGATCGCAGGTGTTTTTTTGCCGACTCTCCCCATTGATGTTTATGGGGAAATCGTGCACAAGCACGTCTCAGCAGCGCTCTGATTGTGTGCGGTATGGAGCTCAACGCAACCATATCGCACGCAAAAGGTTTATGTTTGAAAACTTGTAATTGCAGCACTATAGAAAATTAAATAACGTAACTTTTGTTGCGTTCGTTAATTTCTCTATGGCGCTCAAAACTCGTAATCTAGCTGAAAGTAAGTATTTAAATGTGAATGACTATTTCATTTTCCCCCACAAGCAACCTGACAGATGCTAAACTTCATTGAGTCATATGATTAGATATGATCTGTATAGGTTGAACTCAATGAGCTTCTGTCTTCTTTGAACCTCATCTACTATATTAGTGTGCTACTATGTTAGATTAGACCTAGGCATGTTTTCTGTAGATGGGGGAACCACAGTAGTAGTGGGGATATTGTGTTTGCATACACAAATGATTTATCCCACTGTTCATCCTATGGTATCCTAACTGCTGTGCTTATGTTATGAACTTTTTCATGATGTAGTTATTATATAAAAACATCCCAGTATATATGGATGTAGTAATTTATCAACTGCTCGCTTGTGACCAATCGGCAATCAGATTGAGATGGCAGTCAAGTCCAAAATAAACTTTCATGATTTTAATAGGGCATGTAATTTTAACCCCTTAATGACAAGTGACGTACCAGGTACGTCCTGCAAAAACTTGCAGTTAGTGACAATGGACGTACCTGGTACGTCACTTGTCTAAGAGAGTGCTGGAAGCGATCGCAATCGCTTCCAGCAGCTCTCAGGGTATTGCAGTGATGCCTCGATATTGAGGCATCCTGCAATACCCTTAGAAAGCATCCGATGCAGAGAGAGCCACTCTGTGGCCCTCTCTGCACCGGTAGTGATGCGGCCGGTTCGTTGGTGGGTGGGAGCGCAACTGGGAGGCGGGTGGGCGGCCCATCGCTACCCGGCATCCGGCTCCTGTTAGTGCAATGTGCACGCCGGGTGCCGGGAGCGTGCGGGTGCGCGCGCACGCCCGCGATCACCTACCCACACTGACACCAATGAGTGGGAAGAGGGGGGGAAATATATATATATGAGGATCTGGGAGGGGGAGGGGGTTGGGGTATTGTGGGGGGCTGCTACACTACAGAAAAAAATAAATTAGTAATAAAAAATAATTAAAAACACTTTTTTGGGGGGCAAATTGGGTACTGGCAGACAGCTGCCAGTACCCAAGATGGCGGCAATTAGGTAGGGGAGAGGGTTAGATTGCTGGGGGGGGGGATCATGGAGGTTGGGGCTAAGGCAGGAGTCCATCACAGCTAAAACATTTTATTTTTTTTTATTAAAAAAAATAAAAACTCCTTTTATTTAGTACTGGCAGACTTTCTGCCAGTACTTAAGATGGCGGGGACAATTGTGGGGTGGGGGAGGGAAGAGAACTGTTTGGGAGGGATCAGGGGGTGGGATGTGTCAGGTGGGAGGCTGATCTCTACCCTAAAGCTAAAATTAACCCTGCAAGCTCCCTACAAGCTACCTAATTTAACCCCTTAACTGCTGGGCATAATTTACGTGTGGTGCGCAGCAGCATTTAGCGGCCTTCTACTTACCAAAAAGCAACCACAAAGCCATATAAGTCTGCTATTTCTGAACAAAGGGGATCCCAAAGAAGCATTTACAACCATTTGTGCCTTAATTGCAGAAGCTGTTTGTAAATAATTTCAGTGGGAAACCTAAAGTTTGTGACAAAATTTGTGAAAAAGTGAACTTTTTTTTTATTTGATGACATTTGGCGGTGAAATGGTGGCATGAAATATACCAAAATGGGCCTAGATCAATACTTTGGGTTGTCTTATAAAAAAAAATATATACATGTCAAGGGATATTCAGGTATTCCTGACAGATATCAGGGTTCCAATGTAACTAGCGCTAATTTTGAAAAAAAGTTGTTTGGAAATAGCAAAGTGCTACTTGTATTTATGGCCCTATAACTTGCAAAAAAAGTAAAGAACATGTAAACATTGGGTATTTCTAAACTCAGGACAAAATTTAGAAACTATTTAGCATAGGTGTTTTTTGGTGATTGTAGATGTGTAACAGATTTTGGGGGTCAAAGTTAGAAAAAGTGTGTTTTTTTCAATTTTTTCCTCATATTTTATATTTTTTTTTATAGGAAATTATAAGATATGATGAAAATAATGGTATCCTTAGAAAGTCCATTTAATGGCGAGAAAAACGGTATATAATATGTATGGGTACAGTAAATGAGTAAGAGGAAAATTACAGCTAAACACAAACACTGCAGAAATGTAAAAATAGCCATTGTCATTAAGGGTAAGAAAATTGAAAAATGGTCCGGTCATTAAGGGGTTAAACAACTTTCCAATTTACTTTTATCACCAATTTTGCTTTGTTCTTTTGGTATTCTTAGTTGAAAGCTAAACCAAGGTAGGCTCATATGCTAATTTCTTAGACCTTGAAGGCCGCCTCTTATCTAAATGCATTTTGACAGCACTAGAGAGCATTAGTTCATGTGTGTCATAGAGATAACATTGAGCTCACGCACGTGAAGTTACCTAGGACTCAGCACTGATTGGCTAAAATGCAAGTCTGTTAAAAGAACTGAGATAAGGGGGCAGTCTGCAGAGGCTTAGATACAAGGTAATCAAAGAGGTAAAAAGTGTATTATTATAACTGTGTTGGTTATGCAAAACTGGGGAATGGGTAATAAAGAGATTATCTATTTTTTTAAACAACAAAAATTCTGGTGTTAACTGTCCCTTTAATTAGCATTTAAGGTGAGTCTTAGCTGAAAAGGATACCTAGATAGCCTCAAGAGCTGCAGATTGGTGGATACACATATATGCTTCATGTTATTGGCTCATCCAGTGCATTAACTAGCTCCCAGTAGTGCATGGGCGCGATCCGATATAGATCGCAGTTTGCGGCGCAAGCGAGGGAACCCGCGTCGCCCGCAGTTTCAGCTCGCAACTCGAGCTATCCCATATATGTCGCCGTCAGATGCTAACGTGCCGTAAGTCTGACAAACCAGCGATGTCCAGAAATCTGCGCAAGTACAAATTTCTGGCGTCGCCAGTGACTTGCGGCACGTTAGAAACTGCCGGCGCCTACAAAACCTGACTAAAGTCTAAATCACCCGCACTGTCTAACACGCCTCCCTAACATAGCCCGACATGTCTAACCCTCTATCCGCTATCCCCCCTCACTATCCTAACAATAAAATATGTATTAACCCCTAAACCGCCGCTACCTAATAAAGTTATTAACCCCTAAACCGCCGCCAGCTATATTAAATCTATAACCCCCTAAAGTGAGCCCCTAACACCGCCGCCATCTACCTTACCTACCCCCTAAAGTGAGCCCCTACCCCGCCGCTATTTTAAAATTATTAACCCCTAATCTAATCCCCCTACCCCGCCGCCATCTATATTAAATTATTTAACCCCTAAAATACTAAACTATCCCTACCACTAAACCTAAGTCTAACCCTACAAATAGCCCTGAAAAGGGCTTTTTGCGTGGCATTGCCCCAAAGTAACAGCTCTTTTGCCAGCCCTTAAAAGGGCTTTTTGCGGGGCATGCCCCAAAGTAACAGCTCTTTTGCCAACCCTTAAAATGACTTTTGGCGGGGCTTTGTCACAAAGTAAACTGCTCTTTTGCCTACAATCTACATCCCCCTACACCGCGGCCACCTATAATAAATGTATTAACCCCTAATCTAATCCCCCTACACCGCCGCCAGCTATATTAACTATATTAACCCTAATTATATTAGGGTTAATATAGTTAATATCGTTATTATATTATATATATATTAAGTATAATAACCCTATCTAACTCTAACATCCTAACTAAACTCTTATTAAAATAAATCTAATATTAATATTATTAATTAAAATATTCCTATTTAAATCTAAATACTTACCTATAAAATAAACCCTAAGATAGCTACAATGTAATTAATAATTACATTATAGCTATGTTAGGGTTTATATTTATTTTACAGGTAAATTGTTAATTATTTTAACTAGGTATAATAGCTATTAAATAGTTATTAACTATTTAATAGCTACCTAGTTAAAATAATTACCCAATTACCTGTAAAATAAATCCTAACCTAAGTTACAAATACACCTACACTATCAATAAATTAAATAAACTACAAATATCTATCTAAAAATACAATTAAATAAACTAAACTAAATTAAAAAAAAAAAACACTAAATTACAAAAAATAAAAAAAAGATTACAAGATTTTTAAGCTAATTACACCTATTCTAAGCCCCCTAATAAAATAATAAAGCCCCCCAAAATAAAAAAATTCCCTACCCTATTCTAAATTAAAACAAGTTCAAAGCTCTTTTACCTTACCAGCCCTTAAAAGGGCCTTTTGTGGGGGCATGCCCCAAAGAAAACTGCTCTTTTGCCTGCAAAAAAAAACACAATACCACCCCCCAACATTACAACCCACCACCCACATACCCCTAATCTAACCCAACCCCCCCTTAAATAAACCTAACACTACCCCCCCTGAAGATCTCCCTACCTTGTATTCACCCCGCCAGGCAGAACTCCTGATCCGATCCAGGTGATGTGTTCCAGCAAGCGGCAGTGAAGTCTTCTTCCATCCGGGCGATGTCTTGAAGCAAGCGGCAGAGAGTCTTTTTCCATCGGCGACGTCTTCAAGCAAATCGGCATCTTCAATCTTCTTACTTCGCTCCTCCGCCGCGGAGCATCCTTCCGGCACGACGACTTCCCGACAAATGAGGTTCCTTTAAATGACGTCATCCAAGATGGCGTCCGTCGAATTCCGATTGGCTGATAGGATTCTATCAGCCAATCGGAATTAAGGTAGAAAAATCTGATTGGCTGATTGAATCAGCCAATCAGATTCAAGTTCAATCTGATTGGCTGATTGGTTCAGCCAATCGAATTGAACTTGAATCTGATTGGCTGATTCAATCAGCCAATCAGATTTTTCTAACTTAATTCCGATTGGCTGATAGAATCCTATCAGCCAATCGGAATTCGGCGGACGCCATCTTGGATGACGTCATTTAAAGGTACCTCATTCGTCGTTCAGTCGTCGGCCGGGATGGATGCTCCGCGGTGGCGGAGCGAAGAAAGAAGATTGAAGATGCCGCTTCATGGAAGATGCTGCCGGAAGGAAGAAGACTTTGCTGCCGCTTGGAGGAAGACGTCGCCAGGAGGAAGAATTCTTCTTTTCCGCTTGGAGGAAGACATCGGAAGAATTCTTCTTTGCCGCTTGGAGCAAGACATCACCCGGATCGGATGAGGAGTTTGGCCCAGTGTGGTGAAGACAAGGTAGGGAGATCTTCAGGGGGGTAGTGTTAGGCTTTTTTAAGGGGGGTTTGGGTGGGTTTAGAATAGGGGTATGTGGGTGGTGGGTTGTAATGGGGGGGGTATTGTATATGTTTTTAAATGCAAAAGAGCTGAATTCTTTGGGGCATGCCCCACAAAAGGCCCTTTTAAGGGCTGGTAAGGTAAAGAGCTTTGAACTTTTTTTAATTTAGAATAGGGCAGGGAATTTTTTTTATTTTGGAGGGCTTTATTATTTTATTAGGGGGCTTAGAATAGGTGTAATTAGCTTAAAAATCTTGTAATCTTTTTTTTATTTGTTGTAATTTAGTGTTTGTTTGTTTTTGTAATTTAGTTTAGTTAATTTAATTGTATTTTTAGATAGATATTTGTAGTTTATTTAATTTATTGATAGTGTAGGTGTATTTGTAACTTAGGTTAGGATTTATTTTACAGGTAATTGGGTAATTATTTTAACTAGGTAGATATTAAATAGTTAATAACTATTTAATAGCTATTATACCTAGTTAAAATAATTAACAATTTACCTGTAAAATAAATATTAACCCTAACATAGCTACAATGTAATTATTAATTATATTGTAGCTATCTTAAGGTTTATTTTATAGGTAAGTATTTAGATTTAAATAGGAATATTTTAGTTTATAATATGAATTAGATTAATTTAATATAAATTTAGTTAGGGGTGTTAGGGTTAGATAGAGTTAATATAGTTAATATAAATACTATAGTAACTATATTAACTATATTAACCCTAATATAATTAGGGTTAATATAGTTAATATATATAATGTAATAACTATAACTATAATATACTTAGGGTTAATATAGATAATATAGCTGGCGGCGGGGTAGGTAGATTAAATTAGGGGTTAATAATTTTAATAGAGATGGCGGCGATGTAAGGGGCTTACATTAGGGGTTAATAATATTAATATAGCTGGCGGAGGTATAGGGGGATTAGATTAGGGGTTAATAATTTTTATATAGGTGGCGGCGGTGTAAGGGGTCAGATTAGGGGATAGATAAGGTAGATGGCGGCGGTTTTAGGGGCTCACAGTAGGGGGTTAGTTTATGTAGATGGCGGCGGGGTCCGGGAACGGCGGTTTAGGGGTTAATAACTTTATTAGGGATTTTGGGGGGGGGGGATCGCGGTTGACAGGTAGATAGACCTTGCGCATGCGTTAGGTGTTAGGTTTTATTTATCAGATCGCGGGTGACAGGTAGATAGACATTGCGCATGCGTTAGGTGTTAGGTTTATTTTCTAGCTAGTTTAGGGAGTTACGGGGCTCCAATAGTCAGCGTAAGGCTTCTTACGGCTGCTTTTTGTAGCAAGGTGAAAATGGAGTAAGATTTCTCCATTTTCTCCACGTAAGTCCTTACGCTGCATATTGGATACCAAACTGCGCTGGTTTGGTATACCTGCCTATGGCCCAAAAAACTACGGGCGACGGCAGAAATATACGGGCGTAACTTCTAGATTACGCCGTATATGTGATACCAAACCAGCGTAAATATTGGCGTCGCCGGCTTTTGCGGGAGACGATTTTTATCGGATCGACCCCCATATATGCTGCTTTAACAAAGGATAACAAAAGAATGAAGACAATTAGATAAAATAAGTAAATTGGACAGTTTAAAATTGTATGCTCTATCTGAATCATAAAATAAAATATTTGGGTTTCTTTAACCAATGCGTCAGTCAGTCATTAACTGGTATATAACAGATTACTAGAAATCATTTACATGCACCCTCAATAGATAAGCATAAATATTTGAGAGAGAAATGGTTTGTTGCTTATTAAAAGTTCTTGTTTTTTTTGTGTTGACATAAAAGCATCTCCAATGAAAGATTAATTACATCTAAATATCTTTGAAAACACAAACCAAAGCACCTTTTTGGAATAGTACTGAAAGACTTAAAAACTCCTAAAAGTTTTCAGAAATCTTAAAGTGAATGTTAAGTTTGATGAATCAGTGCCCAGTTTTTAAAAATCCTATGAAAACAGTGGCACTTTCATTCATCAAACTTTACATTTCACTCGTTTTGTTAAAATACTTACCTTTTAATCTTGAAAGCTGCTCCAGCGATTCCCCCTCCTGCCGCTCGTCACTTCATAAGTCAGCAATGATGAATACGGCATCCTCCAATCACGGCTTCCACCCCAGGGGAATCATTGCCTGAGGCAACGCCGTAATTGGAGGAAGCCAGATTCGTCATTTTTGACATATGAAGAGGCTTGCGATGGGCGGGGGAAGCGCTGGAGTGGCTTTCAAGATTAAAAGGTAAGTATTTTAACAAAACAAGTGAAATGTAAAGTATGATGCATAAATGTTCCCCTGTTTTTAATAGGGCACTGATTCATCAAACTTGACATTCACTTTTACTGTTGGGGGGGTTGTTTGTATTTTCTTTTACAGGTAAAATAGCTGATTACTCTGGGGCAATGCCCCACAAAAGGCCCTTTAAAGGGCTATTGATAGTTTAGTTTAGGCTAGGGTTTTTTTTATTTTGGGGGGGGGGCTTTTTTATTTTGATAGGGCTATTAGATTAGGTGTAATTAGTTTAAATATCTTGTTTATTTGTTTATTATTTTCTGTAATTTTGTGTTTGTTTGTTTTTTTTGTACTTTAGCTAATTTAATTTATTTAATTGTTGTTAATTTAGTTAATTTATTTAATTATAGTGTAGTGTTAGTTGTTATTGTAACTTAGGTTAGGTTTTATTTTACAGGTACTATTGTATTTATTTTAGCTAGGTAGTTATTAAATAGTTAATAACTATTTAATAGCTATTCTACCTAGTTAAAATAAATACAAACTTGCCTGTAAAATAAAAATAAATCCTAAGCTAGCTACAATGTAACTATTAGTTTTATTGTAGATATTTTAGGGTTTATTTTATAGGTAAGTATTTAGTTTAAAATAGGAATTATTTAGTTAATGATAGGAATTTTTAGTTAGATTTATTTTAATTCTATTTAAGTTAGGGCGTGTTAGGGTTAGACTTAGGTTTAGGGGTTAATACATATAGTATAGTGGCGGCGACGTTGGGGGCAGCAGATTAGGGGTTAATAAGTGAAGGTAGGTTGCGGTGACATTGGGGGTGGCAGATTAGGGGTTAATAAATATAATGTAGGTGTTGGCGATGTTAGGGGCAGCAGATTAGGTGTTCATAAGTATAATGTAGGTGGCGGCGGTGTCCGGAGCGGCAGATTAGGGGTTAATAAATATAATGCAGGTGTCGACGATGTTGGGGGCGGCAGATTAGGGTTAATGAGTGTAAGATTAGGGGTGTTTAGACTCGGGGTTCATGTTAGGGTGTTAGGTGCTGGTACTGGAATGCGGTAGGGAGCAAAATTTTGCTCTATGTTCACTTCTTGCCTTTTAAGTTTTAACACCGGGTTTGTAAAAACCTGTAATACCAGCGCTGTAGGTAAGTGAGCGGTGAGAGAAAACTGCTTGTTAGTACCGCATAGCTCTAACGCAAAACTCGTAATCTGGCCGTTAGTTTGTTGCGATGTGGGGGGGCCGACAGAGTAGGTGTTAATAATTTAATTTAGTTTGTTGCAAAGTGGGGGGGTCTGCGGTTTAGGGGTTAATAGATTTAATTTAGTAGTAGCGATGTGGGGTGTTGGCGGTTTAGAGGTTAAAAACTTTTTTGAGTGTTGGCGATGTGGGGGGGGCCGACGGATTAGGAGTTAATAGTGTCGTTTATGGGTGTTAGTGTACTATGTAACATTTTTGTTATGAGTTTTGTGAAACATTTTTGTTTCGCAAATCCGTAACTACTGGTCTTTGATTGCTGAATGTATTGTTGTGGTATAAGCTATAACGCTAGCTGAATAGCCGTACCGCACAACTTGTTATACAGGTGAGCTGAACATTCCACACTCAAAGGCCATTTTTTTAGTGCAGAATGGATCGTTATGGTATAGGCTATAACGCTAGCGGAATAGCCGTACCGCACCACTTGTAATACCGAGAAGGTGACTATTCCGCATGCAAAGGACAATTTTTCAGCTGTATAGCCATACCGTACAACTTGTAATCTTGCTCATAAATAGTACTGTTATGTTTCTATTTCCAATGTTGAAATAATTAAAATAAAATCTCAAATATTAATAATTAAACTATATGTACATGAAATTAGAGATCATAGCTAGGTATTACTAGAAAAAAAATTAAAAAAGCAACTATTTTGTCCTACAAGTAGCTTAGCTAAAGAAAGACTTTGTTATGCTTCACAGTTTAACACAATTATAGGAAAATACAACAGAAATTAGCGACCATTGCTGTATACAAATAAACAATGAATTGACCATTAAGGGCTATATTGCGAGTAGCGCGCTGTTGCAGACAAGATATATCAGCTGTTTATCTGCTTTTTGCACACAATAGAAATAGTGCGTGTATTATGAGTTGAAAGTAAACGCGTTCGCTTGAGCTTGAGTAAAGGGTACGGGAAGAAAAAAAAGTTGAATCAAACACAACATAAATACACGTAAAAGTACAGTTACACTCATATAAACACTGTCCAATAAAAATTATACAAAAAAATATTTAAAAAGTTATAAGGGCTCAGATATATAAAGAGAAAGAATCAAGAACCTAGCAGTGCTAGGTTCTGGATTCTTTCTACATATTGCCTATACCATACCTGTACGAAGAGTAAGCATACTTGGTCTCAGACATTGGACAGTATTTGGGATTACAGTTATAATATGTCACAGGAAGGTCAATCAGTACAGGACTCAGAAGTAGATGATGAAGGGGCACATATACTCCAATTAAGTGCTGATGATGCAACAAGGATACGTTTTGACAGTGGAATTATAAGAACACAACGTAAAATACCACTACATCATTTAACCAGTTACTAAAATTAAAGAAAAGGAGGATTGACTTTAAACTTCATGGGTGTTACTTATCTAGTTACCACAAAAATGTTTATCCCTAATTGTTTTTGGTTTCGGATTAAAAATTTGCCAACCAGAGGAAGGAACAACCCTATATTCTGTAAAAAGTGGTGTGGAATATTTAATAAATGTTCTCTGGGTCTAATATTTTTAGTAATAGATGAAACTAGCCCCACTTTGAAGACCTTGGAACAGGAAATTAATCAATTTGAAACCCAACATTTGGATAAATTACAACAGGACCGGCAAGAACATTAAATGCAGACAATTAAAAAAAAAACCTTAAGTATTATGACAGGGATCTTATAGGATTTAAGGAGAAAAAGTGGGAAGCAGTGACTGCAGACTACAGGGAAAAGAGAGTTTATCAATGGACTCTGAGCCCTGAGGAAAGGAGTTAAAGGATGAGTAGACGTAGACCCACGGTATTTGAACTTAGAGCTTTAACAACTTTTGATAGCTCTGACAACAGTTCTGATAATGAGAACCTTCAGAGAATTGATGAATGGCCCAGTACACAGTCCTCTCAAATCATAACACAATCAAAAAACGAGGTAAGACCTGACCCCACTGCAGGAGGGGGGGGGGCGGAAAAACGGTTGCAAGAGGAAGACCACCATGGCAGGGGAGACGATATTAAAGGGACAGGAAACCCCAAAATGTTCTTTCATGATCTGGATAGAACATGCAATTTTAAACAACTTTCCAATTGACTTCTTTTATCAAATTTGTTTCATTCATTTGTTATCCGTTGCTGAAGGAACAGCAATGTACTACTGAGAACTAGCTGAACACATCTAATTAGCCAATCACAAGAGACAAATGTGTGCAGGCACCAATCAGCAGCTAGCTCCCACTAGTGTAGGATATGTGCATATTCTTTTTCAACAAGGCATAGCAGGAGAACAAAACATATTTGAAAATAGGAGTGAATTTAAAAGTGTCTTAAATCAACATGCTCTTTTTGAATCATGCAAGTTTAATTTTGACTTTTCTATCCCTTTAAGTGATAATATCATTAACTTGTAAAGCCACATACTGACAGCTGATGAAAAAAAATCTGTTAAATAAGGGATTAATATTTGTCCCTACAACATATGATGAAGAGTTTGATGTAGAAGTAAATGCTTACAAGTTTCAAAGATCTTTGAGACTCAAGGAGTTCTTCAAGGGTTCAGAATATTAAGAATCTGAAATAAAGAAAAAAGTTATTTTGATCTGAAGAGCAATCAACCAAGCATCCTAACTTTCTCAAGACTCATCACTACTGATATGCATGATACTATTAAGGAAAACAAAACAATTAATCAGGAATAATTTAACAATATGGGAAAGGACTGCTCTAAATGTATCACAAAAGAACATTGAATTGGTGATCCGAGAATCTGATAATGGTGGTGCCCTTGTATTACAGGATAACAAACATTATCGGGATGAGATATTAAAACTTGATGATTGTGAGACATATCACAAAATGGAGAGAGATCCTTCTTAAAGTTTTAAGGAAAGGATCAATAATTATCTGAAGGGGATACAAATGGCTGTTTCCTATTCCTTAATGCTATACCTGATGGTGGATTTCCCTATTACACCAATACTTTATACCTTTCCGAAAGTACATAAAAACCCAACCAAACCCCCTAGGAGACCTATTGTGTCTGCCAGGGGTACTCTATTATAGAACATTGACACATTTTTGGATATAATGTTGCAATAAATGGTTAAAGGGACAGTCAACACCAGAATTTTTGTTGTTTTAAAAAATTGATAATCCCTTTATTACCCATTCCCCAGTTTTGCACTTTAGTCAGTTAGTGCTCACTCCTCGGTAAATTCACGTGCATGAGCTCAATGTTATCTATATGAAACACATGAACTAACTCCCTCTAGTGGTGAAAAACTGTCAAAATGCATTTAGATTAGAGGCAGTTTTCAAGGTCTAAGAAATTAGCATATGAACCTCCTAGGTTTAGATTTCAGCTAAGAATACCAAGAGAACAAAGCAAATTGGTGATAAAAGTAAATTGGAAAGTTGTTTAAAATGACATGTCCTATTTGCATCTTGAAAGCTTTTTTTGGACTTGACTGTCCCTTTAAGATGATTCACTCATAGCTAAGAGATTCAATTGAGCTGATTATGATACTGAAGCAATTTGACAACATAGGTGAACAGGACATCTTAGTCACTTTAGACGTGACAATTTTTTATACTGTTATCCCTCACGAGGATGGTATAGAAGCAGTGAAAAGAGAGTTACAAAAACATCCATATATAGGTCATCCACAACAAGTGCTACTACAGTTATTGGAGTTTTGCTTGAGAATTCATTATTTCAAATTCAAGAGGGGATACTATCTCCAAACTGCTGGAACAGCACTGGGGTCCAATGTGGCCCCATCCTATGCCAACATCTATATGGGTGATTTTGAGAGAAAAATTAGCATAATATTTGAGGATCCATAGATTAAACTATTTAAGAGGTACATAGATGATCTGATTCTAATTTGGAGTGGATCAGCAAGAGAGCTTGTTCAGTGCTCACATAAATATATATGTATATAAACATATGCATATATATATATATATATATATATATATATATGTATTTATTTACAGGGAACACACAGTCCCCATAGACCGCAATAAAAAGGCACACCCCACACCTGCTTACTTTAACCCCTCATAACTGCTTCTTGAAGTTTAAAAAATATATATATATATATATATATAAAAATGTTACTTTTTTAATATATAACTATACTACACTGTATTTTGGCGGCATTTGGGGCACATTTTGAAAATTAACCAGAGATCTGATATCTGGTTAATTTTCAGAGAGCTAATTGCTACTGCGAGCTGGCGCTAGCAGTAGCCAGCAACTTGTGATGACCAGTTGTTTATCGTTCTCCCGTAAACGGGCACATTTTCCCATTTACGGGCGTGCAATAAATTTGCTCTCCACTTGTAATCTAGCTTTATATTGCTCATGCACAACAGTTAGCATGCAACTTGTAATCTAGCCTATTTTGTAATCTAGCCCATTGTATTTTTCCTTATCTATCACATCATATCTTAATACAAAAAACTAAAATACAGTTAAAAAGGCTTCCAAATAAAGTGGCATTGAGGCTGCAAAATATATATAAAATATATGAAACTATGTGATGCAGTCCATATGAATACAAAATTACAAAACTCAGTCTGGCTTAAAATATAACTGTTGTCTTTGTGTCAGGTACCTACCTTACTGGGTTGGCAGGGGGTCCATTTCTTGTTGTCAGGGTTTGCATGGTTTTGCGGAAATTGCCTTCTTGTGCTCTTGTGGTACGCTTACAAAGATGTGTTTCTAGGACTTGCATTGATTCAGCTACTCTTTCATGTACTTATACATGTTATTTGCAGGCATGTGCTTCTCGCCTTCCCTGTGGTCAGTGTCATAGAATACTTTGTTTATGCACTTACACAGGTAACCATGTGCATCATACACCTGTTAATAGACACACCCCTTGGCCTTTATAAGTAGTGTTAGCCCACTTATGCTTGTTTGACCTTATACCTGCATTCTAGTGTTGTTTCTACTTTAGCTTGTTCCTTCCTTGACCTTGGATAGTCTTGTGACCTTGCCTTGCCATCCATCTGCCCTAACCTTGGATAATTTTGTGACCTTGCCTTGCCAGCTGCCTGCCTTGATCTTGGATAGTCTTGTGACCTTGCCTTACTAGCCACCTGTACTGACCTAGGAAAGCCTTTTTACCTTACCCTTTCTTTGCTTGTACTTGCATCTTCGATCTGTCTGCTATTAGTTTGTGGTTTGACATCTGCTCTTGCTTTTGTGGACTCTTGAATACTGAGCCCCTGTTGTTGCCTCTGTGTACTTTTGTCACTGTGGGATTTGACTACAAAAGCAAGCTCTGCTAATATTCCCTGCTGGGCACTGCCAACAACACATGCAGGTAATACTTACTGTAAGTCAACTATTTACCTCCGCAGCCAAAGTGAGGAGATCTAGGCCCTGAGACCATCCTCCAGCATTGCAGGACCTATGAAACTGAGTGGTTTGGAGGAAAAAAAGACAGCAGCTAATGGGAGCACTGTTCTGGTATGGCAGACCGGAGGTACTGCCAGTCCAAAATAATTTACAACCATTGAGCATGTAAAAGGGGATAGGATGGCTGTGAGGCAGAAAGGCTCATCTCCAAAGATTTGCTTAGCAATGAACTCTGTACCCAAGACCCATTCTTATAAATTGCCTGGCCAACTACATTCTAGATGGGACACAATGCTAATTTGGTATTTCGGGCATACTATTGCAAGAGTGTGTAGTGAAAAATGGTGGACTCAACTAAAATGTTTTGAAGTTTGCCATTATTCAGGGAGCTTAAATGTTACCAGGGCATGTAAGTCTGAAACACTTGTTCATTTTATGAATATGCTGCTGCGAAAAGGGCAGCGGACAGCTGAAGAATGGATGGAATGGCAGAGTTTCCTGTACCCAGGCTTACTGGATGATCCTGGGGGATGAAACGTCTGGAGTAATGCTAATGCTCTCACAGCAAGCTGGAGGGCTGGTATAGGCTAAAGTATATGGGGCCTTTCTGTACAATCACCTTGATACAACTAAGGGAAAAAACTGACTTACTTTAATTTTCAGCTGTGGGTACTTGGCCCTCTTTGAGTCATAAGGTAACTATATAGTCTTGTATTGCCTGAAGTGTTCAATGCCTTATATATAGTCTGTGATAAGCAATATTATTTTGATTTTAACTCTATGGTAACATATTCCATTTTTAGAACAGACAGGTATTCTTAATAAGACATAAGGGCTCTATATTATTTAAATTTCCTTTAGTTTAACA
This sequence comes from Bombina bombina, assembly GCF_027579735.1. Taxonomy (NCBI): domain Eukaryota; kingdom Metazoa; phylum Chordata; class Amphibia; order Anura; family Bombinatoridae; genus Bombina; species Bombina bombina. The sequence continues at coordinate 1,080,505,831 of NC_069503.1, read as the reverse complement.
TTATTGCAACCCTCTTCAATCAATATAATACTGCAGGTCACTTTAACAAGGCCTATTGTCTTTTCTGTTCTTTCTATATGCCCTTCTCCTAAAACTCACTACATGTCCCTATATCAATAATAACATTAACCCCGCACTATCCATATCTCACACTTCCTTCTCTCATCTCTATGGTGTCCTCTCATGTACCACTATGTCTTCTTTCTCTCACATCTTCCTTCGGTCTCTCACAATCCACTCTATTCCTTACTCACCAAGACAGACACTCTATTGATCTGGTATTCTCCTACCTCTGCTCTATATCTAACTTCACTTGTCGCCCCTTTCCCATTTCAAACCAAGACCAGCTCACCTATAATCTTAGCATACCAGCAAAACCCACTTCTCCATCTATCCCCTGCACCTGTAGAAATCTGCATGCTCTTTTCCAAACTTATTTATTTCCTCCCTCACAGTTCTATGATAATCGACCCTGACCTTGCTTCAAACCACTACAACAATATTCTCTCCTCTGCACTAAACACTTTTGCTCCTCCCAAACTACGCAAAACCTCATGTTGTCTGTTACAGCCCTGGCCCTCTCAGCAAAAGCGCTATTTGCAAAAATGCTCCCACACTGCTGAGTGTGCCTGGAGGAAATCTCGCTCTGAACCTGATTTCATCCACTATAAGTTCATTCTTACACATCTACATTCACTTAGCCAAGCAAATCTATTATTATTATTATCATCATCAATTATTTGTATAACACTACAAAATTCTGTAGCTGGTACTGAGATAGGGGTATGCAATGACAAGGGTTTGTGATAAGATACAAAAACATACAAAAACTTAACAGACTATACAGATCTAGTACAGGAGGAAGAGGTTACAGTATAGGTTAAGGGCGCAGAAACATAAGGTCTGGGGAAGCTTGTCAAATTGATTGTAGTTGCAGAAGTGAGTCAAGGCACTTTAAGATTTATGTTGGTTAAGTTGAAAATCAGGGGAGAGATGGTAAGCCTCTCTCAATAGGTGGGTTTTCAAAGAGTGAATCAAGCTATACAAGGTTAGAGACAGTCTGATGGAGCGGGTTATCTACTCTCTCCTTAAACCCTAACTGACTCTTTCAATTCTCTCCTCTACCAACCTGCATCATCCCCTTCATCTGGTGTTAGTGCTCAAGACCTGGCAGACTACTTTCTAAATAAAATGCATATGATCTGAAGCCACGTCTTGACACAAGCTTGCAGTCTCCCCTCTCGACTACTGGTCACCCCTCTGCAACTCTCTGCCTCTTCCCCCCAGCCACTGAGAATGAAGTGGGTTCCTTACTTTCTTCCTCATGCCTTACTACCTGCCTGCTCTACCCTATCCATTCACATATTGACCTCTCAGCTGCCTAAACTGACTACTGCAATAACCTAGTAACTGGCCTTCCTCTCTCCCACCTCTCCCCCCTTCAATCCATCTTGAATACTCTCCCGCTGCTCTTCTTCTGCTGCACTTCTCTGTGAGTCCCTTCACTGGCTCCACATTCACAGCAGAACTAAATTCAAAATTCTCACCCTGACCTACAAAGCACTTACCAACAAAGTCCCCCGCCACATGTCCTCACTAATCAACAAATATACTCCAGCTCTCCCCTAATATCCAACAATGCTCCTTGCATCTTCTATCATCACCTCTTCCCAAGCTAGACTGCAGGACTTCTCTTGTGTGGCACCAACCCTCTGGAACTCACTTCCTCATGTTTTCAGACATTCCCCTAATCTGTCTTTCTTTAAACGCTCCCTAAAGACATTTTTGTTCAAAGAAGCCTACCACCCTACTCACTAACAAATTAATTCCAATTACCTAATAATTGCCCTCATTTAACACTATACTAACATCATTCTCACCCTTGCAGTCCTGTTTCTCACCCGCCTACTCTTCCAGATTGTAATTTTACATGGGAATAGAGCCCTTAATCCCTTCTGTATTTGTTTGATAACTTATATCTCTTACAAATATTCACCTAGATTAGGAGTTTTGCGCTAAACAGGGTGCGAAACTAATGCCAAAAAAAGTTGCGTTATTTCACTCTCCATAGCGCTGCCATTACAGGTTACTGAAAAAACTCTTTGTGCGTGCGATATGGTGGCATTAAGCTCCATACCACACAAAAGCCAAGGGCTGCTTTGACGTGCTCATGCACGCTTTTCCCCATAGACATCAATCGGGATAGAGTGTTAGAAAAAAATCTGACATGTGGAATGAAAAAATTTCCATAACGCAAAAAAGTTAAGTTTAAACCTTACACCCTAACATAAACCCCAAGGGGCATAGTTATCATGCTCCGCTGCTCCAGAACCTGTCGGTCTGCTCTGAGGCCGCGGACAGAAATCGCAAAAAATCAACCCGATCGAATACGAACAGGTTGATTGACACCCCCTGCTAGCGGCCTGCAGGGGGCGGCATTGCACCAGCATTTCACAAGAACTGCTGGTGCAATAATAAATGCTGACAGCGTATGCTGTCGGCATTTATCGATGTGCAGCGGACATGATCCGCTATATCGGATCATGCCCGCTCGCACATTCATAAATATGCCCCCAAGTCTAAACACCACTAATCTGCCGTCCCCGACATCGTCGACACTAATAAAAGTTATTAACCCCTATTCCGTCGCTCCTGACATCGCGACACCTAAATAAAGTTATTAACTCTTATTTCCCCGCTCCTCTACATCGCCAACACTATAATAAAGTTATTAACTCCTATTCCACCACTCCCCGACATTGCTGCTACTAAATAAACCTGCAACTACACAGTTAACGTCTAGTCAAGTTATATGGTAACCCATTTTCCTTTAAATTTTGCAAATACTATAATAAGAGAGTCTAAGCTGTTATGTGATAAATAGCTTTGAATTATATAAGCTTAATAGCATATATTGGCCTAGATTTAGAGTTTGGTGGTAGCCGTGAAAACCAGCGTTAGAGGCTCCTAACGCTGGTTTTAGGCTACCGCCGATATTTGGAGTCAGTCAGGAAAGGGTCTAACGCTCACTTTCCAGCCGCGACTTTTCCATACCGCAGATCCCCTTACGTCAATTGCGTATCCTATCTTTTCAATGGGATCTTTCTAACTATTTAGAGTCGTGGCTGAAGTGAGCGTTAGAAATCTAACGACAAAACTCCAGCCGCAGAAAAAAGTCAGTAGTTAAGAGCTTTCTGGGCTAACGCCGGTTTATAAAGCTCTTAACTACTGTGCTCTAAAGTACACTAACACCCATAAACTACCTATACACCCCTAAACCGAGGTCCCCCCACATCGCCGCCACTCTATTACATTTTTTTAACCCGTAATCTGCCGACCGCCACCTACGTTATACTTATGTACCCCTAATCTGCTGCCCCTAACACCGCCGACCCCTATATTATATTTATTAACCCCTAACCTGCCCCCCACAATGTCGCCGCCAGCTACCTACAATAATTAACCCCTAATCTGCCGACCGCAAAGCGCCGCTACCTACGTTATCCTTATGTACCCCTAATCTGCTGCCCTTAACACCGCAGACCCCTATATTATATTTATTAACCCCTAATCTGCCCCCCTCAACGTTGCCTCCACCTGCCTACACTTATTAACCCCTAATCTGCCGAGCGGACCACACCACTACTATAATAAAGTTATTAACCCCTAATCCGCCTCACTCCCGCCTCAATAACCCTATAATAAATAGTATTAACCCCTAATCTGCCCTCCCTAACATCGCCGAAACCTAACTTCAATTATTAACCCCTAATCTGCCGACCGAATCTCGCCGCTACTGTAATAAATGGATTAACCCCTAAAGCTAATTCTAACCCTAACCCCAACACCCCCCTAAATTAAATATAATTTAAATATAACAAAATAAATTAACTTTTATTAAATAAATTATTCCTATTTAAAGCTAAATACTTACCTTTAAAATAAACCCTAATATAGCTACAATATAAATTATAATTATATTATAGCTATTTTAGGATTTATATTTATTTTACAGGTAACTTTGTATTTATTTTAACCAGGTACAATAGCTATTAAATAGTTAAGAACTATTTAATAGCTAAAATAGTTAAAATAATTACAAAATTACCTGTAAAATAAATCCTAACCTAAGTTACAATTACCTACAATTAAACCTAACACTACACTATCAATAAATTAATTAAATACAATTCCTACAAATAAATACAATTAAATAAACTAACTAAAGTACAAAAAATAAAAAAGAACTAAGTTACAAAAAATAAAAAAATATTTACAAACATTAGAAAAAAATTACAAGTTTAAACTAATTACACCTACTCTAAGCCCCCTAATAAAATAACAAAGACCCCCAAAATAAAAAAATGCTCTACCCTAGATGGCGTCCCTCGAATTCCGATTGGCTGATAGGATTCTATCAGCCAATTGGAATTAAGGTAGGAAAATTCTGATTGGCTGATGGAATCAGCCAATCAGAATCAAGTTCAATCCGATCGGAACAGCCAATAGAATGCGAGCTCAATCTGATTGGCTGATCGGATCAGCCAATCGGATTGAACTTGATTCTGATTGGCTGATTCCATCAGCCAATCAGAATTTTCCTACCATAATTCCGATTGGCTGATAGAATCCTATCAGCCAATCGGAATTCGAGGGACGCCATCTTGGATGACGTCCCTTAAAGGAACCGTCATTCTTCAGTTGGACGTCGTGGGAAGAAGATTGATCCGCGCTGGAGGTCTTCACGATGGAGCCGTTCCTCATCGGATGAAGATAGAAGATGCCGCTTGGATCAAGATGGTTGCCGGTCTGGATCGCCTCTTCTTCCCGGATAGGATGAAGACTTTGGAGCCTCTTCTGGACCTCTTCAGCCACAGGATTATGGATCGCCAGCCCCCGCTTGGGTTGGATGAAGATTTTGGAGCCCGGACCGATCGGTGATACCCGGTGAGGTGAAGATAAGGTAGGAAGATCTTCAGGGGCTTAGTGTTAGGTTTATTTAAGGGGGGTTTGGGTTAGATTAGGGGTATGTGGGTGGTGGGTTGTAATGTTGGGCGGGGTATTATATGTGTTTTTTTACAGGCAAAAGAGCTGAATTTCTTGGGGCATGCCCCGCAAAGGGCCCTTTTAAGGGGTGGTAAGGTAAAAGAGCTTTGAATTTTTGTAATTTAGAATAGGGTAGGGCATTTTTTTATTTTGGGGGTCTTTGTTATTTTATTAGGGGCTTAGAGTAGGTGTAACTAGTTTAAAATTGTTGTAATGTTTTTCTAATGTTTGTAAAAAAAAATTATTTTTTGTAACTTAGTTCTTTTTTATTTTTTGTACTTTAGTTAGTTTATTTAATTGTATTTATTTGTAGGAATTGTATTTAATTAATTTATTGATAGTGTAGTGTTAGGTTTAATTGTAGATAATTGTAGGTATTTTATTTAATTAATTTATTGATAGTGTAGTGTTAGGTTTAACTGTAACTTAGGTTAGGATTTATTTTACAGGTAATTTTGTAATTATTTTAACTAGGTAACTATTAAATAGTTCTTAACTATTTAATAGCTATTGTACCTGGTTAAAATAATTACAAAGTTGCCTGTAAAATAAATATTAATCCTAAAATAGCTACAATGTAATTATAATTTATATTGTAGCTATATTAGGGTTTATTTCACAGGTAAGTATTTAGCTTTAAATAGGAATAAGTTATTATTATTAAGAGTTAATTTATTTTGTTAGAATAAAATTATATTTAATTTAGGGGGGTGTTAGGGTTAGGGTTAGAATTAGCTTTAGGGGTTAAAAAATTTATTAGAGTAGCGGTGAGCTCCGATCGGCAGATTAGGGGTTAATACTTGAAGTTAGGTGTCGGCAATGTTAGGGAGGGCAGATTAGGGGTTAATACTATTTATTATAGGGTTATTGAGGTGGGAGTGAGGCGGATTAGGGGTTAATACATTTATTATAGTAGCGCTCAGGTCCGGTCGGCAGATTAGGGGTTAATAAGTGTAGGTAGGTGGAGGCGACGTTGGGGGCGGCAGATTAGGGGTTAATAAATATAATATAGGGGTCGGCGGTGTTAGGGGCAGCAGATTAGGGGTACATAGGGATAATGTAAGTAGCGGCGGTTTACGGAGCGGCAGATTAGGGGTTACAATAAATATGCAGGTGTCAGCGATAGCGGGGGCGGCAGAATAGGGGTTAATAAGTGTAAGGTTAGGGGTGTTTAGACTCGGGGTACATGTTAGGGTGTTAGGTGCAGACGTAGGAAGTGTTTCCCCATAGGAAACAATGGGGCTGTGTTAGGAGCTGAACGCGGCTTTTTTGCAGGTGTTAGGTTTTTTCTCAGCTCAAACAGTCCCATTGTTTCCTATGGGGGAATCGTGCACGAGCACGTTTTTGAGGCTGGCCGCGTCCGTAAGCACCGCTGGTATCTAGAGTTGCAGTGGCGTTAAATTATGCTCTACGCTCCCTTTTTGGAGCCTAACGCACTGAAAACCCTGCCATTCTGTGAACTCTAAATACCAGCGGTATTTAAAAGGTGCGGCCAGAAAAAAGCACGCGTAGCTAACGCACCCCCTTGGCCGCAAAACTCTAAATTTAGGCGATTGAGATTATTTCTCATATGTCCTTTATAATGTTAATAAACATAAAGTGACACTTCTCTGCTATCTATCACGTAGAGGTTGGCCATATGATTTTAATAATGTTTAGATCAACCAATTATGTAAGAGCTTTTCTATAGTGAAAAGGAAAATTACTATTCATTTGTATTATTGATCTATGTGGCTTGAGCAGACTTTATTTATTTAGATTCTGCAATAATAATGTATAGTAATGCTCTAGTAAGAATCTAATTGCTCTAAATAATTTCTTATGTTATCTAGAATGAAATGTTTAATACAAGCAAGCTGGCAACAAACAAGTTAACCATCAACATAACACGTCACTGTGATTTACAAATTTAAGAAGGCTGTGAATCTAAGACAGCATGGTCTATGAATAAGGCAGAGAGCTGAAACATGTCAGACCGCTGCTGTCTTAGATCTGACTTGTTTTTTGTGCTGTGAAGCTATCTCACTTTTAATTTTTGTATGGCAATAAAGTTTACCTTTTAAACTCTTAGCCTGTGGCCCCGACTCGCCTTTTTTCAATTTTGATTGCTGGTTTACTGCAGACTTACAGAGGCCTGCTGGCGGTTTGCGGGGAGCGCCGATAGCGGATGCTGTGTTTGGAGAGGAGCGGAGCGCATTAGTCACACCTGGTTGTGAGGAAGAACTGGAAGGAGGGGTTTTCGTATGGAGGACAGACCACGACCGGGAGCTTGTGCAGTGTTTGCAATACATACCGAAGGATTAAGGTACTGTGCCTACATTGAACTGTGTCTACATTGAACTCTGATACCACATTGATACCCCAGCTACTGACTGTGCTTGGCATATGTTTGCAGTTACTGTTTGAGCGCTATTTTTGGGACTTTTTTGTTTGGAGTGTTGACTAAATAAACCTATTAACCCCTAAACCTCCGGGCCCCCACACCGCCGCTACTAAATAAACCTATTAACCCCTAAACCTCCAGCCCCCCCCCACATCACAAAACACTAAATTAAACTATTAACCCCTAAACCTAACATCCCCCCTAACTTAAAATTAAAATTACAATATAACTATATTAAAATAAATAAAAACTTACCTGTGAAATAAAAATAAACCTAACATTAAAGGACCAGTCAACACAGTAGATTTGCATAATCAACAAATGCAAGATAACAAGACAATGCAATAGCACTTAGTCTGAACTTCAAATGAGTAGTAGATTTTTTTTCTGACAATTTTAAAAGTTATGTATTTTTCCACTCCCCCTGTACCATGTGACAGCCATCAGCCAATCACAAATGCATACACGTACCATGTGACAGCCATCAGCCATTTACAAATGCATACACACTTATTCTTGCACATGCTCAGTAGGAGCTGGAGACTCAAAATTTTTAAATAAAAAAAGACTGTGCATGTTTTGTTACTGGAAGTAAATTGGAAAGTTGTTTAAAATAGCATGCTCTATCTGAATAATGAAAGTTTAATTTTGATTGAGTGTCCCTTTAAACTATAAATTAACCTAACATTACTATTCTAATAAAATAAAAAAATACTACCAATAAAAAAATCTAAATTACAAATTTAAAAAACCTAACACTACGAAAAAATAAAAAAATTGAAAATTACAAAAAATATAAACACTAAATATAAACACTAAATTACGAAAAATAAAAAATACAAAGCTTACGAAAAATAATAAAAGAAATTATAAAAAATAAAAACAATTATACCTAATCTAATAGCCCTATAAAAATAGAAAAGCCCACCAAAATAAAAACACCCCTTAGCCTACAATAAACTACCAATAGCCCTTAAAAGGGCCTTTTGTAGGGCATTGCCCTAAGTTAAACAGCTCTTTTACCTGTAAAAATGCAAAGTCCCCCCAACAGTAAAACCCACCACCCAACCAACCCCCCAAAATAAAAAACCTAACTCTAAAAAAAACCTAAGCTACCCATTGCCCATGTTGTTGTTAGTAACAGTATGGGAGGATTGCAAGAAAAAGGACACTCCTCAAGACAGGTCACATGCAGTCACGACTGAGCTTTGACATAACACACCTAGGAGATTCTGAAGCCACACCTTGTACTGCAAGGTAAAAGGTCATCTGTCAATCAATTGATCAATATGGCGGGCGGAGGAGCAGCTCTGCTATTTAAAGAGACAGTCAAAATAAAACTTTCATGATTCAGATAGGGCATGCAATTTTAAACACATTTCTAATTTACTTTTATCATCACATTTGCTTTGTCCTCTTGGTATTCTTTGTTGAAAGTTGAGCTTTGGTAATTTGTAAGCCTTTGAAGGCCACCTCTTATCTCAGTGCATTTTGACAATTTTTCAAAGCTAAACAGCGCTAGTTCATGTGTGCCATATAGATAGATAGATTTATTTATAAATACATTTTTTCTATACATATCTGATGTTTTTTTGGTAAAATATATATCTATACCTATCCACTCATCAACCACTTTATTAGGTACACCTTGCTAGTCCCGGGTTGTACCCCCTTTTGCCTTCAGAACTGCATTAATTCTTTGTGGTATAGATTCAACAAGGTGTTGGAAACATTCTTCTGAGATTTTGGTCCATATTGACATGATAGCATCACGCAGTTGCTGCAGATTTGTCGGCTGCACATCCAGGATGTGAATCTCCTGTTTCACCACATCCCAAAGGTGCTCTATTGGAGTACAGTGAACTCATTGTCATGTTCATGAAACCAGTTTGAGATGATTTGAGCTTTGTGACATGGTGCATTATCCTGCTCGAAGTAGCTATCCGAAGATGGGTACACTGTAGTCATAAAGGGATGAACATGGTCAGCAACAATGCTCAGATAGGCAGTGGTGTTTAAAAGATGCTCAATTTGTACTTAGGGGCCCAAAGTGTGCCAAGAAAATATCCCCTACACCATTATACCACCACCGCCAGCCTGAACCGTTGAACCAAGGCAGGATGGATCCATGCATTCATTTTTACTCCAAATTCTGACCCTACCATGTGCATGTCGCAGACTCATCAGACCAGGCAACATTTTTTTCAATCTTCTATTGTCCAATTTTGGTGAGCCTGTGTAAATTGTAGCCTCAGTTTCCTGTTCCTTGCTGACAGGAGTGGCACCCAGTGTGGTCTTCTGCTGCTGTAGCCCATCTTTCAAGGTTCGACATGTTGTGCATTCAGAGATGGTATTCTGCATATCTTGGTTGTAACAAGTGGTTATTTGAGTTACTGTCAGGGCCGCCATCAGGGGGTGACAGGGGTGACTCCTGTCAGGGGCCCAATGGGCTAGGGGGGCCCCATTGGCAGACACCAGTGGGTACTACAGCAGAGTGCTAATTGAGCATGGGAAATGTTATTACAAGGAGTAAAGTATTAGCATTTGAGAGGATTTCTGAGTGTGCACTAAACCACTAAGCACAGTGTGAGACTTTGTTTGTACAGTGTGTGACTGAGTCAGTCGGCTGATCACTTTCATTTGCAGAGGAGGTAGGAATTACTTAGCAAATGTTTGTATTTCTTTGTGCAATTTAAGATTGTAACTTCAGTGTGGTAGTAGTTGTATGGTGGGGCCAGGGGTCCATAAAAACATTTTTTTTTTTTTAGCAGCAGTGTATTTATGATTATTTGACAATGCTGTATAAATTCTATATTTAAAACCATGCAGAAATGTTTCCTCCTCAATACACAAATGAGATATATATATTACATTCCAGTTTACTGCCCCTTTATGCAAGGACTTTCCAGATACAAGGAGGCATTTTATCTAAGATTTTTACATCTGCATAACATGTTATACTCTCAGACTAAGATTGCTCAGTGTTTGAAATGAGACAGGTTAACTTAAAACTGTTCAGTTTACACTACAGCTGACTTAATTTTGAAATGCACACCAACAAGCTTAAATCCTGCATTTAACCAGATCTAATGGTATGAGTACCACAGCTTATGGTTCCACCAAGACCATATAGAGTACAGCATTTTCAAAATCCACAAGTACAGCTGACAGATGGGAACATTTGTACACTATATTTGAAGTGGTGCTCTTGGTTGGGTAAAATGGGGAAAATATCAAACAAACATATGTCAACCTTTTAAAAGTACTTTTCTTCATCTAGCCATCTACCCAGATCATTAATGTACAATTTTGAATTCACAAAATTATTTTTGTTTGCACATTTACAAATATGATTCTTCAAAAAGTGATCTCTTAATTTCTGCAATTTTTTTTATCATGCATGTCACACACTGTTGATTTAGGGGATGCAAGGTGCATAAATGTTTCCTCCTGTGAGTGTTTCTGTGGGTGTCTGTGTGTATGTCTTTGTGCTTTGGTTTGTGTCTCTATGAGTGTGTATGTATTTTTTTTCTGTTGGTATCTCTGTGAGGGTGGGTGTGTATGTCTTTGTGCATTTTCTGTGGATGTCTGTGAGGGTGTGTGCATATGTCTTTGAGCTTTTTCTATGGGTGTCTCTGAGGGTGGGCGTGTGTTTGTCTTTGTGTCTTTTCTCTGGATGCCTCTGTGAGGGTGGGTGTGTATGTCTGTTTTTTTTCTGTGGATGTCTCTGTGAGGGTGTGTGTGTTTATGTATGTCTGTGTTTTCTGTGGATGTCTCTGTGAGGGTGTGTATTTTCTGTGGGTGTCTCTGTGAGGGTTTGTGTATGTATGTCTTTCTGTGTTTTATGTGGTTGTCTCTCAATGTGTGTATGTCTTTCTGTGTTTTCTGTGGGTGCCTCTGTGTGTGTGTGTGTGTGTGTGTCTTTGTGTGTTTTCTGAGGTTGTCTCTGCTGGTGTTTCCTTGGGTGTATGTGCAAGTTTGATTTTGTGTCCATTGTCTGTTCCTTTTTAGGACATTTTGACCTTACTACTGATTATTCCCATCTTTCTACAGACTTTGAGACTAATGAGACCTTTCCGGAAGTCACCAATCTACCATTTAACCTTTAAATTATTGTTCAGGCAGTTCAGGGCCCTTCCTTTAAGCCACTGCATGCTGTTGTCATCATTTAGTTGCCATCTTCCTTTACAAAAAGATAATCAGAACTCCATATTTTGTTTTCTAAATCTCCTTTTTTTTTTTTTTTACAAAACTGTAGTCTACCTCATTACTTGTCAGGTAAATGTAAACAAGTACTGAGTGTCTGTTTGGGTGTCTGTGTCTGAGTTTCTTTGCGTGTTTGCTAGAGTGTCTATATGTGAATCCTTATGTGTGAGTGTGTGTGTGTGTTTCAGTGTATGTTACTACCTTTACAACATTTCCAAGTTTAAATAGACACTTAAGAATAAAGTGCATATATGTTTTAGTCACTTGATCAAAAATTGCACATGTCAAAGGAGGGGGGGGCCCTGATCAATGGTTAAGTCAGGGGCCCCAAAATTTCTAGTGGCGGCCCTGGTTACTGTTGCCTTTCTATCATCTAAAACCAGTCTGCTGATTCTCCTCTGACCTCTGACATCAACAAGGCTTTGTTGTCCACACAACTGCCGCTCACTGGATATTTTCTCTTTTTCAGACCATTCTCTGTGAACCCTAGATATGGTTGTGTGTAAAAATCCCAGTAGATCAGCAGTTTTTGAAATATTCAGACCAGCCCATCTGGTACCAATAACCATGCCACGTTTAAAGTCACTTAAATCCCCTTTCTTCCACATTCTTTTAAAGTATTTATTTATATATCCAACAGGAGAAACAGTATATGGCAAACAAAAATAAAATAAAAACAAAAAAATATATGTTTTTCCACCACACAGGGCGAATAATCACAATTCACTATTTCATATTGTCATATCTTTAACATAAAATTCTATCTCTCTTATAGCATATATGCATTGTTTTATGTGTTGGTAAGATTATCTTTTGATGGGACAAACAGAAGAAGATGGGATGAGAAAAAAAGGAAGAAAGAAAGAAGAGAAAAAAAGGGCCCCTCATCCCCCTATTGCAGCATCCTTCAAGATATCAGAGGACGTTTATAGAAAACTTTCTTTATCGTGGATCTGGATTTGGGAATTCATTTCTCTCTATTGCAGTGGTGAAAGATCCAGACCCAATGAATGGGGAGATTATCTGTAACTACCTTGGGGAGAGTTTGTATAAATAATTTCCACTTATTTAGGAACCCATTAATTTTAACCTCTGAGTCAACCGTTGTATCAAATTGTTCCACTATTACTTGAGTCCCCATGTTTTGAAATAAGTGACCTTCCTATCGCAATTATGTAAAAAAAGAAGAGAGAGAGCGCACAAGAACGACTCAAGTGTAATGTTGATAAAATTCTTGTTTATTTGTGATGTTGTGTCACTGTATAAGAAAAAAAAATGTGTTTGTCTTGATGTTTTATCATGTTTTGGGATAGCCTATTTATCCAATGATTTACTCTGTGCCAAAACTTTTGTATTTTAGGGCATCTCCATAGACAGTGGTACAGGTCTGCAGCAATTAAATTATATTTGCTGCAGCTTTTTATAGTCTGCGTGTTCCATTTAACTTCTAATTGTGGTACAATATTATTATAATTTATTTGTATAGCGCCGCCAAATTCCATATAGATAATTTTATATGTAATTCCCTCCATGACGTGGATACAGTTGTCTTCTCTATTAACGACATATTTTTTGAATAACCCTCACTTCATAAAGCCAAGCTATTCTCTCAATATTACTCCGACCCTGATGCTCTTTAAGAGCCTTATAAAGATATGAAAAAGAATGCTTACCTATTTTATAGACATTTAGGACTGGGTCTACTATTGGCCATAGCCAACGATCCATGTTACTATTAGATTTTTCATCTAAGTAATGGCACACCTGAAGATATGCAAAAAAGTCTTTGTCTTTTATATTTTTTAATTTTCAAATGTTGTACATCTTGCTTCCCCAGTATCTCTTAATTGATCTAAATAGATAAGGCCTTTCTGTTTCCAGTTTAGTGCTGGTGTGAATTTAGGATTCTCTGTGATTGTTAGGTGTTTTGAACAAGAGGGGTTAGCTTTTTTGTTTTCAATAATTTTCTTCCATGCAATTATTACATTATTAATAGAGATGATCTGTTTAACCTCACAAGGGAGATCACTCTCTGTACAGTGCAAAAGTGCCTGCTAAGGCCTGATTAAGCTTTCTTCTATCATATAGAGGGAGTAAAATTCTATATAAGTTAACCAATCCATGGCCGTTTTCCCAATGCATACTATATAATAAAGTTAAATATCTGGGAGGGCTATTTCGCCTTCATTCCTTAACCCCTTAACGGCAGGCACGTCCCACAAAAAAAAATACAGTTAAGAAATAAGGACGTGCCTGACACGTCCTCTGGGGTTTCAAGTGCTGGAAGCGATGGTGATCGCTTCCAGACACTTTCATGGTATTGCAGTGATGCCTCGATATTGAGGCATCACTGCAATACCCTTTTTTACTCACCAATGCAGAGAGGGCCACTCTGTGGCGGCCCTCTCTGCATCGGCCATCGATGGTGCTGATTGTTGGTGGGTGGGAGCTGTAGCAGGGAGGCGGGTGGGCAACCCATCGTTGGTTAGTTCCGTATCCGGTCACACAGAAGTGTGTGTGATTCGTTGGCAGTGCGGCGGGGGGGAAAGGGGTAGGCATGCGTGCATGCGTGCCGCATTTACATAAAAATATAGTAAATGTATGGGAAGGAGGGAGTGGGAGGGGGGGATAAATGTTGGGAAAGGGATCTGGGAGGGGGTGTAGGGTTTTGAGGGGGGGCAGCTACACTACAGAAAATGTTTTATTATATATATATATATATATATATATATATATATACAAAAATAATAAAACACATTTTTTTGGCAAACTGGGTATTGGCAGACAGCTGCCAGTACCCAAGATGGCGGCAAATAGGTAGAGGGGGAAGGGATGGAGAGCTGTATGGAGGGGGTCAGGGAGGTTGGGGGCTAAGGGGGGATCCAACACTGCAGAATCAATATAAAAATATATATATAAAAAAAATGCTTTTTATTTTAGTACTGGCAGAATTTCTGCCAGTACTTAAGATGGCAGTGACAATTATGAGGTGGGGGAGGGAAGAGAGCTGTTTGAGGGGGGTCAGGGAATAATCCGGGGTTGGGATGTGTCAGGTGGGAGGCTTATCTCTACACTAAAGCTAAAATTAACCGTACAAGCTACCTAATTAACCCCTTAATGGCTGGGCATAATACAAGTGTAGTGCGTAGAGGAATTTAGCGACCTTCTAATTACCAAAAATTAATGCCAACGCTATATATGTCTTCTATTTTTAAACAAAGGGGATCCCAGAGAAGCATTTACAACCATTTGTGCCATAATTGCATTAGCTGTCTGTAAATAATTACAGTGAGAAACCTAAAGTTTATGAAAAAGTTAACATTTTTTTTTTATTTGATCACATTTGGCGGTTAAATGGTGGCAATATGGGTTATTGGAAAATATAACCCATCCATGAGTGGCCCCATATGTCCTAATACCCTGCAATTCCCCTGTAATAGTACAATAATGTTATGGGTGGTCCAACAGAGGCTACTATTCCTAATTGGAGGAACTCTTTCTCTCTTTACTGTTTTTTCATTGTTTTCAGGGGTTAATAATATGTTTTATTATTTTTATAAAATTGAGGTTTAACAATAGGCAATATTTAATTTTAAAATATGTTGATTTGGCATATTCTGATACTTCATTGCTTGATAGTGACTAATGATTGACTCTTACTTATGTGCATATGTGTATACAACTGGAAATTTCTGTTTTTATATACCTGTATTCTTATTTTAAAACCTCAAAATATATATATATATATATATATATATATATATATACACATATATATATATATAATAAATTACAGCAAATATATAGATGTCAAAAAGGGAATATATTAAGCCCCAATGTCAAAAGCCCCGTTGAGTTCTGTTACATGGGGGTGAAACGTGTCGGCATTGGAGGACTGAGCTTGTGCCTGTGAAGGTGCTGAATCAATAAGCTAGCAGTCTAAAAAATAGGTCAACAGATGTTTGTATGCGGAACAATATGACTATTGGAAGCTAAGTGTTGCATGAGCTAATCTGCTATTACAGCAGCATTGATACTTGGAACTGAATGATGTTTTCATTATATGCGAAATAGTCAACCGGTTGACGATACGGGTCTGACCAAAGAAACGGCGTGCCTCCTTAACAACCGAAATTAAGCATAAATGTCTGCTTCACGGAAGGCGGTTGAACTTTGCATATATGAATGTGCTCACTCCTCTTTCTTGACCTGTTGATTTATATGTATGATCAACTCTATATTGCCTTTTGTCTTCATACATCTTGGATACTAGTCTATATCAGCTCTGTCTCTAGCGTTCCCTAACACGGATGACATTGATCCCATATACATACCTGCCCAGGGTTGGCCTCCAAAAGCTTTTCAGCTTGGGGGTTCTGTGTGCAGCAGGGTGTTGTCAGTCCGTGCTAAGGTGTAGCTAAATTATTTATGACCTGACTTGCCAAAAATGCTTGTGTATCGCTGTGTACTGCTCTCTGCCTGAATGCGGTGCTGACAGCATACAACTTGAGGCAGGCACTGCATGCAGCTTATTCTACAGGAAATCAATTATTCTCTATCTAAGAGGGTCAGTGGGCCTGCTAAACTAAGGGGGACTTTGCCATCTACTCTCTATATTATTGAGGCGGCTAAGATTCTCACCAGCACATGAAAGATATACAGAGAGTCCAAGGATACTATTGACCACAAGATCTTTCCCTCTACACCTGAATAAAATGGGGATAAAGCATCCAGAAAACAGCACCTGGAAGGACAAGGATAAAACCATCTTTACCCACACAGAGCAGGAATTCTAACTTTTACATCTGTATTTGAAAACGACATTCATAACAAGAAAACTAAAAAAACTGTGTTCATTTACCATCAAAGAACTGTTTACTTTTCAATAGAACAATATGTTCTGTGCATACAAGTAGAGTATACTATAGTAGAGCGCCTCTTACTACCATTGATTGCTCTTTCTTTACCATTTCTAACAGTGACATAGGTACACTGTATCAATATTAAGGCAGCACGCTATTTAATATCTTGTTGTAATATATGTGGTGTATTTATATACCTTGTTTCAAAACCAATTAATCTATCCTTATACCAAAACAACAAACTAATAGTGATATCCATTATTACAAAGACTCAAATATAAAAACTCAAATAGGATATTACAATAGTTAAATACACCACAGAAACTAATCTTCTGTACTACATATTCATATATTGTATATCTTTTGTAAGGTTCGAGCGCAGGTGACATTTCTTGACACGCCCACCCCAGCCCCTTTCCTGCTGTTTATTATAGCCATTGTCTGATACACATATCTTAGAAGCTTTTATATAGTGCTAATAAATTTTCAATTTTGCTTTGAGCTCCCTGTCCGGACTTTTTCTTTGCCTTACTATATATATATATATATGTATATATATATATATATATATATATATATATATATATACACTGTATATTGTATGATAGAAAACAGCAGAAGAAATTAACCTCCCACTGGGGTCAGTCCATTTCAGTGGGAATAGAAATAGACATGAAGGAACAATTTCCAAAACATTTAATACAAGGCATAACACTTAGACAGTATAGTCACAATTGTATTTGCAAAATAGCCCTTCCTTCTAACATTTAACATTATAATATTTTGCAGCGACTTTCAAATGGCCCAGGCATTAATTAATAGCTCAGTAGGAGTTGCCATGGTAACAATGCCACTTGGTATTGGTGTTAATAATACTGATTCCCTCTGGGTTACTATAGCCTGCAGTCAAAAAGATATGATTTTATTAGCAGTCATTGAAAAACTGCAGGTTGACTGTGATATATTGGTAACACAGAATCACTATTAAAAAAAAGAAAAGCATGATATATATTTGTATGTGTGTGTGTGAGATAGTGCCCCCTTTGCTATCCGTGTTGCGGTTCTGCACTACAAATAGCACACAGTGAGGTATAGCAAGTCAATGGTGAAATTGTTTTACCAGAGAATTTAAGTGTGGCCGACATTTTTTTAGTGGGCTCTATACTTTCAATGAACAGTACAGCAGTGATAACATTGTTCATATTACTAGTGGTTACTTATGTGTTGGGCGCAAGTGTGGCTGGAGACCTGAAATAAAAAGTTATGGACGGAATATAAATATGAAAAAAATACATGTATAATATTAAAGTAAAGTATTTCACACACATAAATACATCGTACATGTAATATACATGCTTTTAATTATTAAAAGTGTTTTAACAGTGATTTAACAGTGATTTGTTTTAACAGTGAAAAGGGATATGTTATATATCAAGGTTTTGGGCCGGCTCAAAGGTGTGTGTGGATTTGTATGTGTGTATGTATATATGTATAAGTATGAATGTATGTGCAAGTGTGTGTACATACTGCATGTATGTATTTGTATGTGTGTGTGCGTGTACATATACATGTGCATATTTATTTATGTGTGTTTGTGTATATACATACATACTCATAAATACCTATACATATCAATTGCATCATCGCTCTACCATTTTTATGTTCCACTGTAATATAGGTATGTTATAAACTAATGCTCGTGTTTGCAGAAAATGTCAAAAAAAATTGCACAAAAGGTATATTTTCAGATATACTAAATACAAACCTTGGTTCAGAGTGTTTAAGTCAAAGAGGCCTATTTAACAAATGTCTGTTGGACCTGATCCGACTGTGCGGATCAGGTCCGACAGACATCGCTGAATGCAGAGAGCGATACGCTTTCCGTATTCAGCATTGCATCAGCAGCTCACAAGAGCTGCTGGTGCAACGCCGCCCCCTGCAGACTCGTGGCCAATCAGCCACCAGCAGGGGGGTGTCAATCAACCCGATCATATTCGATCGGGTTGAATTGCGGCAATTCCTAACAAAGTGGCTTATGGAATGAAACACATACGATAATCTTTCTATAGCACTTTTGTAAGTTGAGCCCTCTTTTTGCTTTTAACTATTACTATTCACAGTTAAGTTTTATTGTTACTGTTTCCCTGCTGGATTTCATCTATTCTTTTTTCAGTAAAAGTGCACATAGTCAAAGGACTGGCTTTTTGCATACAGAGTGTTGTGTCGTCATATAACTTTTCTTCTGAGTTCAAAAGAGTTCTACAAGGACAGTAAACACGCTGGTGGAACGCAGAGTAAAGCGCAGTGACAGCAAGCGTGATCTGCAGGTGGTGGAGCTCGTGGATTTGGATACTTTAGTAAGAATACAATAGCATATTATAAGTGGAGATTTAAGACTATGGTGTACACTCTGGTTGGTTACTTGCTTTATTTGTTGCTACATTAAAATGCAATACACATTAAATAGTATTGTCAAGTTTGCATATTATAATCAAGTACATTTAGTCCAGAGCAATAATATTAGAGTTTCATCAGGGTACAAGGGGGCAATGCATTAAGGGGGTCTAAAATTAATCTACTAATTCTGGGCCAACAAGTAAGTGCTACAGAAAATAGTGATTTGGACAGCTTTTTAATAATTAGAGAAAAGCTTGAAATTAAAGAACTTAAATTATGGCGGGATCTTGAATTCTTTCAACTTTATATAATTAAAGAGAAAATACCTGGATGTTTGAGGATGAAAAAATATCCCCCCTATGCTTCTTAGAGATCAGATTTTGTGTTGGAGTGCGACAACATTTTACGCAAGTTTTCTCTTATGCTGAGGTAGTTGCTAAGGGATAAAAAGGCTGACCATGCATCCAATTGAATAAGGATGGACTCTTGGAGGACAAAAGAGATTTAAAGATCTGATCGACAGAATGGGATATCTAGAGAAATGTGCAGAACATATTAACACAGAATCATACATTCTTTCAATACAACTCAACCGAGCACCATCATCACTATTCTACAAAATCACATAGAGGACCTTGATAACAGAGGGAGATGACTAAAGTTCTGCATTCACAAAATTCCAAAATCAGTCAACAACTTAATCCCTATCATCAAAATTCACAATTGACCGCCAATTGGCCGCCATCCAAATTTATGAAGATCTCAGCCCACTCACTGTGTTAAAAAGGAAAGGTCAGTTTCCTTACATCCCACTTGCAATCCTTGAAGATTTACTACAGATGGGGATTCCCCATCTGCCTAAGAGTATGCAAGGGAATGCAAACCATAATCTACCGTTCTCAAGAAGACTTGAAGGACTTTTGCAAGCAATTCAACATAGCACCTCCTTCACTACCTAGACTACAGGAAAAGAGAAAGAGATTTCACGTTTAGGAAATGTTACACCAAAACAACAGAGACAGGAGTGTATAAAGGTTTCCAGAAAAAGGGACAACCCTATAATCAACATATTCCATGAAACACAAAGTTTGTATTTTTTCATACCTTTTTGGTTTATGGGACTAGAATAGGCATGGGATGCACCCGGAAATAGCCCATATATCAGACCCCTAGCAAACACCTGTAAGGAAAGTTACCTTTTGATACTTACCTCTTTCACCCCTATGAAACCTGAGACCAATATTATATTAATGTTCAGCACTAAATGATAAAAATTGTGTTGTTTATGCCAGTTTATTTTTCTCACTTTGTGTGAGTTGAGCTTCCCACATAATTGAAATGCATGTTATACCCCACAATATCTAGTTCATACAACCTTTCTCTTGGCTCTTTAAAATAGAGCTAAGCTGCACCCCCCCCCCTTATTTCTTTATTTAAAGCATCATAAGAGTAGCTAACCTGTGTTAGACTGGACGCATACTTATGTTTGTAACAGGATGTTTGTTAAATACTATGTCCTAATATATTATATTTGTATTTTCCATTTCTTTTGTTTGCTTTCTTTGAGCTACTCTTCCCTCCCCTTGCTCACCTACATTAAAGGTTGAACAAGTTAGGTCTCAATCAAAGTATATGCAATCTAAGTTAAGACCCTCCTTACCTCCAGTGAACATCACAATTTTGTTATTGGGGATTCCATTTTCAGCTTACATACAAATATCCACTATAACATATCTCCACATGAGTCAAAATAATTTCAAAGTAATCACACAAAATGTAAAAAGGTCTAAACTCTCCAACTAAGAGATCCATTGCCTTAAGTTGATTTCTCAAATGTGGTAGAGATATAATTTTTATTCAAGAAACCCAATTCATCTGCCCCTAAATGATCCTCTACCACATATCCTTTGGGATGTTTTCATTCCTATACCAAGAAAAATAATGGGGTTGTTATTGTGCTACATAGGTGCCTCTCCTTCCAATTAATTTCACATGATCAGGATGATGAGGATGATGAGGGCAGACTTCTCATTCTTTCAGGAATTTTTTTTAACTGCCCTGTCACATTGATAAACATTTATGCCCCGAAAACTAGACAAGCAGCCTTTTTCCACAAAGTCTTAGACAAAATAATGACTTCTGCAAAAGGAAAAGTTATCATTGCAGGAGATTATAATGTTTCCGTAGATCCCTCCTGGGAAAGTTTCCAGTGATGCAGCATAGTACTTTTATTAACTTCCTAGAAAATGTATTCTAGGCTTGATTGCTTCTTTGTAGACCAGTTGAGTCTGTGACTTGTTGAATCTTCCAACATCCAAGGAATGACCTGGTCTGATAATTCCATGGTAACTATGTAGTTATCATGGCCATCTGCACCGCTATACCAATTTATATGGAGGCTAGATGAAACCCTATTAAAAATTCCAATCTATTAAGGAATATTTTATTAATAATCAAGATACTCACACGAACCCAGGTTTGATTTGGGATGCGCATAAAGAGGTAATTGGTGAAGAACTGCTAAAATAAAAGGAGATGTTGAAAAGATCTATCCAATTAACAAGTGCTCCACAACTTACACGATGCTGAAGTGAAACACAAGAATGCTCCTAGAGACAAGACTATCGCAAAACAACTATTAAAATCTAGACGAAGTCTAAATATTTTTTTTACAAAAAGAAACACAACGTCAAGCGCTCTATATTAAACAAATTTACTTTGCAGAAGGAACCGAAGCAGGGAGAGTATTGGCAAAAGCACTGAAACAAAAAAAACACAGTCTATTTGTAAAGAAATTTTAGCATCCAACAACTCCCCAATATATGATAGCACAGGCAAAGCTGAGATCTTTAGATCATATTATGAAGATATATAACCTGTCTCACATTTAATATAATGAAGTAGTGAAAGATATAGAAATCTATATTTTGGAATCAAAATTAACCAGAATTAGATCCTGTTGACATAAAAATGTTGGAAGCTCTGATCAGTGTCCAAGAGGAAGTCATTGCCATAGATGCGTTACCCACTCATAAACTGGGCAAATCACCTAACAAACCAGGCAACTATAACTCAATTTCCCTCCTAAATACTGATGCAAAGATATTTGCAAAAATCTTAGCTTCATGCATTTTTCAATTATTACCCACTTTAGTTCATGTAAACCAAGTGGGCTTTGGACCAAGTGGGCCTTGTTTCGCACAGGGAGGCCAGGGATAATACTATTGGGGTATTGCATCTAATGGATTATGATGAATCGGTAAATCTTGAAACTGTCCTGGTCTCCACTGATGTGGAAAAGCCTTCAATAGGCTCAACTGGCATTTCAATAAGTCAGCACTGCAGGGATTTGACTTCGGACTGTCACGTTGCTCCACTCCGTTTCTTGTGGCCATTTCCACGGACGCAGACGGCTGTTTCTAGTTGCCATGGCCATTGCCATGGACGCGGCGGTGCTCCAGGCGAACTTGCCACAACATCATTCCTCTGAGCCTCCTGGAACTGTTCCTTGGTGCAAACCTGGGGCTATGTAAGTACCTCTCTTCCTTACATAGATATGAGTATAGGTGTTACTGTTTGTGCTCCTGGCTGCTTATTTTCTGATTAACCCATGAACTGCTGATTGCCTTATTGTGGCTGTACTCTACCTGTCTCAAGACTACTCTCTGATTAACCTCTGAACTGCTAATTGTCTTAATGTTGCAGAACTCTGCCTGTCTCAAGACTACTCTCTGATTAACCCCTGAACTGCTGGGTGTCTTATTGTTGCTGAACTCTGCTTGTCTCAAGACCACTCTTCTGATTAACCCCTGACCTACTGACTGCCTTATTGTTGCTGAAATCTGCCTGTCCCAGACCTCTCTTCTGTTGAACCCCTGTACTGCTGATATTCTCGATTGCCTTATTGTTGCCAAACTCTGCTTGCCTGACTACTCTCTAGTTATCCTCTGTAGTGCCATGAAGGATTGCCTTCTCTTCTGTGAGTACTGCATTCTTCATTTACTCTCTTGTTCTGGGATATTTCCTTATCCTTCCACTTGACACTGGGATAAGAAGACTACTGGCCACGTTTGGTCTGATAGTGAACTATCCCATAAGCACTACATTATACTTGGGCCATGGACCCAAATGAGGTAGCAAGAGCAGTTTCTCTTCAGGGACAGACCCTGGGAATCCATGCAATACACTTACAGAATTTGGATTCTAAACTAGAGACTATAACCGCTTTGCTCTACCCACTTTTCGCTAAGAAAAACACTACTCCTGCTGCCAAGCAGTCTGCCCCTGCTGCAAGTACCGCAGCCTCCTCCCCTGCTTCTGGTAGTATACCCCGGATTTCATTTGCTGACAAGTATGATGGTGCTACTGACTGTAGGGGATTTCTCAACCAGTGCAGACTTAATTTCCGCAATGACCCTCACACCTTCCAGTCCCATCAGTCAAAGGTCACCTTTATTGTTTCCTTATTGAAGGATAAGGCCCTAGCCTGGGTTTCTCCCCTATTGGAACAAGGTGCTCAACTTCTGAATGATGCTGATAACTTTGTTTCTGCATTCTCTTCCGTATTTGGGACCTTTGGTAGCACTTCTGCCACTGAATTCTCTCTCTTGGATCTCCATCAGGGTAATAGATCTGTGGCACTATACACAATCGAATTTCGCACCTTGGCACATGAGAACAGCTGGGATTGCAGTGCTCTCAAGGCGGCCTTTCAGAGAGGTCTACATGAAAGCATCAAGGATGAACCCACTTAACGTGATGTTCCATCTACCCTGGAGGAATTCATTGAGCTGTGTATCAGTCTGGATTCTCGCTTTCAGGAGCGACAAGGCGACCTAGAGGAGAAGAGTGGGGTACCTCTAAGCATAGCCATTACCAATTCCCCTCACGCTTCTCAAATCCTGGTACCTATTACCCTCACCTTTCTCTGGAACTCTGTTCAAGCACAGGCCTTTGTTGATTCAGGGGCGGCTGGAAATTTCCTTGACCACCGTTTCATGATTTAAGCAGGTTGTCCTCTTCTTCAGAAAAAAGAATGTCTCAAAAAAATGTCATCCTCATATTTTCCACAACCTTAGAGGAGCATCATGAACATGTAAAACAGGTGCTTCTTCAGCTAAGAAACAATTCTCTAGTAGAAAAGCTGGAGAAATGTGAATTCGACCAAGTCCGGATTCAGTTCCTCTGATATGTTATTTCTATGGAGGGTTTTGCTATGGATCCTACAAAGCTAACAGCAGTTCTGGAATGGCCTCAACCCACCACTTTGAAGGTGCTACAGAGATTCTTGGGGTTCTCTAATTATTACCTCAAGTTCATAAAGAACTTCTCCAAAATTGTTGCTCCCCTCACTGATCTCACTAAAAGAAACAGAGACTGCAAGAATTGGCCTCCAGCAGCTACAAATGCTTTCTCTCTCTTAAAGAGGGCCTGTTGTACTGCTCCAGTATTACACCATCCTGATCCAGATCTGCACGATTTCCCCATAGGAAACAATGGGGCAGATTCAGCTGAAAAAAAACTAACACCTGCAAAAAAGCAGCGTTCAGCTCCTAACACAGCCCCATTGATTCCTGTGGGGAAATAAAATTTATGTCTACACCTTTTTTACGAATCATTCGTGTTTTTTGTACCCATTGGCTCATATCTTGACTTTTCACACCTTAGAATTGGTGGCATTGTTTTATGGAACCTGTATAAGGAACCTGTAGTTTACTTTAGCCTTTTTTAGGCGCTCCTATAACTTTTCTGTGTTGTCTTACCTTCTAGGACCTAATTAGGGGGTCCTTTATAGTGTAGCAAGTAAACAGATCTAGGCGCTGTTCTAATTTCTATTACACCTAACACCCTAACATGAACCCCGAGTCTAAACACCCCTAATCTTACACTTATTAACCCCTAATCTGACGTATCTGACATCGCCGACACCTGCATTATATTTTTAACCCCTAATCTGCCGCTCCGGACACCGCTGCCACCTACATTATCCCTATGAACCCCTAATCTGCTGCCCCTAACATCGCCGACACCTACATTATATTTATTAACCCCTAATCTGCCCCCCAACGTCGCCGCTACTATTTTAAATTTATTAACCCCTAAACCTAAGTCTAAACCTAAGTCTAACACCCCCCTAACTTAAATATAATTTAAATACAGCGAAATTAAATTACTACAATTAAATAAATTAATCCTATTTAAAACTAAATACCTATAAAATAAACCATAAAATAGCTACAATATAACTAATAGTAGCTATCTTAGGGTTTATTTTTATTTTACAGGCAACTTTGTATTTATTTTAACTAGGTAGAATAGTTATTAAATAGTTATTAACTATTTAATAACTACCTAGATAAAATAAGTACAAATTTACCTGTAAAATAAATCCTAACCTAAGTTACAATTACACCTAACACTACACTATCATTAAATTAATTTACTAAATTACCTACAATTAAATACAATTAAATTAAATAAACTAAAGTACAAAAATAAAACAAACACTAAATTACAGAAAATAAAAAAATAATTACAACTACTCTAATTACCCTAACAAAATAAAAAATCCCCCCAAAATAATACAATTCCCTACCCTATACTAAATTACAAATAGCCCTTAAAAGGGCTTTTTGTGGGGGCATTGCCCCAAAGTAATCAGCTCTTTTACCTGTAAAAAAAAAATACAATACCCCCCACATTAAAACCCACCACCCACACTCCCAACCCTACTCTAAAACCCACCCAATCGGAATTCAAGGGACGCCATCTTGGATGACATCATTTAAAGGAACCTTCATTTGTCGGGAGTCCTCGGAAGAAGAGGATGCTCCGCGTTGGCTGACTTCAAGATGGACCCCCTCCGCTCCGGATGGATGAAGATAGAAGATGCTGCCTGGATAAAGACTTCTGCCTGTCTGGAGGACCTCTTCTGCCCGGATCGGATGAAGACTTCTGCCCCTCTGGAGGACCACTTGTGCCCGCCTGGGTGAAGACAGCTCAAGGTAGGGTGATCTTCAAGGGGGTAGTGTTAGGTTTTATTAAGGGGGGATTGGGTGGGTTTTAGAGTAGGGTTGGGAGTGTGGGTGGTGGGTTTTAATGTGGGGGGTATTGTATTTTTTTTTTTACAGGTAAAAGAGCTGATTACTTTGGGGCAATGCCCCACAAAAAACCCTTTTAAGGGCTATTTGTAATTTAGTATAGGGTAGGGAATTTTATTATTTTGGGGGGCTTTTTTATTTTGTTAGGGGGATTAGAGTAGGTGTAATTAGTTTAAAAAATGTTTTTATTTTTTTATTTTCTGTAATCTAGTGGGTTTTTTTTGTACTTTAGTTTATTTAATTTAATTGTATTTAATTGTAGGTAATTTAGTAAAATTAATTTAATGATAGTGTAGTGTTAGGTGTAATTGTAACTTATGTTAGGATTTATTTTACAGGTAAATGTGTACTTATTTTAACTAGGTAGTTATTAAATAGTTAATAACTATTTAATAACTATTCTACCTAGTTAAAATAAATACAAAGTTGCCAGTAAAAAAAAAATATATAAACCCTAAGCTAGCTACAATGTAACTATTAGTTATATTGTAGCTAGCTTAGGGTTTATTTTATAGGTAAGTATTTAGTTTTAAATAGGATTAATTTATTTAATTGTAGTAATTTTATTTTGTTTTATTTAAATTATATTTAAGTTAGGGGGTGTTACGGTTAGGGTTAGACTTAGGTTTAGGGGTTAATAAATTTAATATAGTAGCGGCGACGCTGGGGGCAGCAGATTAGGGGTTAATTAAATTTAACTAGTGTTTGCGAGGCAGGAGTGCGCCGGTTTAGGGGTTAATATATTTATTACAGTGGCGGCGATGTCCGGTCGTCAGATTAGGGGTTAAAAACTTTATTTAAGTGTTTCCGATGTGGGGGGGGGGGGGGGCTCGGTTTAGGGGTTCATAGGTAGTTTATGGATTTTAGTGTACTTTGTAGCACTTTAGTTAAGAGTTTTATGTTACGGCGTTAGCCCATAAAACTCTTAACTACTGACTTTTAAATGCGGTAGGAGTCTTGACAGAGAGGGTCTACCGCTCATTTCTTCCAAGACTCATAATACTGGCGTTAGGCAAGTCCCATTAAAAAGATAGGATACGCAATTTACGTAAGGGGATTTGCGGTAAGCTCGAGTCGCGGAAGAAAAGTGAGCGGTATACCTGTACCTGCCAGACTCATAATACCAGCGGACGTTAAAAAGCAGCGTTGGGACCTCTCAACTATGCTTTTTAAGGCTAACGCAAGACTCGTAATCTAGCCGATAGTATCTATTTTGTTCAGTTTCTCTAACTGATCGTTAATCAATTGTATTTTTGATACTTAGCACCTACACCACATATTATAAGTTTTATTCTGAGGCCAATTTGACCTTATTTGTATGGTAAAGAGACCCTTAATATTTGTAGTAAGTGGTGCCATCATCCAAACCCCCTTTCTTTGTAAGTATTATCCGGTTATCATCCCCAGACCAATGGTCTGACGGAGAGAACGAATCAAGATCTCAAAACATATCTTAGAGCTTATGTCGATTCCCAGCATATCAATTGGTCTGGACTGTTGCCCTTAGCTGAACTGGCAAGAAACAGTCATAGGCATTCGTCTTTACGATGCTCCCCATTTCAAGCTGCAGCAGGTTAACCAACCCTGTGTCTTTCCCTTTTAGCTCAGTCTACGGGGGTTCCTGCTGCTGATCGTATTTTCACTGACCTTACTACTCATTGGCATCATATAAGCCCTCAGTTATGTTCAGCTGTCTCCAGATACAAGAGGCATGCCGACCATCATCAAGCTACTATTTGTGCCTTTGCAGTAGGTGAGTGTTTGGGTCTCTACTCGACACATTTGCTTACGTCAACCCTGTTTCACATTGGGTCCTCTCTACATTGGTCCCTATAAGGTCCTCAAAAGACTTTCTCCTGTGGCCTACAAAGTGGCCTTACCCAGAACCCTGCATATCCATCCAGTCTTCCACATCTCTCTACTCAAACCCTACATCACAAACAGATTTACCCAACTCATACCTCCTCCTCCACCACTCTTAGCTCATGGTGAGCTGGAGTATGAGATTGCCAAGATCCTGGACTCCAGGTACAGATGCAGGCAATTGCAATACCTTGTGTACTGGAAGGGTTATTCTGTGGCGAATCTTTCCTGGGTTCCTGCCGTCATGTGCATGCTCCTTCTCTGGTCTCCAAGTTTCATACTGCTCACCCCACTATATATATATATATATACATATATATATATACACATATATATATGTATCTGAATATATCTATTCATATGTATCTGTATATATACGTATATACAGTATATTTTATGATATAGGTTGGTTCGCACCACTTCACTGATCATGCCTGACTCATTCGAGTGACCTGATTTTTTAGTTAATATCAGGCCAAAACTGTGCTCGGGGGGATAATAAATTGAATTACATTTAGCAAAGAAAAATAATTGAATCTCATAGTAGGATCCCTTTTTCCGGCACCAGAGAATAGGGTTTTATTCAAACTAACTAGTAATTTTACAGAAAGGTAGTTTTCAATCCACTTTCCTCCCCCTTGGGGAATACTGACATAACCATTATGCATTCGCCGCCGTATCAACGGATTCCTCTGACCTCACCGTGAGCGTGCCTTTCTCTGTTCTGCTGGTTACTTTAGTCGGTTCGACTTCAAGCCAGATGAAGCCCTCTATACATCACCATCAAGGGTGAAACGCACGTAGCTGAAAAACAATCAATGTGAGGGTTACAGCTGAGCCCTCCAAACCACGCTGAACCGACTAAAGTAACCAGCGGAACAGAGAAAGTCACACTCACGGTGAGGTCAGAGGAATCCGTTGATACAGCGGCGAATGCATAATGGTTATGTGAGTATTCCCCAAGGGGGAGGAAAGTGGATTGAAAACTACAATCAAGGTAATGTTTAAATTGTCATAGACATTACTACAAAAAGTGGAGTCCAATAGACAACCAAGTGAGGTGGGCGTGTTTTGTAACAAACTAAGCCATAATTCCTTGAGGTGTCATACACTCCAAATTGCATTACACAACTTTAACGTTAAACCCACATAAACCAATAGCAACCATTACGGAAAGTATAAAACCCTGTGAGCGATAAGTCCCACTCTTGATCCGCTGGAACCAACGGACATTTTAAAGAGCCCTATTACAACAAAAAGTGACTTTATAATTTATGCAGCAAAAACAACATTTGGAACAGCTATGGAACACAGTCTTTTTGGATACAATTGAAATCAAATTTTGAAACAAATAAGGAACTGTTTTTCATACATATTAACTAAACTGTTTTTGATCTTATAAGGTCATTTATTACAAAGTGGGCCCACGTTCATTATTAGAAAGATAATTATAATATTTTATACTTTAGCCGGCAGCAAATAAATCATATCTGCACTGTCTATATCATTGTATATGGTTTTGCTTTTTGCAGTAAAAAAAATATTTCTGCAGTATATGATATTTATTGACAATAGTGTTTATTGGAATTAATGTTTATTATATACATAGTTCATTTTGGAGCATATGTTAAATATTGAAGGTTAAATCCACAGTTATGTGGGATTGAAGAGAAAGACCACCTTTCTGGAGAATTACTAGTTAGTGTGAATTAAACCCTATACTCTGGTGCCGGAAAAAGGGATCTTACTATGAGATTCAATCTCTTTGCTAAATGTAAATATATATATATAAATAAATAGAGCATATTCTGCTATATGAAGAACATTGGAAAGTTAAATATGTTGTTAGCCCACTTGAGTAGATGCAATCGGGTGCATGCGAGTAAGGGTGTTATTTTCTTCCCACTTTTTGCGCTCCATTGAATTCTATGGTGGAATATATTAACATGTTTGAGATATTTAAAGTTTGTATTTTTGGGCGAGTCAGGATAGAGCTCATGTGCAAACTTTTTACTTGTAATAAGATCGCAATAAGATGCAAAACCTCAATACTCTATCATCACATTTTTTTTCTTATGAAATAATATTAGTAAAGAACAAAAAGGAATATCTATCTCCAAATCTCCCCTGTCCCTAGTATTTAACAGCACAGAATTTCTTGAGGGGCCAAACTTTTTACTTGTAATAAGATCGCAATAAGATGCAAAACCTCAATACTCTATCATCACATTTATTTTCTTATGAAATAATATTAGTAAAGAACAAAAAGGAATATCTATCTCCAAATCTCCCCTGTCCCTAGTATTTAACAGCACAGAATTTCTTGAGGGGCCAAACTTTTTACTAAAATCCCCAACCTATTGGTTTCAACCCTAATTATAGAATTTTTATATCAGGAGAAACGTAAATGTTGACTCAGGTGCGTATTTTGTCCTAGGCAAACAAGGCACTTGCTTAGGGCAGCATATTGGACGGGGGGCAGCATATTTTTGTGGCTATATTTGTAAAAAGCTTACAATTATTTTAGAAGTATTATACATGTATTTAATGAGAGATTTTGCCCAAAGAGCTTATATTCTAGGGGGCTATAATAAGAGAGTGCCCATGGAGCTTACTTTTTTAGAGGTAACTCTGAACCTTTCATTAATTTCGCTAGCTATTGCCTTTAGTTCTGTTGGCTTTCAGCACTTAATATTGTGTTTGGGGAAATATTGTATCAGGAAATCTTTGTTTGGGGGTTTTATATATATATTGCAGCAGTAGATAGGTGTGTGTGTGTATGGACAGTATGTATGTGTGTGTGCATGTGTATAACTGTGTGTGTATGCTTGTATACATGTGTTTTTACTTTGGAAATGCCATGCAAAAAGAAATACACATTACTCCCTGCCAAAAAATATTATGGTCAAAAAAGGCCTAAAACCTTGAGGGTGGGTGGGGGTAGGAGAGGCAGCAGAATTGTGGGTGCCTAGGGCAGCACAAAACCTTGACTAGATATGCAAAATGTCGCAGGCTGTTTCTTTTTTTTTTCTTGGTTGAAATATGCACAACTCCACCACCTCTTACAAACGTCTCCTCACAAGTCAGATTTCATGAGGGATTTGACACCATTTAAGAGCCTGTGTCGGCAGGAAGGCATCCCCAGGGGCACTCTAGCACTGTCTAAGAAGATGTTAGATTGTCTATATAAATCACTACTCATGTATACCCAGAAAAGGCAGGAGGAATTGGGTATTATTATTAAATCTCAAAAATGGTCAAAACTATTCTATAATGTTCGAAAATCCTCTTCTTCACGGCAAGTTTTAGAAACAAACTATAAAATATTGTCACATATTTTTTAGAAACAAACTATAAAATATTGTCACATATTATACCTTTTCTTAAAAGGACACTAAATTCAATTTTTTTCTTTCACGACTAAGATAGAGCATGCATTTTTAAGCAACAATTTAATTTACTACTTTTATAAATTTTCTTCATTCTCTTGCTATCTTTATTTGAAAAAGCAGGAATGTAAGCTTAGAGCCGACCCATTTTTGGTTCAGCACCTGGGTAGCACTTGCTGATTGGTGGATAAATGTAGCCACCAATCAGCAAGCCCTACCTAGATGCGGAACTAAAAATTGGCCGGCTAATAACCTTACATTCCTGCTTTTTTCAAATAAAGATAGCAAGAGAACTAAGAAAAATTAATAATAGGACTAAATTAGAAAGCTGCTTAAAGGGACAGTCAACACCAGAAACTTTGTTTTTAAAAAAGGTAGATAATCCCTTTATTACCTATTCCCCAGTTTTGCATAACCAACACAGTTATATTAATACACTTTTTACCTCTGTGATTATCCTGTATCTATGCCTCTGCAAACTGCCCCCTTATTTAAATTCTTTTGACAGACTTGCATTTTTAGCGAATCAGTTCTGACTCCTAAGAGCTTCACATGCCTGAGTTCAATGTTATCTATATGAAACACATGAACTAACGCCCTCTAGTGGTGAAAAACTGTCAAAATGCTTTCAGATTAGAAGCGGCCTTCAAGGTCTAAGAAATGAGCATATGAACCTCCTAGGTTTAGCTTTCAACTAAGAATACCAAGAGAACAAAGCAAAATTGGTAATAAAAGTAAATTGGAAAGTTGTTTAAAGTTACATCTGAATCATGAAAGTTTTTTTTTTTTTACTTTACTGTCCCTTTAAAATTGCTGCTCTATTAAATAATGAAAGAAAAAATTTGGGTTTAGTATCCCTTTAAGCTTATTTACCCCAGATCCTCACCTAAATGCTGGAGAGATTGTGGAGAAGTAGGCACTATGACATTCATATGGTAGGCATGCTCCGCTTGAGTAACTTCTGGGAATCACTAGAACCCGTTTTTAAATCCCTATTGGCAGATTCATTCATGCTCACATGTTGGTACTTAACACCTTTTCTTATGCTTTTTTAACTCAGATCCTCACCTAAATGCTAGAGGGATCGTTGAGAAGTAGGCATTATTACATTCATATGACACCAGATCTGATCTTTGGTTAATTTTATAAGCGCTAATTGCTACCACCAGCTTGCGATAGCAAAAAACAGCCACTTGTAATGGCTGGTAATTTATTGTGTGCCTGTTTGCGGGCGCACAATAAATTATCGCTCCACTTGTAATCTAGCACTTTATTTGGAGACCTCACAAACACAATTAGGAAAACAGAACATATAGATCCTAAGCATACCATGATAGATACATCTTACACCACTGACCTCTTCTGCCTTCCCATCTCTCCGTTTTCTTCTATGCCACCTGGTTCTGGTTTCCGCCCTCTCTTCCTTTTCCAGTGTTTTTTTTTATCTTCTTCTCTCTTTCTTCCTTTTTATTAAATGGTTATTGTTGGTTGTATACTGCTTCAATTTTGACATGAACAACAGCTGTTGTGCGTTATGACAAGTTGTGCGTTATGACTCAAATTGTACCGTTATGGCTCAAAACTCATCAATTTTCATAACGCAGCCATTACAAGTTTGATAAAACCTCCAAAGCACCACAAAAATCCCCATTTATGCACAAATCCATAACGCTATCCAAGACCAGTTGTTATTAATATATTGCAACCAAAAGCCTTCACTAATCACTTCAAAAATATTATACAAAGTACACTTAGACTCATACAAACACTGTACAATAATTAATTTTTAATAAAATAAAAAATAAAAAATTATAACAGATCAAAGATACGAGATCTTGGGTGTTAGAAAAAAAATGCACACAAAGCCATTTTATATTGACTTACATAGACATACATGAACATACACTCTTTTAGCTAGATCTCCGTACAAATATTACATTCAGGATTACGTTCACAAAACATTTTTGCTTAGTTGCCTTCTTTTTCAAATAAAGATAGCAAGAGAACAAAGAAAAATTGATAATAGGAGTAAATTAGAAAGTTGCTTAAAATTTCACGCTCTATCTGAATCGCAAAAGAAAAAATTTGGGTTCAGTGTCCCTTTAAATTAAAATCAATACTATATAAACATAATTACTTCTTCCTCCTTCCCTTCTTCCCACGACAGCGAGGCTCTGGAGTGGTCAAATGCCTCCTCAGACGTGTCCTCATTGGAGATGGTTGGGGAAGAGGAGGAGGAGGAGTACTGAGAGTGATTGGGGATTGACCAGGCAGAGTAGGAGATGGAGGAGGCACAGGAGATGATGGTCCAGGAGATGATGGTCCAGGCTCTTGTGGTCTTCCCATTTCTGGATATGGTCTGCTTGTCACCTCCCGGAAGACCTGGAATATGTTATTTAGAACATTTACAATATTTGTTTGTCCTTCTATCAGGATGTTCTATAAACTGTGTGTGTGCCTGTTGTGCCCTCCAGGAGTCCTGCATTTCCTGTAGGAAGACCCTCATCAGCTCCACCTCGGGCATTGTGGGGGGGATGTTTTCATCAGGGGGAGCTGCTGCACTGGGAACTGCTGTATGGGGGTCTGCTGCATGGGGCTGCTGCACGGGGGCTGCTGCACGGGTATCTGCTGCATGGATGTCTTCTGCAGGGGTATCTTCTGCAGGGGTATACTCCTGTTTTCTCTGAGGTGGCGTTTCACCTTCTGCACCACTCTCATGCCTAGGTGAAGGAGGAGCATATTCCTGCTGTGCTTCCTCCTCACCGGCCTCAGTCTCTGTATATTTTAAAATTAAAGAAATAAAAGATATTAGCACAGTTCCAAATAAAGATTTAAATGTTATATTTGAAAGTGTATTAATGAGGCTGCTTTAGTAATTCAATTTTATCCAAAAGAAATCAATACGATTTACGTATTAGAAAACCCGTCTTTCGGATATCTAGATGGTCAATATTAATGTATTTTTTGTGTGCGTCTTAAATATGTTTAAACGCGCACATAATCTGGAGACTAGATACTAATGTAACAGCTTTTCTTAAAAAACAACTTTCTCAAGGTAATTCTGAATAAGTTTTTTTGAAAATAATGTTTAAAAAAGCGGAATTGCGTTTGTCATATCCATAATTTATTTTGAGTGTAAATGAGTTATGAGGTGGATGAAAAAAGATTAGTAAATGTCCTTACCAGAAGATGAGAAGTGCAGGTTCCCGGTATCGATCCCGACTAGGGCCACCTTGGAGATTTGGGACTCAGCATTTCCTCCCAGCGACTGTAGACGAATGTCTGCTCCGGGCCTCCACCGGTCTTGGAAGTCGCTTGCCTCTCCCTCAACATTTATTTCTTGAGCTCGCTTTTGCAGTCCCTGATATCCTCCCACAACCTTTTCTTTGTTGCAGGGGTGGCCTTCAGTGCCTGCAACCTCCTAGACCTCTCCATATAGGCCATTATAAGGGTTTTCTTCTCCTCCATGGTATACCTCTCCTCCCACTGCCTGGGCTTCCCCTGTTATGTGAGCCTCTGTTCTCCAGCCTGTATTGCGCCATCTCTGGGCTCCTGCCTTGTCCCACTGGGCCCAGCCACATGTTCGTATTCAACAATGTGGCTTGGCCCACTCACCCTGACCTCTCCCCCTTCCTCCCACCCTTCCTCTCTAATACCTCTCCCCCTTCTCTCCCTTCCTCTACCCCTTCCTCTACCACTCTCCTCCCTAATCTCCTGCCTTATATCATCCCTAATCTGCTGCCTAATTTCCTCCCTAATCTCTTCCCTACTCCTCCTTCCCACCATACCTTTTCAGAAGGTGAAAGTTCACAAATGAAAGGGAGTCAAAAAAATGAAAAAAGTAAAAAGTGCTCAAAGCGTGAATAGGTTTTAGAAAATATGGTAAGGGGTAGTAGGAAACAGACAAATGTATTAAAAAAAGGACTAAATGAGGGTGTGTAAACAATAAATTGGTCTAAAAAGGACAAAATATAAGCATGGGATGGGTATACATTTTAAAGGAATGGGATATGGAGTATATGGGGCATACTCCATGTTTCCGACGAGCCTTCAGGCTCGTCGGAAACAGAAGTTATAAAGCAGCAGTCTAAAGACCGCTGCTCCATAACTTGTCTGCCTGCTCTGAGGCAGCGGACAGAAATCAACCAGATCGAATACGATTGGGTTGATTGACACCCCCTGTTAGCGGCCAATTGGCTGTGAATCTGCAGGGGGCGGTATTGCACCAGCTGTTCACTAGAACTGCTGGTGCATTGATAAATGCAGAGAGCGTATGCTGTCAGCATATTTCGATGTGTGGCAGACATGATCCGCAATATCGGATCATATCCGCTCACACTATAATAAATAGGCCCCTATGTGTGCGTATGTAGTGTTACTGCTATGTGTACGTATGTATTGAATGTGTTTGCGTGTAAATGAAAGTAAATATCTTTAACTATGTGTAAGGAATGAAAAACAAAGCAGCACTCGCACACTCACCCAGACAGATTCGTACACAAACTCTCTCTCACTATCTCTCTCTCACTATCTCTCTCTTTCTCTCTCTCTCTCTCTCTCTCTCTCTCTCTCTCTCTCTCTATCTCTAACCTCCAACGCCTAGACCTGTACCTGTCTTGAAAAAGCAATACAGTCAAGGAAGCCATGTTCAGAGCGTGCTTATAAACTTTATGTAAATGCTTCATGATGTACCAGCAAAGTAAACAAGGTCCAGGTGTGCTGCTGTGAAGATTTGTATGTGTGCAATGTGGAGTAGTTGTATGAATTTGCGCATGCTTATATTGAGTTTCTAAATCCACATATGTTTTTAAGGAATGTGTATAATGCGATAACGTCATAGTGATTGTTTCAGAACATTATCATAATTTAGTATCGCAAAATCCCTATAATAATTATTGATCCTATCGTATTTGTAAACTGTTTTAAATCATTGTTTTTGTGAAATCTTTCCTAAATGCCAATGCGAATGTTTCGTTTGTGTATACACCCTGTTCCAAATTATTATGCCAATGATATCTTTCTCATTTACCTAAATAATTGATGTAAACAACAGTCAGCATAATTCTCATGTTATCAACTATTAAGAGTACAATTCAAATTTTATTGAACAAACCTCCTAATGATAACAGTATTTTTTTTCAAAATAAAAAACTTACAATGCACTGTTCCAAATTATTATGCACAGTAAGTTTCAAAACACTTTATAGGTTGTAAAGAACTGAAAATTTTCATTTGTTGTGTTTGCAGCATATTTACTGAAATCAAAAGCTATTTCAATCAAACTTTGAACAACATTTTAACTTTTTAAACATTTTAACAGGCCATGTTACATTTTAACATAGGACCCCTTATTTGATAGCAGCTTCACAAGTCTTGCATCCATTGAACTTGTGAGTTTGTGGACAGTTTCTGCTTGAATTTGTTTGCAAGATGTCCCAGAGCTGCTGTTTGGATGTAAACTGCCTCCCACCCTCATAGATCTTTTGCTTGAGGATGCTCCAAAGGTTCTCAATAGGATTGAGGTCAGGGGAGGATGGAGGCCACACCATGACTTTCTCTCATTTTATCCCCATAGCAGCCATTGATGCAGAGGTATTTTTTGCAGCATGAGATGGTGCATTGTCATGCATGAAGATGATTTTATTACGGAAAGCATAGTTCTTCCTTCTGTACCAGGGAAGGAAGTGGTCAGTCAGGAACTCCACGTACTTTGCAGAGGTCATCTTTACACCCTTGGGGACCCTAAAGGGGCCGACCAGCTCTCTTCCCATGATTCCGGCCCAAAACATGACTCCACCACCGCCTTGCTGATGTTGCAGTCTTATTGGAAAAGGGTGGCCGTCCACCAACCATCCACTACTCCATCCATCTGTACCATCCAGGGTTGCACGGCACTCATCAGTGAACAGTACTGTTTGAAAATTAGTCTTCATGTATTTTTCTGCCCAATGCAGCCGTTTCTGCTTGTGAGCATTGGTCAGTGGTGGCTGAATGGAAGGTTTTTGCACAGTTGCAAGACTCTGGAGGACTCTACACCTTGATGTCCGTGGGACTCCAGAGGCACTAGCAGCTTCAAATATCTGTTTGCTGCTATGTAATGGTATTTTAGCAGCTGCTCTCTTGATCTGATGCATGGATCTGGCAGAAATCTTCCTCAATGTGCCTTTATCTGCACGAACCCGTCTGTGCTCTGAATCAGCCACCAATCTCTTAATAGTGCGATGATCACGCTTAAGTTTTCATGAAATATCTAATGTTTTCATACCTTGTCCAAGGCATTGAACTATTTCACTCTTTTTGGCAGCAGAGAGATCCTTTTTCTTCCCCATATTGCTTGAAAATGGTGCTCTGCTTAATAATGTGGAACACCCTCCTTTAGTAGTTTTTACTTTAATTGGGCTCACCTGGCAATCTAATTATCACAGGTGTCCAAGATTGTTTTCAGTGATCAAAAGAGCCCTGAGACACAATGCCATCCATGAGTTAAACTGAAAAAAAAAAAAATGTAATCTCTGTGACACTGAAATAGAATTTGCATAATAATTTGGAACAGGGTGTAAGTGTGTAATTTGTTGTTCTTGTTATTTTCTTCTGTTATGCAGATCCAAAAGTATTTTTTGAATCCTCGTTTTGTGTAAATGTTATGTAGTATTTGTTGTTGAATGTGAATCTGCTATGTTGAGTGAGCGATTGTTGTTTGTACATTTGACATGGTTGTTATTGGTGTCCATTAAGTTGTATGTGTAATGTGACAGAGCTATGTGTACTTCTCGCGATATCAAGTGTTAGATGAAAAATCTGTTTATTTTTCAGTTTCCATTGATCTCTATGGGGAAATCAATTACGTGGCCGTGAATACGTAAGTGAAATAAATGCGGTATTCATGTTAACACGATGTGTAGCGTCGTTCTTTTCAGACTTGTAATACCTACGTTACAAAGAGTGCGCAATAAACATTACGCATGTGCTATTTGCGCACAGCCATAACGCAAAACTCATAATCTAGCCGTATTACTGTTAATACAATTATCTTAGATGACCAAGTGTTAAATGTAAAATAACTATACAACTTTCTATTGTCAAATATGTTTTGCATCATTTTGTCTTGGCTGTATATCTACAGTCATGTTGTGTCTTTCTTTATTTTGTTTAAAATTTCAATACAAATTAATAAGAAATGGCTGACCATGAGCAACTTCTTGATGCGTTGCAATTTTTAAAATGCTTCAGAATCAGCATGATACTAAATATAAGGAGTATCAGAAACAACTGGAGGATACTTTAAGTAAACTGGATGATAAGCTTACTGATAAAAAAACTTTAAAACATATCACAGAGATTGTAAGGACTATGGGGTCAATTTATCAGTTGCCAGGAGGACATGATTTGCTGTAGCAAATCATGTCCGCCCGACATCGCTAAATGCAGGCAGCATACTCTGTCGGCATTTAACATTGCACAAGCATTTTTGCCGCTAACAGGAGGTGTCAATCATTCCGATCATATCGGATAGGGATGATTGCAGTCCGCCACTTATGACTGCTTCTTCTTAACTTACGTTTCCGGCGAGCCGGAAACTTCGGGGTAGAAAGCAGCGCCTGCTGCTTATTAAATCTATCCCTATGACTTAAAGATTGTTTATAGTTGAAATCATAATAATAGAAATAATAAATCCAAAAGAAATAATCTAACTAATAATAGAAAAGTAACTTTTTCTAGTATTGAAACCGAAACAACAAATGGTACACAACGAATGAGCGCTATAATCCTGATCTACTGTACTGATTTGAGTACTAGAACGAAAGAAGAAGTGATTAGATCCTGATGTATCTCAAGAAAGTATCCGGAATAGAGAAAAAACATCAAAAAACCCAAGAGAAGCTCCTGCAAGGTACCCAAGCAGAGCTGGCAGAATGAATTCAACAAAAATACTCCAAGAAGAATTCATAATATTTTGCAATGGTGGACTACCTTCAGAAGGTATAAATAATATGGACATTGTGATCTTTGTTATCTTTAGGATTTAATTTTGTCCCCACTAGTGGTTTTAGGTTGTTTGATACTCTCATAAATGTAAAAAGTTTTGCAAGGCGGATAGTGTTAAAACCATTTTTTTCTTCTAGAAATTGTATAAATCAGGATTTTTTATTACATCCTCTTAATGAGAATGTAATTGTAGATGATACTGATAAATTATTGTTTGAGGAACAATGTGATGTGATTTCTCTACAAAGTTTGCAAAGTAAAAGTAAAACCGATCTTAAACTGTAAGGGGTAACAAAAAGTGAACCAAACACAACATAAGTACATTAAAATAAAGTGTTATACTTATATATACAGTTTCTGATATTTTTTTTTTATTTAGAACCTAATTATAACATAGTAGATGAGGTTGAAAAAAAGACCAAAGTCCATAGATTTCAACCTATACAAATCTAATATACTTACAAAAAAACTCCAGTTGAGTTTAAATTAATCCCATTAAAAGGTGACCCATTTAACACAAGCAATCATATCTATTTCTAGCCATAAATGTATCCAAATCATTTTTAAATGTATCTAAGGTATTGGCATTCACTACCTCCTTTGGTAATGAGTACAGAGAAAAAAATGTTTCCATTGCAGGAGATTAAGTCTCCTTTCCCCCAGCCTTAAATTGTGAACTCTTGTCACAAAAAAATTCTTGGAATAAATAGAGCTTCTGTCATCTCTGTATATAAGTCTTGAATATATGTATATAAAGTAATCATGTCACCTCTCAAGTGCCTTTTTCCTAGAGAAAACTGCCCCAGTTTGGCTAGCCTCTTCTTATAGGTTAAATTATCCAATCCCCTTAGCTTTGTGGCCCTTCCCTGAACTTTTTCAGAAAGGGCTATAATATATATATATATATATATATATGTATATATATATATATATATATATATATATATATATATATATATATATGTATATATATATATATACATACATTATAGACCTTTCCAGTCAAACACCCGGCCATACACCATATACCTTTTTTTTTTTAAACAACAATTTGTATTGGTTCTCATACATTGTTAACATAACAACAAGTGACAGGTGCTATTTGTGATACACTCCTAAATTCTCACGTTTGCATAATCATCCCCCAGAGACAAAAAAAATAAAAAAATAAAAATGTATTTGAGTCAAGAGTTATGGGAGTTCCATTAGCTTATCCCAGCATAGTTTGAATAAGAAACTCTACGTCCGTTGATCCCGAGGGGTTATTCTCATCAGCAATTTCTTATATATCATCCATAGTGCACAGGGAGTGTTGCTCTTTTATGAGGTGAGTTCTGCTTGCCTGTCCGAAATGCTTAATAAACCATTTTAAACAATATAACATCAGCAGTGATTAAAATAACAAATAACAAAGGATAAACTTTTAAAGCTATATAAGTAATTCAACAAGTTCTATGAAATCTGGGTTGGCCTATGTAACATGTTCTGTGTGTATTATCAAGGAGAGTGTTAGCAGGAAATCCCGACGCAGGCCTGTGCACTGACTTGGGAATAGTGTTTTGGGTGCGGGGTAGTCACCTATCCTTGGTAGCGTATTATATTGTTTAACTCCAGCTTATAGGTGTTTACACTTTATATTGAGGTCACTGGCCAGTTAAGTCGGGCAAATTCAC
Source organism: Bombina bombina (assembly GCF_027579735.1). Lineage (NCBI taxonomy): Eukaryota > Metazoa > Chordata > Amphibia > Anura > Bombinatoridae > Bombina > Bombina bombina. The sequence continues at coordinate 1,080,464,926 of NC_069503.1, read as the reverse complement.
CATTTCTTCCCAATATAGTTTCATATCTAGGAACATTGCTGATTGTTTTCTTCTATAGTAACCATATTGTTCTAGTGAGATTGTATCATTGATTTTTGATAACCAATGCTGGGTTGTGGGTATCAGGGGTGACTTCCAATTTAAGGCTATTAGTGACTTTGCACTATTAAGACATATTTGTATTAAATTATGGCGGATTTTGCATCTACAACTCGAGGGGTGGTTTAATAATGCCGTTAGTGGTGATAGTGCGAAGTCTGCACCAACTAGTTTCTGTAACTTCTGCTCAACCATTTTCCAAAAGGGTTTAATTTTTGGGCAGTGCCAACAAACGTGCGCCATAGTCCTGTTTCCCCACACCCACTCCAACATAATGCCGTGGAAGAAGGGTATATTCTGTGGAGCCTGTGTGGTGTTAGATACCAACGCATCAAGATTTTAAAGTTCATTTCAATTATGTTCGTGGAGGTGGATGACTTACAGGTGTTGAAATTTTTTTCCATGCTTCCTCATCTATCTGTAAATCTAAGTCTTGTTGCCAGTGTGATGTATATGTCGGGAGGGGAGTTTGATTGGCTGTCTCTAATGCTTTTTTTGCCATAGAAAGGGTTCCTTTGATGGGGGTGGTCAAAAGACACAAACTTTCAAAGGTCGTAGGCGCCCTGGTTAGATCCTGCTTATTATGGTTACTGTGTAAGTAGTGTGAAAGTTGTGAGTACTTGAGCCAGGAAGTAAAAACCCCTTGTAATATATGTGTAATTTCCGGTCTGGGTTTAAGTACTTTCTTATCTAGAAGGGTAATTATTGGTATTGACTCTGGTAATTCCCATGTAACTCTAGTATGCTGCAAAGGTTTGTAACCCCCTGTGAGTTCCATATTAGCTGAAATTGGTGTGAGTGGGGATTGAGGTGAAGAGAGTCTTGGGTATTTTTGGACTAGGTAATCCCAGACCTCAAATATATGTTTATAAAGCAAGGATGTATGACAGATTGTGGGCCTGAGACACTTGACAATCCAGCAAATGGAGCCTGGCCTTGGGGCCCTGAAAATCTGGGAATCTAGGGACACCCAGGCTTTTACATCTTTTTTCAAATGCCAATCGAGTATGTGTTGCAAAGCTGTTGAATTATAGTAAGACTCCAACTTCGGGACACCCAAGCCGCCCTCCCTCACTGTTCTATGCAGGGTGGCTGCATTGATACGTGGTTTTGTCTTGCCCCAGATAAATAAGTGAATGTGTTTTTGTAGTTGTGAGAGATATGGTTTAGGTAGGGTGATTGGGACTGTTTGTAGAATATAGAGGATCTTTGGGAGAATTGACATTTTTACAGCCTGGATTCTACCCCACCACGACAAAGGTTTATCTCTCCAATTTTGAAGAGTGTGTGTTATTGCTATTTGTAGCGGTTTATAATTTGCCTCAAATAGCTGTGAAATTTATTGGGGTTAAATAAACTCCCAGGTACTTCAGTTGTGAAGGCTTTATTTTGTATGGGCATATAGTTTTAAGAGTTAATGTCTCCTTCCGTCTCATGGCGACGCATAAGATCTCTGATTTTTGCTGGTTGAGCAGAAAGTTTGACACGACACTGAATCTGTCAAATTCCTCCATAAGCGCTGGGAGAGATCTTTCTGGGGTGGTCAATGTTAGCAGGACGTCATCCACAAACATCGATAGTTTATAGTGGTTTGGGCCTATGTTTACACCTACTATATCTGCATTAGAACGTATCCTGGAGGCCAAGACCTCCATGACCAATACAAACAGGGCGGGTGAAAGTGGGCACCCTTGCCTCATACCGTTATTTATTGGGAATCCCTGGGACAGGACCCCGTTAACTTTTACTTTGGCTGATGGTAGAGTGTATAGTTGGAAAATTCTATTGATCATGACATTTCCGAACCCAAATTTCTGTAAAGTGTTTCTGAGGAAAGGCCATGCCACTCTATCGAAGGCTTTTTCCGCATCAGTGGAGACCAGGGCCATTGGGATGTTATGTGTGGTTGCATACTCTATTATGCGAGCAGTTCTAATTGTATTGTCCCTGGCCTCCCTGTGCGGAACAAAGCCTGCTTGATCTAGTTGTATAATGGATGGCAATATGGAATTAATTCTTTTCTCCAATATTTTGCCATAGAATTTTATATCCCCCGTTAAGTAACGAAATTGGCCTATAACTCCCGGGTTGTGTCGTGGGCTTTCCCTCTTTATGTAGTACGGTGATGTGTGCTTCTAATAGTAAGGGAGATAGATGACCTTCTTCATCTAGTGAATCAAACATTCTCATTAAGTGTGGAGTTAACAGTGTTAGAATTTTTTTGTAGTACATGTTTGAAAGCCCATCTGGGCCTGGACTTTTCTGAGTAGGCAGACTTTTTATAGCTGCAACTATCTCTTGTTCTGAAATGGGTTCCTCCATGGATTTAACTAGTGCCTCTGGGATGACTGGGAGGTTGGCCTTATCTATATATTCTTTTATCTGTGTCTGCAAATATGTGCTATCTTTTGGTGCCAGGTTATATAATGTTTTATAGTAGTCGCTAAATATATTCACTATTTCTTTACAGTCAAAGGCCTCCTTTTTTGTTTTATCTTGCATTTTGTGGATATAGTTTTCAAATGTTTTCTTTTTTAGGGCTCTGGCTAATAGCGGTCCCGCTCTGTTTTCTTCAGTGAAGTATAGTTTCTTTAAATAATATGCCAGTTTGTGGACTTCTCTATTTAATACATTATTTAGGTCTTTTCTCACAGCTGTGAGGTTGTTGAGATTATCTTGGGAGTCAGGATTATCTAAGTGTAGTTTTTCTGCTTCTCTAAGGTTTTTGGTTAGTTGGGTGTATTCCTGGTTATATAATTTATTGAGAATAGATTTTTGCTTAATGAATTCCCCCCTGATAACAGCCTTGTGTGCTTCCCATACTATGGTGGGTGTTGAGCATGGGTTTTGATTATGTCTAAAGTATTCAGTTAGGGTTTGTGTTATCTTATCAGGGATGTGTGTTTGTAGGAGTAAGGTATTATCTAGTCTCCAGCAAAAATCTCTTATTGGACTATTTGGCCAATCTAAGGTTAGTGCGACAGCTGAATGGTCCGACCAGGGTGTTGGTACTATGTCTGAGCTTTTTGCTAGAGTTAAGCTTAGCTGGTCCACACACATATAGTCTAGCCTAGAGTGGGATCTATGTGGGGCTGAGAAAAAAGGAGTATGTCTTTTGTGTCGGGTGTTGAATTCTCCAGACATCTAATAACGAGGAGGATCTTAAACAGTGAGTTATAGTTCTTATCGTAGAATTTGATAAATAACTTTTTGCTTGTGAGCTATCAAGTTTGGGGTTTAGAGCCACATTGAAGTTTCCCGCTAGAATTGTGGTTCCCTTTGATACCTCAAGGAGTTTGCTCGTAAGCTTTTTAAAAAATTTAGCTTGGCCCCTATTTGTTGCATATGCATTTGCTAGAGTTATCGGCCTATTATATAGCTCTCCTACCAGTATTAGATATCTTCCTTCCGTGTCTGGGTAGGAGATAACATTCTGTAAGTGAATGCTTTTATGGATTAAAATGCCTACCCCATTTTTCTTTTTATGAGGGTGTGAGCTATAGTGGCCTATTGGGTATTGTTTTGAGGAGAACTTTGGCAGGTTGTTAGCTATGAAATGTGTTTCTTGAACAAATATAATTTCGCCTTTCTGTTTGGCAAACCAGTTAAGGGCTACCGCTAGTGGGGAGTTTAGGCCCTTGGTATTTTGTGTTAAGAGGTTAATGTGTCTAGTATTTGTCATTGCGGCCATCTACAAATTGGATTTGATTCCTAGTTATACCCTTAGAACATGTAGTTTTATAGTGAGGCCTAACCAACAACAATAAGTAAGTAATATCTTATTCGGTTCCAGATAGACTTGAATATCTACAGTAATTCTAACAACTAAAAATCTCCACAATATAACTAATTTAACATTTAACAAATAAACATTGGGTAAAACACAATTATTGCATAAATACATATACAATACATATGGTTGAAGGGGATACTATCCTGTTCGCTTACAACTACGAACGTGAGAGTATCAGCACTTCCTATTGTTAAGCTAGATTTAGTGTATTTTTAACTTTCAATAATTCTAAACTGTAGTGAACATTAAACAGTCATTCATCGGGGAGAGGTATGGAGAGACCTAGCATAGTACAAACCTTGTTTGCAGTGAATTATATGTCAAATAGAGGTTCATACTCACACTACCATTGTCCCAGAGAGTGAAAAGGGGATGCCTAGTGCTTGTAACAAATGATAAGTGGGCGCCACTCTTCATAGTAGTGTCCACTGAAGGACTGTGCAACCAGATTCTATGGTTTCTGCAAGTTCATGTCAAGTTAGAATCTTCATCAGCTGTGTTGGAAGCTGGTTGTTGTCTTTTCCTATTGGTTCTAATCCATGGATTCCTTTGAGGTTTTGGATCAGTGGGGTCTTTAGGCATCTCCTTTGAAGTAGGGCTGTTCAGCCTAGGCAAAGTGGGCTCTGGAATGTTCAGATGTTTACAGAACTCCTTCAGGTCCTCTGGAGCTCTGTATATGGCTGTAGATGAGCCTTGGATCACTTTTATGCAAAACGGGAAGCCCCATCTGTACGGTATTTTCAGTTCTTGTAAGTGTATAGTCAGGTATCTAGCTTCCCTTCTTCTATTCAATGTGATAATGCTCAGGTCGGCGTATATTTGGATATTATCTCCATTATGAGAAATTTGTCGCATCTTCCTTGAAGCCTCCATTACCTTTTCTTTAACATTGAATGATTGAAATTTGAGTATAATGTCTCTGGAAGGTTTTCCTTCAGGTGGTTTTGGCCTAAGGGCCCGATGTGCTCTTTCTATAGGCAGGTTAGGGGGTTCTGGCGTCTGTAGGATCAACTGGAATAAGCTTTGTAGATAGTGTGGAATCTGCTGCATTGTAATTTTTTCAGGGACCCCACGTACCCTTATGTTACTGCGGCGTCCCCTATTATTTAGGTCTTCTAGTTGTAATTGCATCTGTTGTATTATTGTATCTTGTGCTTCTAGAGTTCTACTTTGTAGATCTGTATCTCTCTTCTAGGTGTACCACTCTTTCGCCCAATTCGGAAATTTCTTTCTTAACCTCCTTGAGGCCATCTTTAATCATTTTTCCTACTTGGGCTATGAGTGAGGCAAAGTCGGCCTTTGTCGGTAGATTCTCTATGTCTGCCTTCGTGAGCGACTCTTTGTAATATACTCCAGCTTCAGATGACTCTGCATCTGATTGGGTGTTATCTAGGTCTTGTGAAAGGTTGGTTGTGCCTTCTGTGGTATCAAGTACTTTGAAAAAGTTGTTCAGCTTGGCCGATGGGGTTGCTTGAAGCTTGCTAGCTTTGTTGTGTTTTAAGGGTCTCTTTGACGCCATTTCGTTATAAACGTGAAGTATGCTATAATGGTGCGGTATAGTTGTTGTTATGTCAGGTAGCTCTTATGATTTTCTTACAGATCTTATGGGCTCAGTAGAGCAATGAGCTGTATGAGTACCACTGTCTGCTACGATTTTAGTAGTTTTGGCTTAAAGTGCATTTGTTGCGGCTGGTTGCAGGTTTACCAAATAGGGGATAGCTTTGTGTTGAAAATGGTATTCGCTTATCTTCCCTGATTTCGCTATTTTCTGTTCTTTGAGGTACCTGCTATTTGTTCTATTTCATCCTGTGACACTCTTCATACCTTTTTTGTTTGTTTTTTTATTTTTATTTTTTATTATTTTTTTTATTTATTTTCCCTTTATATTTTGCTCCTTAAACACAAAGCACCTTTGAGTGTCAGCCCTCTTAATATATTTGTAGCAGGCTTTTCGTAATCGCTAATATCTTTTGTTTATACCGTGGCCCATGAGCTATGTCCTATTCCTCTCACCCTTTCCCCTTAAGTGCGTTTAGTGCTGCCAAGACAGCTCAATGTGTTTTGTGTTTGGGTCCGGGTGGATCGCTGACAGGAAATATATGGGTGCGTTACATTTTACTTGCCTCCATTGCAGCTGTCGGTCTCTCCGTCTCTGTGTGTTAGAAAGTGCACCACAGCTTGAGGCCTAGCGATCCCTGATCACATGGTTGCCTTGTAGTGGTGTTTTCTTCAGCGCACACTGTTTAGGATTCTGCCCACTCGTGCACCGTGGTGTACAGTATTAGATGCGGCTCTGAGGTGTGTGTTTGCACGCAGTTATTGTTCAAAGCATGCTTAGGAAGTGTCTTCTAACTCGGAGCTTCCTTAATGTGCAGCCATGTCCGACGGTGGCTGGCTCCGCACCCCTTCACCATATACCTTTTAACCCCTATGAAAAAATAAAAAAAAAATATATATGTCTAAATATGTGTATGGGTGTGTATATATATATATATATATATATATATATAATAGTAACAAAAAACTTGCACTCGCTGGTCTTTTTAAACACACTTTTTTACTTTGAACAAATAGTGACATTTCGGGGACAAAGTATCCCCTTCCTCAGGTCTGAGGAAGGGGATACTTTGTCCCTGAAATGTCACTATTTTTTCACAGTAAAAAAGTGTGTTTAAAAAGACCAGCGAGTGCAAGTTTTTTTGTTACTATTATCTATTCATTACTAGCACCCTGACAGCTGCATTGACAGGTGAGAGTGCTCTCCTGGGATCTAATATATATATGCAGTAAACTCTCAGTTAACCAGAACTCTCAAGCAACCAGAATAAAAAATCAAAGATACTGTACAATAAAATGAACACTAACTTTGCTCTACAGCTTCGTTTCTCTATAGTGGGCTCTCGAAGGTGAACGCGCGCCCTTTTAATGCCACCAGACCCTACATGACTGCTCTTGAAAGTTGTGAGCACAAGGCAGCCTGAGAATTAGACATCACGCTGCTGCTGGGTGCCCGGTACTGAACGGAGGCCGCATTAATATTAATTAATAATTTGCTTTTATTTACTGTATTTAAATATTAACATCAAATAAATACAGCGTTTATTGTATAGTATGGGTTATAGAACTAGTAAGGCCTATTTTTAATAGTAAATCTCAAGCAATCAGAACTACACTTATCCGGAATCTACCAATCCCCATGGGTGCCGGTTAACTGGGAGTTAGTTTACTGTGTGTATATATATATATATGTATAAATATACTTTATTTATGTCTTTATATATCTGTTTATATACAAAAGGCAACTCACTGGATTTCTGGAATCCTTTATTGAAGGTGACATTTCACCTTTAATAAAGGATTGATGAACACCTTATGAAATCCAGTACGTGCAGTCTATATAGCCTTTCTTACTATTATTGTATCTAGCACACTGGTTGTTGTATACACATGTGTCATTGAGAATGGAATGTATATAAATGTAATGTATATAAATGTATAATTTATATAGCTATATAGGTATTTATATATATTTTACACAAAAAAATCATCACCAGATATACCGGTACATTATATATATATATATATATATATATATATATATATATATATATATATATATAAAATATATATATATATATATATATATATATATATATATATATATATATAAATATCTATTTACAGATAAAGATTAATGTTTCTTCTTTGTGCAGAACATTGGAATGTAAAATATTTGGGTTTAGTGTTGTAGGTCTAACTTTGCGCTGGGTTAGCACATGAGTACTAACTTGTAATAAACATTTTAACCCATTGTACAGGAATATAATAGAGTTAAATTGGTTGTGACTTAGTAGCTTGTAGCTAATACGGATAGGGAAAATCTTTTGATGTATAAGAAATTGAGAAAGATATAACAGAGAGACATCTTACAAGTTCATCACTACTTACAGTGGGCAATTTGGAGAGATCTGCAATTTAATGAGGAAGTCTCTATCTATATTAGAGAGGGATCCTATTATTGAATCAGATATATGTGATAAAGGAATATAATGTATTTCCAGACAAGGTAAAACAATTGGTGATTTTTGTAAGAGGGATCACTCTAAGAAAGAAGGTAGTGAAAAATGTTGGAAAAGACCAAAGTTTGGTTTCTATAGATGTGAGGATTAACCATGTAAATGTGAATTTGCCACTGGGAAGAAAACATTTAAATCTACTGTGGCACAACAAATATACGGCTAGATTACGAGTTGTGCGTTAAGGTAAAAAAGCAGTGTTAAGAGGTCCTAATGCTGCTTTTTTATGCCTGCTGGTATTACGAGTCTTGCAGGTTTAGGGGCACAGCGCACTTCTTTGGCCTTACCGCAAAATGACTTACGTAAACTTTGTAAAGTCTTTTTTCTATGGGACTTCCATAGCGCCAGTATTACGAGTCTGTCCTGGGAGGCCAAAAAGTGAGCGGTACACCCTACCCCGTCAAGAGTCCTAACGCATTTAAAAGTCAGTAGTTAAAAGTTTTACAAAACAACGCCGTAGCATAAAACTCATAACTAAAGTGCTAAAAAGTACACTAACACCCATAAACTACCTATTAACCCCTAAACCGAGGCCCTCCCACATTGCAAACACTATAATATTTTTTTAACCCCTAATCTGCCGCTCCAGACATCGCTGCAACGATAATAAACATATTAACCCCTAAACCGCCGCACTCCCGCCTCGCAAACACTAGTTAAATATTATTAGCCCCATAATCTGCCGTCCCTAACATCGCCGCCACCTACCTACATTTATTAACCCCTGATCTGCCGCCCCAACATCGCCACCACTATACTAAATGTATTAACCCCAAAACCTAAGTCTAACCCTAACCCTAACACCCCCTAACAAATATAATTACAATAAATTTAAATAAAAATTCCTATCATTAACTAAATAATTCCTAAAATAAATACTTACCTATAAAATAAACCCTAAGCTAGCTACAATATAACTAATAGTTTATTTTTATTTTACAGGCAAGTTTGTATTTATTTTAACTAGGTATAATAGTTATTAAATAGTTATTAACTATTTAATTAACTATCAATAGGGCCTTTTGCTGGGCATTGCCCCAAAGTAATCAGCTCTCTTACCTGTAAAAAAAAATACAAACAACCCCCCAACAGTAAAACCCACCACCCACACAACCAACCCCCCTAAATAAAATACTATCTAAAAAAACCTAAGCTCCCCATTGCCCTGAAAAGGGCATTTGGATGGGCATTGCCCTTAAAAGGGCAGTTAGCTCTTTTGCGGCCCAAACCCTAATCTTAAAAATAAAACCCACCCAATACACCCTTAAAAAAACCTAACACTAAGCCCCTGAAGATCGACTTACAGTTCTGAAGACCGGACATCCATCTTCAAGGAAGAGGCAGAAGTCTTAGTCCAACCGGGCCGAAGTCCTCAACGAAGCTGGGAGAAGTCTTCATCCAAGCCGGGCGAAGTGGTCCTAAAGACGGGTAGAAGTCTTCATCCAGATGGCATCTTCTATCTTCATCCATCCGACGCGGAGCGGGTCCATCTTCAAGACATCCGACGCGGAGCATCCTTTTTAAACGAAGTCGTCTTACTGAATGACGGTTCTTTTAAGTGACATCATCCAAGATGGCGTCCCTTAGATTCTGATTGGCTGATAGAATTCTATCAGCCAATCGGAATTAAGGAAGAAAAAATCCTATTGTCTGATGCAATCAGCCAATAGGATTGAAGTTCAATCCTATTGGCTGAACCAATCAGCCAATAGGATTGAGTTCGCATTCTATTGGCTGATTGGAACAGCCAATATAATGCAAGCTCAATCCTATTGGCTGATTGCATCAGCCAATAGGATTTTTTCTACCTTAATTCCGATTGGCTGATAGAATTCTAAGAGACGCCATCTTGGAGTAACCGTCAATCAGTAAGAAGACTTCGTTTGAAGAGGAAGCTCCGCGTTGGATGTCTTGAAAATGGACCCACTCCGCGTCGGATGGATAGAAGATAACGTCTGGATGAAGACTTCTGCCTGTCTGGAGGACCACTTCGCCCGGCTTGGATGAAGACTTCTCCCGGCTTCGTTGAGGACTTCGGCCCGGTTGGATGAAGACTTCTGCCACTTCCTTGAGGATGGATGTCCGGTCTTCAGAACTGTAAGTCGATCTTCAGGGGGTTAGTTTTTCGTTTTTTAAGGGTGTATTGGATGGGTTTTATTTTTTAGATTAGGGTTTGGGCCGCAAAAGAGCTAACTGCCCTTTTAAGGGAAATTCCCATCCAAATGCCCATTTCAGGGCAATGGGGAGCTTAGGTTTTTTTAGATAGTATTTTATTTGGGGTGTTTGTTGTGTGGGTGGTGGGTTTTACTGTTGGGGGGTTGTTTGTATTTCTTTTTACAGGTAAAAGAGCTGATTACTTTGGGGCAATGCCCCACAAAAGGCCCTTTTAAGGGCTATTGATAGTTTAGTTTAGGCTAGGGTTTTTTTTTATTTTGGGGGGGCTTCTTTTATTTTGATAGGGCTATTAGATTAGGTGTAATTAGTTTAAATATCTTGTAATTTGTTTATTATTTTCTGTGGGTTTTTTTTTTGTACTTTAGCTAATTTAATTTATTTAATTGTTGTTAATTTAGTTAATTTATTTAATTATAGTGTAGTGTTAGGTGTTATTGTAACTTAGGTTAGGTTTTATTTTACAGGTACTATTGTATTTATTTTAGCTAGGTAGTTATTAAATAGTTAATAACTGTTCTACATAGTTAAAATAAATACAAACTTGCCTGTAAAATAAATACAAACTTGCCTGTAAAATAAAAATAAGCCCTAAGATAACTACAATATAACTAATAGTTACATTGTGGTTTACTGGCGGCGACGTTGGTGGCGGCAGATTAGGGGTTAATAAATGTAGGTAGGTGGCGGCGATGTTAGGGACGGCAGATTAGGGGTTAATAATATTTAACTAATGTTTGGTGGGAGTGCGGCGGTTTAGGGGTTAATATGTTTATTATAGTGGTGGCGAAGTTAGGGGCAGCAGATTAGGGGTTAATAAGTGTAGGTAGGTTGCGGCGACATTGGTGGCGGCAGATTAGGGGTTAATAAATATAATGTAGGTGTCGGCGATGTTGAGGGGCAGCAGATTAGGGGTTCATAAGTATAATGTTGGTGGCGGCGGTGTCCGGAGCGGCAGATTAGGGGTTAATAAATATAATGCAGGTGTCAGCGATTTCGGGGGCAGCAGATTAGGGGTCAATAAGTGCAAGATTAGGGGTGTTTAGACTCGGGGTTCATGTTAGGGTGTTAGGTGTAGACATATCTTTTATTTCCCCATAGGAATCAATGGGGCTGCGTTACTGAGTTTTACGCTGCTTTTTTGCAGGTGTTAGACTCTCCCCGTTGATTCCTATTGGGAAATCGTGCATGAGCACGTACGACCAGCTCACCGCTGACTTAAGCAGCGCTGGTATTGGAGTGCGTTAAGGAGCAAAATTTTGCTCAACGCTCACTTCTTGCCTTTTAACGCCAGGTTTGTAAAAACCCGTAATACCAGCGCTGTAGGTAAGTGAGCGGTGAAAGAAAACTGTTTGTTAGCACCGCATAGCCTCTAATGCAAAACTCGTAATCTGGCCGATATAATGCCAAAAAAAAAACTTTAACATATAACTATAGATTTGTAGTATAACGTATTGCCTGCAAAATTTGTTCTCAGCAATATGCAGGCTGTACTGAAAGAAGCATGGAAAATGAAATTAGAGAGCATTTGCTAACAATAACTGCTGACCCCTCTAGAACTCCTGTTGTCCTTCATTTTGTTTCACATCAGTGTGATCAATTGCATAGAATGTTTGTATTCCAGGCTATTGATAATGCCCCTTTAAGCCATATTGGAGATGATAGATTAGCTCTTCTGAATGAGAAGGAAGCATTTTTGCTTAAAAAACTGGAACTCCAAAAAATAAATGAGTTAGCTGACTTTAGACTATGTAATGGTCTTAGTGGATAATATTTAAATTTATGTGCATGAGTATATTTTTGTCTCACAAAGTTTCACTTTTTGTCTTCACACCATACTATTTCTATAACTGATTATTTTAACAATTCATTTCAAATATAAAGGCTATAATTTGAGTTTTATTAGTATTATATTCACACAACACTAAAGTACAATGGATTGCTTTTACATTTATATTTTAGTGTTTTGTTTCATTGGTGTAATTTATGATATGTAAAATATTAAAATCTTATTTATTCCTTTTTTATTATGATTATTGTATAATTTATTTATATGTCCACAGTGAAGCAATTTAACTAAAACAAGCTGCCTAATTTGGATGTGTTTTTTTTTTACTGTGATTATTGTTTTTATGAGTGATTTTACTAATCTTTCTCCACCCTTTTTGAGTAAAAATTTAAATTGTTCCCCTTTTATACATCTGTTTGTTTACAACATTAAAATATTTGTACGGACTTAAACAAGGTTTGAATTTAAATATTTACTCACATACAATACACTACAGGGTCATAATAAATACAAACCTTGGTTCAAAGTGTTAAAGTCACGGTATATAAGAATTGTGTTAGTGATAATAAAGTATTTACATAGGCAAAATATGTGCTTCACTATCTTTGAGTCCTGAAGGGGTAATAAAATACTACTACTTAAAGTGGGTGGAGAGAACTTAAACTTATCACTATTGAAGTGCATTATGGCATGAAATGCATGAAACAAATAGGATAGTCTTTATTTAACACTTTTGTAAGTTTTTTGTAAGTTTAGCCCTGTTGTTGCTTTTTACTATTACTATTAAAAGTTGTGTTTTATTGTTACTGTATTTAATGTATTCTTTCTTTGGTATTGGAATGTCTGAGTTGATATAAATTTTAATATGTAAGATTTAATCATTTCAGCTCTACTTCTTATTGACTTGTAGTTTAGGAATGTAGGTCTATGGATCATGTAATTTATTTTCTTTCTTTCTTAAATAATTGTATTGTTGAGTGTGTCCTTGGGACATGCAATTTATTTAAAAATGTAAAGAATAATAAATTCACTATTCTCAGAGATTACAATAGTAGAATAATTAGTATTTATTTTGTGAAATATACATCAATTTCAATTATTTTTAATACAATCATAAGGATATACACAATTATATGCCAGAGATATGAATATGTAGGGAAAGAGTTCCTTTTTTCTAATTTAAATTGTAGGTAGTGGAAACAATTTTCTCAAACAATACAGACTGCAGATTTAGAAAGGATTTCAAAGTATTTAAAGAATTACCTGCAAATCTACCTTGTCCGCTGCACAACTCATCATGTTGAAAGCTTTTTTTTGTATATATGATTATAATCTGATTGTAATTATGTACTTTTCTGATTTCTAATTTAATCTTTTCAGCAATCAAAATTTTAATTTCTATTTTTATTATGAATCCTATCAAATAACTATGGCATAAAATATACTTGTACGTACAATGCCTGAAAGAATAAATACAACATTTGAAAAAGGCAGATACTAAGTATAATTTTCTGTCTAAATGTATAATTACTTTAAAAAAAAAAAAAAGACAATGTAGAAGGATGGGAAAGCCCAAAGATAGGCAGTTGCATATAAGTTCCAGTTTATTTGCTGTATTTTATCTTCTATTGAAAGCATGTTTGATTTCCCAGAATTATTCTACTTATGTAAATTTCAAAGTTACTTTGAAAATAAGTAGAATAAACTGAAGAAAATAAACATACATATAGTGCTCCAGTTATCAAGCAATGAAAGTGCATAACAAAGCTGTAGTCACAGGTTAGTTAGGGGTGATTAACAGACCAATCCCGCAAGAGCAGGGGCTGCACGGTACAAGAATTTCCGTGTGCAATGTTGAGAATCTTGTCCGTCCATGGTTTAATAAATGAGGCAATATATACTATTGACCATAAAAATATCTGAAAAACAGACTAACTAAATATTTTATCATTTTTCCACTTCAAATATATGTTCTTTGTTCTAAAGCACTAACAGATTATCTGAATAAACAAACAAAATCCATGGCGTGCGGCTGCATTAGACCGAGACCAGAAGCACAATAGTGAAGGCTATCCAATCCAGAGGCTCAAAAAGCAGAGTGCTGTAGCTGAGCCCATGGTTAAGCGCCACTAGGGCTCTTGTCTGTGTGTCTGCCATCTGTATGAATTTAAATGTTTTTTTACAGAAGCCCAATAAAGTACTGTTTTTATTGTATTTCACACCATTAGTGCCTGTACTCTCTGAATACTTCAACAATTCCATTTGGCTTTATCAGTAAAGCTCCCATAGCTTTCTATGTTTAGACAGACTTTATGGAATCCAAAGAGGTTGGGTGATTGGTGAGAATGGATGGACTAGAGTAAGTTCTGGCAAACTTTTATGAGCATGTGTGCCAGCATTATCTTTTGTGTAAAGTTTAAAAATAAAGAACAGACACTTCTCTTGCAGTCTGCAGTCATTACAGGGAGTGCAGAATTATTAGGCAAATGAGTATTTTGACCACATCATCCTCTTTATGCATGTTGTCTTACTCCAAGCTGTATAGGCTCGAAAGCCTACTACCAATTAAGCATATTAGGTGATGTGCATCTCTGTAATGAGAAGGGGTGTGGTCTAATGACATCAACACCCTATATCAGGTGTGCATAATTATTAGGCAACTTCCTTTCCTTTGGCAAAATGGGTCAAAAGGACTTGACAGGCTCAGAAAAGTCAAAAATAGTGAGATATCTTGCAGAGGGATGCAGCACTCTTAAAATTGCAAAGCTTCTGAAGCGTGATCATCGAACAATCAAGCGTTTCATTCAAAATAGTCAACAGGGTCGCAAGAAGCGTGTGGAAAAACCGAGGCGCAAAATAACTGCCCATGAACTGAGAAAAGTCAAGCGTGCAGCTGCCAAGATGCCACTTGCCATCAGTTTGGCCATATTTCAGAGCTGCAACATCACTGGAGTGCCCAAAAGCACAAGGTGTGCAATACTCAGAGACATGGCCAAGGTAAGAAAGGCTGAAAGACGACCACCACTGAACAAGACACACAAGCTGAAACGTCAAGACTGGGCCAAGAAATATCTCAAGACTGATTTTTCTAAGGTTTTATGGACTGATGAAATGAGAGTGAGTCTTGATGGGCCAGATGGATGGGCCCATGGCTGGATTGGTAAAGGGCAGAGAGCTCCAGTCCGACTCAGACGCCAGCAAGGTGGAGGTGGAGTACTGGTTTGGGCTGGTATCATCAAAGATGACTTGTGGGGCCTTTTTGGGTTGAGGATGGAGTCAAGCTCAACTCCCAGTCCTACTGCCAGTTTCTGGAAGACACCTTCTTCAAGCAGTGGTACAGGAAGAAGTCTGCATCCTTCAAGAAAAACATGATTTTCATGCAGGACAATGCTCCATCACACGCATCCAAGTACTCCACAGCGTGGCTGGCAAGAAAGGGTATAAAAGAAGAAAATATAATGACATGGCCTCCTTGTTCATCTAATCTGAACCCCATTGAGAACCTGTGGTCCATCATCAAATGTGAGATTTACAAGGAGGGAAAACAGTACACCTCTCTGAACAGTGTCTGGGAGGCTGTGGTTGCTGCTGCATGCAATGTTGATGGTGAACAGATCAAAACACTGACAGAATCCATGGATGGCAGGCTTTTGAGTGTCCTTGCAAAGAAAGGTGGCTATATTGGTCACTGATTTGTTTTTGTATTGTTTTTGAATGTCAGAAATGTATATTTGTGAATGTTGAGATGTTATATTGGTTTCACTGGTAAAAATAAATAATTGAAATGGGTATATATTTGTTTTTTGTTAAGTTGCCTAATAATTATGCACAGTAATAGTCACCTGCACACACAGATATCCCCCTAAAATAGCTAAAACTAAAAACAAACTAAAAACTACTTCCAAAAATATTTAGCTTTGATATTAATGAGTTTTTTGGGTTCATTGAGAACATGGTTGTTGTTCAATAATAAAATTAATCCTCAAAAATACAACTTGCCTAATAATTCTGCACTCCCTGTATGTTAGCTACAAATCCACATAAGACCAGACCTTTGTCCCTATTGCCCATCTGTCTACCAGTCAGAACTCAAGTCATCTGGCCCTGAAGTTCCTCTGCCAGCCCCTAACCTTAATTTCCCTCAGGCATTCCCAGTTGCTGTCTGTTGCTTTAAATTCCCTAACATGTAGTGTATTATTTCTCAAATACTGTGCATGGTGGATGTGCGGAGGTAGTGAAAATGAGGGTAATGTTTGGTCTAGCAGCCCACTACATGGCAGAAATGGGACAATGGTAGAACCAAAGGCCATGTCAGTCCTCAGGGCTCCACCCAAATGCAATTAAACATTACCCAGAGTGTCACACTCAACACAATACCATAGGTTGCTTATTCCTAGTCTACAGAGTTTTTAAATGTATCAGTCACAATACTTGATTCTTGGGTTTTTAATTACCTGCTACCACCAGTTTTATTTGTGACATTGTGGTCCACAAAACCACCAGCCCCAATTCTGTAATTTAGAGCCTGAAGATCAAACATTTTACATTGTGGAGAGAATATATATTGCAGACTTCCCAGGGGCTGAATTATTGAATGCTTTAAGAAAAAGGGTGAAACCTGGCTGTCCAAAAGAGATGAGAGGTGACTCCAATAGAAAGTAATGAAGCTCTCTGGGATACATTTTACAGGGGAGAGTGAAGTTAATAGTGGAGATTCTGGCACTATTAAAAAGTCACAATTTGAAGAAAATATAAATTAAGTTTGCATTTGCTTCCAGTTTAGTAAAAAATACTCTTTTGACAGATAAACAAGTTAAATAAGTGCATTGTGAAGTTTGAACAAACTTCATCTTCATACAGCTGGTTATATAAATGAGTGAGACCAGAAGGTAAATTTAGAGAAAATCATGAGAATTGTGAGAAAGATTTAGGCACACCCTGGAAACTCCCTTATTCAGTCCAGGGAACTCCCCTGTCCCTCCTACTTTCTGAAACTTTTAATTTTAATTAGAACAAATAAAAATTGCAATGTAATTTGTAAACAATATACATAAATATACAAAGTATGATCCTAATTTGTTAAAATTACACATTTTTAAAGCAGAATCCAAATTTTTAAAATCCCAATCAGAAATACACTGCTGTAAACATCAAATTGCATTAAACAAAAAATAGAAAGTAAAATGCTTAAATGTTATTTAACTTTAAGGACATAGGGCTCCATTTAAGAAGCTGAGAATGTCCGGCAAACACGGGTGGAGATGTCCACCCTTGTCCGGCCATAGTCTAAAGTAATATAAAATACAATGCACAATATGTAAATGTAGCAAAACTCTCATGTCATGCAGTGCTATATTGCACTGGAATTCTCTCCATCATATACAGAAATTCAGGGAATGCCTCTGAGAGAAGCTTTGCAAAATCTGCCTGTCTAGAATCTTGTGAGGCATCACATAAGGCTGGAGGAAAATTTTAGATACTTTCTTCTGACCAGAGAGCGTTAGATCGTCAGTTCCTAATACCCATGAATTTTTACTTTTCTGCTTAATAAAATAAGCACAATACTATGTTATATGCACCAATGGGGATCTGCAGGAAAACTCACTTTAGGACACCTAGATCTACAATTGGGATGATTTTATTTTTTTATATTTCATATTTTATTGTATTTCTCTCTCACACTGATGTGATTGTCACAAACAGTACAGGCATTATTAAAGGGCCATAATACCCAAATGTTTAAACACTTGAAAGTGATGCAGCATAGCTGTAAAAAGCTGATTAGAAAATATCACTTGAACATCTCTATGTAAAAAAGAAAGATATTTTACCTCAAAAGTTCCTCAGTAGCCACCTCCCATTGTAAAGGATTTCTAAGCAGCATTTTAGTGTGTTTGTCCTGGGACATCTGAAGGGACTAGCATCGTGCACTCTCATATTATTTCACCAATCAGGTAAAGGAAGCTTACTATGAAATCTCATGAGAGTTAAGTCAAATCTCATGAGATCACAGTAAGAGTTCATGACCTCAGCACTGCTGATGCTGATTGGCTGCTGTTCATTTCTTCATTTTTTTTAATTTTTTTACCTGCAGCTGGGAGCAGCTGAATATAACTTTTTACACAGCACTTACTCTGCTGAGCTGAGGAGATTGTGAGGTAAAATATCTTCCTTTTTTACATAGAGATGCTCAGGTGATATTTTCCTGTCAGCTTTTTACAGTTATACTGCATCAATTTCAAGTGATTTAGCATATGAGTATTATGTCCCTTTAAGATTGTTTTTTTACAGGAGATCTCATAATTGCAACTTTCAGAGTTAACTATTTCCATTTGCACCACTAGCTCATCTAAATGCATCTATAAGGTTATGTGGATGGCCAGACTATGCACTGTTTTTCTATGGCTATATTGTCGTTTGACAACTTTCACAAGGATTGTTAAAAAGATTTTTTCTAGTGTTTGTTAAAGATCCAGTTCCATTTTGGCATGAACTGCACACAAAATGGTGACTGCGAGTTTCTTTGTAAAAAAACTAAAATTTATATTTTGTTATAGGATTTTCTATTCTCTAAACTTTTAATCTAAACGCCGCTTCCTTGCTACTAAGGGGTAGATTTATAAAGCAGTGGATGCTGCAATCTACCCCCAAAGATTCAGGTCCACCTGAAACTTAAGTTAAAAAGCAGGGGTTTTAAGATCGCTGCTCCTTAACTCATCCCCCACTTCTGAGGTGGCAGACAGCAATCATCCCGATCGGATACAATCGGGATGATTGACACCCCCTGCTAGCGGCCGATTAGCCACGAATGTGCAGGGGGCGGAATTGCACAAGCATCTCACCAGAAATGCTTGTGCAATGATAAAGCAATCTCAAGCTGACATGATCCGCTACAGCGGATCATGGCCACCCGACATTTGATACATCTACCCCTAAGTATTTTCTAAGAGACGCTTAAATTGCTTAATCACGAATGGGTTGTTATAATGGACAAGCTTCCATGCACGCTAAGTCAAAACTATATATTACTGAACTCATGGTCACGAATGCTTGATACAATTTACAAATTTTAAATACTAATTGTCAGTGTATCAACAACAACGTAAAAACATTTATGTAAAGGAAATGGTGCTTGAACAACTTGATAGAAAAAAATATTAGATTTTTTTCTCTATAAGCTTATTAAAAAAAAAGTCCTTCTATTGGCTGAATTTAAAATCTGCTAATAGAACTGCCGGGGCAACCCTATAAAAGGGGTAAACTGTCAGAAAAGAATGAGTGTGCTGCAAGACAGAATGAAGAGGAGTTGCTGCAATTGAGGAGGAGACTCTGCCATCACAAAGGAGTCTTCAAGGAGTCGCCACCGCCAAGTAGGAGCCACCACTGCCGATGAGGAGTCACTGCCAGCAAAGAGGAGCCTCAACTGGAAAGGAGCCGCAGATGATGAGGATGAGCTACAGTTAGGACTTATCACTGCCGGCTTTGTACTGCTGTTCCCTGTGAAACCTTTATCTGGACTAATTTATAATTTCCTTACGCTGGATTCCTCTACTATCAGAAGATCTGTATTAAGTAATTTACGCAAGTTGCATTTGTCTGAATAAAAAGGCTAACTTATACAAAAGTATGTCTTTCTTTAATATTCAATTGTATAAGCGAACAGTTACTTTTCTGTATTACTTTCTTAATTGTTGTTTGTTTTGTAGGAGCTGAAACAAAAGCTCCTTAACGCAGCCCCATTGATGTCTATGGGGAAAGAAAAAGTTACGTTTAAACCTAACACCCTAACATAAAAACCAAGTCTAAACACCCCTAATCTGCTGCCCCCGACATCACTGCAACCTACATAATATTATTAACCCCTAATCTGCCGCCCTTAACATCACCGCCACCTAAATAAAACTATTAACCTCTAATCTGCCGCTCCCAATATCGCCGCCAAATACATACAGTTATTGACCCCAAATCTGCTGCCCCTAACATCGCCACCACCTAAATACACTTATTGACCCCTAATCTGCCGCCCTTAACATCGTCGCAACCTACATTACAGTTATTAACCCCTAATCTGCCGTCCCCAATGTCGTCGCCACTATGCTAAAGTCATTAACCCCTAAACCTCTGGCCAACCTAACACTAAATAAATATATTAACCCCTAAACCTAACCCTAATGTAACCCTAACCCTAAGCATAACCCTAACGTAACCCTAAGCATAACCCTAACACTAACACCCCCTAACTTAAATATAATTAAAATAAATCTAAATAAAACTTACAATTATTACCTAAATAATTCCTATTTAAAACTAAATACATACTTACCTATAAAATAAAACCTAAGCTAGCTACAAAATAACTAATAGTTACATTGTAGCTAGCTTAGGTTTTATTTTTATTTCACAGGTAAGTTTGTATTTATTTTAACTAGGTAGACTAGTTAGTAAATAGTTATTAACTATTTACTTACTACCTAGTTAAAATAAATACAAACGTAACAGTAAAATAAAACCTAATTTGCCTTACACTAAAAACTAACATTACAATAAAATTAAATAAATTAAATTAATAAAATACAATGTACTAAATAAAAAAAAAAAACCCCACTAAATTACACAAAATAAAAAACGAAATTATCAAAAATAAAAACACATTACTAATAATCTAATAGCCCTATCAAAATAAAAAGCCCCCCCCCAAAAAATAAAAAAAACCTCTAGCCTACACTAAACTGTCAATGGCCCTTAAAAAAACCTTTTTTCCCCCAAAGAAATCAGCTCTTTTACCTGTAAAAAAAATGCAAACAACCCCCCAAGAGTTAACCCACCACCCACACAACCAAACGCCCCAAATAAAATTCTATCTAAATAAACCTAAGCTAACCATTACCCTGAAAAGGGCATTTGAATGGGCATTGCCCTTAAAAGAGCACTTAGCTCTTTTACATTGCCCAAACCCTAAGCTAAAAATAAAACCCACCCAATAAACCCTTAAAAAAAACTAACACTAACCCCCGACGATCCACTTACAGTTTTCGAAGACCAGACATCCATCCTCATCCAGGCGGCAGAAGTCTTCATCCAAGCGGCAGAAGTCCTCATAGAAGCCGGCAGAATTCTTCATCCAAGCGGGCAGAAGTTTTCATCCAGACGGCATCTTCTATCTTCATCCATCTTGCGTGGAGCGGGTCCATCTTCAAGACATCCGGTGCGGAGCATCCTCTTCTTCCGATCGTTGCTGGAAAATGAAGTTCCCTTTAAGTTACGTCATCCAAGATGGCGTCCCTTGAATTCCAATTGGCTGATAGAATTCTATCAGCCAATAGGAATTAAAGGGGAAAAATTATATTGGCTGATCCAATCAGCCAATAGGATTGAGCTTTAATCCTATTGGTTGATCCATTCCATTCTATTGGCTGATTGGATTTTTTCCCCTTTAATTCCTATTGGCTCATAGAATTCTATCAGGCAATCAGAATGTAAGCGATACCATCTTGGATGACGTCACTTAAAGGGAAACGTCATTTTCCAACAACGCTCGGAAGAAGAGGATGCTCCGCGCCGGATGTCTTGAAGATGTACCCGCTCTGCGCTGGATGGATGAAGATAGAAGATGCTGTCTGGATGAAGACTTTTGCCCACTTGGATGAAGACTTCTGCCAGCTTTAATGAGGACTTCTGCCCGCTTGGATAAAGACTTCTGCCGGCTTTGATGAGGACTTCTGCCTGCCTGGATGTCCGGTCTTTGAAAACTGTAAGTGGATCGTCGGGGGTTAGTGTTAGGTTTTTTTTAAGGGTTTATTGGGTGGGTTTTATTTTTAGCTTAGGGTTTGGGCAATGTAAAAGAGCTAAGTGCTCTTTTAAGGGTATGTCCATCCAAATGCCCTTTTCAGGGTAATGGTTAGCTTAGGTTTATTTAGATATAATTTTATTTGGGGGGTTTGGTTTTGTGGTTGGTGGGTTTTACTGTTGGGGGGTTGTTTGTATTTATTTTAACAGGTAAAAGAGCTGATTTCTTTGGGGCAATGCCCCGCAAAAGGCCTTTTAAGAGCCATTGGCAGTTTAGTGTAGACTAGGGTTTTTTTTTATTTTGGGGGGGCTTTTTTATTTTGATAGGGATATTAAATTAGGAGTAATTCATTTTTATTTTTGATAATTTCGTTTTTTATTTTGTGTAATTTAGTGTTTATTTTTTTTTTTGTAATTTAGATAATTGTATTTTAATAATTTAATTTATTTTATTGTAATGTTAGGTTTTAGTGTAAGGCAGGTTAGGTTTTATTTCACAGGTAACTACCTAGTTAAAATGTAACTTTATATTTATTTTAGCTAGGTAATTATTAAATAGTTAATAACTATTTACTAACTAGTCTACCTAGTTAAAATAAATACAGACTTACCTGTAAAATAAAAATAAAACCTAATTGCTAGATTACGAATTTTGCGTTATGAGTAAAAAAGCAGCGTCATATAATGCTGCTTTTTCACTACCGCTGGTATTACGAGTCTTGTAGGTACAGCTGTCCCGCATACTTTTTTGCCCGTACCGCAAATTAACTTATGCAATTTTCGTAAAGTCTTTTTTCAATGGGACTTCCATTGTGCTTTTTTTAGGCCAAAAAGTGAGCGGTACAGCCTAACCCGCAAGATTCGTAACGAAATCTAAAGTCAGTAGTTGTGAGTTTTACACTACAGAGCTGTAGCATAAAACTCATAACTAAAGTGTTACAAAGTACACTAACACCCATAGACTACCTATTAACCCCTAAACCGAGGCCCTCCCGCATCGCAAACACTAAAATAAAATTATCAACCCCTAATCTGCCGCTCCGGACATCGCCGCCACTAGAATAAACATATTAACTCCGAAACTAATAGTTACATTGTATCTAACTTAGGTTTTATTTTTATTATACAAATTTGTATTTATTTTAACTAGGTAGAATAGTTACTAAATAGTTATTAACTATTTACTAACTAACTAGCTAAAATAAATACAAACGTACCTGCAAAATACAAATTACACTAACACCTAATCTTACACTACCATTAAATCAATTACCAAAATGAAATACAATTAACTAAATTAAATACAAACACCTAAATTAAATACAATTACCTAAATTACAAAAAAAACAAACGCTAAATTACACAAAATAAAATTACACAAATTACAAGATATTGAAACTAATTACACTTAATCTAATAACCCTATCAAAATAAAAAAAGCCCCCCCCCAAAAATAAAAAAATCCAATCAGCCAATAGAATGCAAGCTCAATCCTATTGGCTGATTGCATAAGCCAATATGATTTTTTCAACCTTAATTCCAATTGGCTGATAGAATTCTATCAGCCAATCGGAATCTAAGGGACGCCATCTTGGATGACATCACATAAAGGAACCTTCATTCGTCTGGAGTCATCGGAAGAAGAGGATGCTCCACGCCAGATGTCTTGAAGATGGACCCGCTCCGCGCTGAATGGATAAAGATAGAAGATGCCGTCTGGATGAAGACTTTTGCCCACTTGGATGAAGACTTCTGCCGGCTTTAATGAGGACTTCTGCCCGCTTGGATAAAGACTTCTGCCGGCTTTGATGAGGACTTCTGCCTGCCTGGATGTCCGGTCTTTGAAAACTGTAAGTGGATCGTCGGGGGTTAGTGTTAGGTTTTTTTAAGGGTTTATTGGGTGGGTTTTATTTTTAGCTTAGGGTTTGGGCAATGTAAAAGAGCTAAGTGCTCTTTTAAGGGCAATGTCCATCCAAATGCCCTTTTCAGGGTAATGGTTAGCTTAGGTTTATTTAGATATAATTTTATTTGGGGGGTTTGGTTTTGTGGTTGGTGGGTTTTACTGTTGGGGGGTTGTTTGTATTTATTTTAACAGGTAAAAGAGCTGATTTCTTTGGGGCAATGCCCCGCAAAAGGCCTTTTAAGAGCCATTGGCAGTTTAGTGTAGACTAGGGTTTTTTTTATTTTGGGGGGGCTTTTTTATTTTGATAGGGATATTAAATTAGGAGTAATTCATTTTTATTTTTGATAATTTCGTTTTTTATTTTGTGTAATTTAGTGTTTATTTTTTTTTTTGTAATTTAGATAATTGTATTTTAATAATTTAATTTATTTTATTGTAATGTTAGGTTTTAGTGTAAGGCAGGTTAGGTTTTATTTCACAGGTAACTACCTAGTTAAAATGTAACTTTATATTTATTTTAGCTAGGTAATTATTAAATAGTTAATAACTATTTACTAACTAGTCTACCTAGTTAAAATAAATACAGACTTACCTGTAAAATAAAAATAAAACCTAATTGCTAGATTACAAATTTTGTGTTATGAGTAAAAAAGCAGCGTCATATAATGCTGCTTTTTCACTACCGCTGGTATTACGAGTCTTGTAGGTACAGCTGTCCCGCACACTTTTTTGGCCGTACCGCAAATTAACTTATGCAATTTTCGTAAAGTCTTTTTTCAATGGGACTTCCATTGTGCTTTTTTTAGGTTTTATTTTTATTATACAAATTTGTATTTATTTTAACTAGGTAGAATAGTTACTAAATAGTTATTAACTATTTACTAACTAACTAGCTAAAATAAATACAAACGTACCTGCAAAATACAAATTACACTAACACCTAATCTTACACTACCATTAAATCAATTACCAAAATGAAATACAATTAACTAAATTAAATACAAACACCTAAATTAAATACAATTACCTAAATTACAAAAAAAACAAACGCTAAATTACACAAAATAAAATTGCACAAATTACAAGATATTGAAACTAATTACACTTAATCTAATAACCCTATCAAAATAAAAAAAGCCCCCCCCCAAAAAATAAAAAATCCAATCAGCCAATATAATGCAAGCTCAATCCTATTGGCTGATTGCATAAGCCAATATGATTTTTTCAACCTTAATTCCAATTGGCTGATAGAATTCTATCAGCCAATCGGAATCTAAGGGACGCCATCTTGGATGACATCACATAACGGAACCTTCATTCGTCTGGAGTCATCGGAAGAAGAGGATGCTCCACGCCAGATGTCTTGAAGATGGACCCGCTCCGCGCTGAATGGATAAAGATAGAAGATGCCGTCTGGATGAAGACTTCTACCCGTCTGGAGGATCACTTCTGCCAGCTTGGATGAAGACTTCTCCCGGCTTCGCTGAGGACTTCTTGCCGCTTCATCGAGGACTTCTCCCAGCTTCGTTGAGGATGGATGTCGGCACTTCAAAACTGTAAGTGGATCTTCAGGGGTTAGTGTTAGGTTTTTTAAGGGTTTATTGGTGGGTTTTAGTTTTAGATTAGGGTTTGGGCAGCAATAAAGCTAAATGCCCTTTTAAGGGCAATGCCCATCCAAATGCCCTTTTCAGGGCAATGGGGAGCTTAGGTTTTTTTTAGTTAGGGTTTTATTTGGGGTGTTGGTTGTGTGGGTGGTGGGTTTTACTGTTGGGGGGGTTGTTTGTATTTTTTTTTTTACAGGTAAAAGAGATGATTTCTTTGGGGCAATGCCCTGCAAAAGGCCCTTTTAAGGGCTATTGGTAGCTTAGTTTAGGCTAGGGTTTTTTATTTTGGGGGGTGCTTTTTTATTTTGATAGGGCAATTAGATTAGGTGTAATTAGTTTAAAATTTTTGTAATTTAGGTATTTGTATTTATTTTAATTAATTGTATTTAATTTAGGTAATTTAATTATAGTGTAAGGTTAGATGCTAGTGTAAGACAGGTTAGGTTTTATTTTACAGGTAAATGTGTATTTATTTTAGCTAGGTAGTTAGTAAATAGTCAATAACTATTTAGTAACTATTCTACCTAGTTAAAATAAATACAAACTGGTCTGTAAAATAAAAATAAAATTTAAGCAACATTAGTTATATTGTAGCTAGTTTAGGGTTTATTTTAAAGGTAAGTATTTAGTTTTAAATAGGAATTATTTAGTTAATGATAGTAGGTTTTATTTAGATTTATTTTAATTATATTTAAGTTACGGGGTGTTAGGGTTATGGTTAGACTTATGTTTAGGGGTTAATAAATTTAGTATAGTGGCGGCGACGTTGGGGACGGCAGATTATTGGTTAATAAATGTAGGTAGGTGGCGGCGATGTTAGGGGCAGCAGATTAGGGGTTAATAATATTTAACTAGCATTTGTGATGCGGGAGTACAGCGGTTTAGGGTTAATATGTTTATTATAGTGACGGCGACGTTGGGGCAGCAGATTAGGGGTTAATAAATATAATGTAGGTTGCAGCGACATTGGGGGCGGGAGATTACGGGTTAAAAAATATAATGTAGGTGTCGGCGATGTCGGGGGAGGAAGATTAGGGGTTAATAAGTGTAAGATTAGGGGTGTTTAGACTCGAGGTTAATGTTAGGGTGTTAGTTGTAAACATAACTTTTGTTTCCCCATAGGAATCAATGGGACTGGGTTACGGAGCTTTACGCTCCTTTTTTGCAGGTGTTAGGCTTTTTTTCACCCTGCTCTCCCCATTGATGTCTATGGGGAAATCGTGCACGAGCACGTACAACCAGCTCACCGCTGACTTAAGCAGCGCTGGTATTGGAGTGCGGTAAGCAGCACTGGTATTGGAGTGCGTTATGGAGCTCAATTTTGCTCTATGCTCACTTCTTGCCTTTTAACGCCGGGTTTATGAAAACCTGTAATACCAGTGCTGTAGGTAAGTGAGCGGTGACAATAACATGCAAGTTAGCACCGCACCCCTTATACCGCAAAACTCGTAATCTAGCCGTAAGATAGCTACAAAATAACTATTAGTTATTTTGTAGCTAGCTTAGGCCTAGATTTGGAGTTTGGCGTTAGCCGTGAAAACCAGCGTTAGAGGCTCCTAACGCTGGTTTTGGCCGCCCGCTGGTATTTGGAGTCAGTGATTAAAGGGTCTAACGCTCACTTTTCAGCCGCGACTTTTCCATACCGCAGATCCCCTTACGTCAATTGCGTATCCTATCTTTTCAATGGGATCTTCCTAACGCCGGTATTTAGAGTCGTTTCTGAAGTGAGCGTTAGAGCTCTAACGACAAAACTCCAGCCGCAGGAAAATAGCAGTAGTTAAGAGCTTTCTGGGCTAACGCCGGTTCATAAAGCTCTTAACTACTGTACCCTAAAGTACACTAACACCCATAAACTACCTATGTACCCCTAAACCGAGCTCCCCCCACATCGCCGCCACTCGATTAAAATTTTTTAACCCCTAATCTGCCGACCGCCACCTACGTTATACTTATGTACCCCTAATCTGCTGCCCCTAACACCGCCGACCCCTGTATTACATTTATTAACCCCTAACCTGCCCCCCACAACGTCGCCGCCAGCTACTTAAAATAATTAACCCCTAATCTTCCGACCGCAAAGCGCCGCCACCTACGTTATCCCTATGTACCCCTAATCTGCTGCCCCTAACACCGCCGACCCCTATATTATATTTATTAACCCCTAATCTGCCCCCCTCAACGTCGCCGACACCTGCCTACACTTATTAACCCCTAATCTGCCGAGCGGACCTGAGCGCTACTATAATAAAGTTATTAACCCCTAATCTGCCCTCCCTAACATCGCCGACACCTAACTTCAATTATTAACCCCTAATCTGACGAGCGGAGCTCACCGCTACTATAATAAATGGATTAACCCCTAAAGCTAAGTCTAACCCTAACACTAACACCCCCCTAAGTTAAATATAATTTAAATCTAACGAAATAAATTAACTCTTATTAAATAAATTATTCCTATTTAAAGCTAAATACTTACCTGTAAAATAAATCCTAATATAGCTACAATATAAATTATAATTATATTATAGCTATTTTAGGATTTATATTTATTTTACATGCAACTTGGTAATTATTTTAACCAGGTACAATAGCTATTTAATAGTTACCTAGTTAAAATAATAACACATTTACCTGTAAAATAAATCCTAACCTAAGATATAATTAAACCTAACACTACCCTATCAATAAATTAATTAAATAAACTACCTACAATTACCTACAATTAACCTAACACTACACTATCAATAAATTAATTAAATACAATTGCTACAAATAAATACAATTACATAAACTAGCTAAAGTACAAAAAATAAAAAAGAACTAAGTTACAAAAAATAAAAAAATATTTACAAACATAAGAAAAATATTACAACAATTTTAAACTAATTGCACCTACTCTAAGCCCCCTAATAAAATAACAAAGCCCCCCAAAATAAAAAATTCCCTACCCTATTCTAAATTAAAAAAGGTAAAAGCTCTTTTACCTTACCAGCCCTGAACAGGGCCCTTTGCGGGGCATGCCCCAAGAATTTCAGCTCTTTTGCCTGTAAAAAAAAACATACAATACCCCCCCCCCAACATTACAACCCACCACCCACATACCCCTAATCTAACCCAAACCCCCCTTAAATAAACCTAACACTAAGCCCCTGAAGATCTTCCTACCTTGTCTTCACCATCCGTCCTGAAGAGCTCCTCCGATGTCCTGATCCAAGCCCAAGCGGGGGGATGAAGAGGTCCATGATCCGGTCAAAGTCTTCATCCAAGCGGAGCAGAAGAGGATCTTCCATCCGATTGAAGTCTTCATCCAAGCAGCATCCATCCGGAGCGAAGCGGCAGGATCCTGAAGACCTCCAGCGCGGAACATCCATCCGGCCCGACGACTGAACGACGAATGACTGTTCCTTTAAGGGACGTCATCCAAGATGGCGTCCCTCGAATTCCGATTGGCTGATAGGATTCTATCAGCCAATCGGAATTAAGGTAGGAATTTTCTGATTGGCTGATGGAATCAGCCAATAGATTGGACCTCGAATTCTATTGGCTGATCAAATGAGCCAATCGGATTGAACTTGATTCTGATTGGCTGATTCCATCAGCCAATCAGAAAATTCCTACCTTAATTCCGATTGGCTGATAGAATCCTATCAGCCAATCGGAATTCGAGGGACGCCATCTTGGATGACGTCCCTTAAAGGAACAGTCATTCGTCGTTCAGTCGTCGGGCCGGATGGATGTTCCGCGCTGGAGGTCTTCAGGATCCTGCCGCTTCGCTCCGGATGGATGCTGCTTTGATGAAGACTTCAATCGGATGGAAGATCCTCTTCTGCCCCGCTTGGATGAAGACTTTGACCGGATCATGGACCTCTTCAGCCCCCCGCTTGGGCTTGGATCAGGACATCGGAGGAGCTCTTCAGGACGGATTGGTGAACCTGGATGGTGAAGACAAGGTAGGAAGATCTTCAGGGGCTTAGTGTTAGGTTTATTTAAGGGGGGTTTGGGTTAGATTAGGGGTATGTGGGTGGTGGGTTGTAATGTTGGGGGGGTATTGTATGTTTTTTTTTTACAGGCAAAAGAGCTGAAATTCTTGGGGCATGCCCCGCAAAGGGCCCTGTTCAGGGCTGGTAAGGTAAAAGAGCTTTTACCTTTTTTAATTTAGAATAGGGTAGGGAATTTTTTATTTTGGGGGGCTTTGTTATTTTATTAGGGGGCTTAGAGTAGGTGTAATTAGTTTAAAATTGTTGTAATATTTTTCTTATGTTTGTAAATATTTTTTTATTTTTTGTAACTTAGTTCTTTTTTATTTTTTGTACTTTAGCTAGTTTATGTAATTGTATTTATTTGTAGCAATTGTGTTTAATTAATTTATTGATAGTGTAGTGTTAGGTTAATTGTAGGTAATTGTAGGTAGTTTATTTAATTAATTTATTGATAGGGTAGTGTTAGGTTTAATTATATCTTAGGTTAGGATTTATTTTACAGGTAAATTTGTTATTATTTTAACTAGGTAACTATTAAATAGCTATTGTACCTGGTTAAAATAATTACCAAGTTGCCTGTAAAATAAATATAAATCCTAAAATAGCTATAATATAATTATAATTTATATTGTAGCTATATTAGGATTTATTTTACAGGTAAGTATTTAGCTTTAAATAGGAATAATTTATTTAATAAGAGTTAATTTATTTCGTTAGATTTAAATTATATTTAATTTAGGGGGGTGTTAGTGTTAGGGTTAGACTTAGCTTTAGGGGTTAATCCATTTATTATAGTAGCGGTGAGCTCCGCTCGTCAGATTAGGGGTTAATAATTGAAGTTAGGTGTCGGCGATGTTAGGGAGGGCAGATTAGGGGTTAATACTATTTATGATAGGGTTAGTGAGGCGGATTAGGGGTTAATAACTTTATTATAGTAGCGCTCAGGTCCGCTCGGCAGATTAGGGGTTAATAAGTGTAGGCAGGTGTCGGCGACGTTGTGGGGGGCAGATTAGGGGTTAATAAATATAATATAGGGGTCGGCGATGTTAGGGCAGCAGATTAGGGGTACATAGGGATAACGTAGGTTGCGGCGGTTTACGGAGCGGCAGATTAGGGGTTAAAAATAATATGCAGGGGTCAGCGATAGCGGGGGAGGCAGATTAGGGGTTAATAAGTGTAAGGTTAGGGGTGTTTAGACTCGGGGTACATGTTAGAGTGTTAGGTGCAGACGTAGGAAGTGTTTCCCCATAGGAAACAATGGGGCTGCGTTAGGAGCTGAACGCTGCTTTTTTGCAGGTGTTAGGTTTTTTTTCAGCTCAAACAGCCCCATTGTTTCCTATGGGGATATCGTGCACGAGCACGTTTTTGAGGCTGGTCGCGTCCGTAAGCAACTCTGGTATCGAGAGTTGCATTTGCGGTAAAAATGCTCTACGCTCCTTTTTTGGAGCCTAACGCAGCATTTGTTTGAACTCTCGATACCAGAGTTAAATTTATGGTGCGGCCAGAAAAAAGCCCGCGGAGCGTTAACAGCCCTTCTACTGCCGAACTCCAAATCTAGGCCTTAGTTTTTTTTTTTACAGGAAAGTTTGTATTTAGTTTTAAATAGGAATTATTTAGGTAATAATTGTAAGTTTTATTTAGATTTATTTTAATTATATTTAAGTTAGGGGGTGTTAGAATTAGGGTTATTCTTAGGGTTAGGATTACGTTAGGGTTAGGTTTAGGGGTTAATATATTTTTGTAGTGATGTGGGAGGCCAGAGGTTTAGTGGTTAATAGTTTAATTTAGTATATTTTGTTGTGGGGGGCTTGCGGTTTAGTGGTTAAGAGGTTTATTATAACCGTAAAACTCGTAATACCAGCGCTATGGAAGTCCCATTGAAAAAGGACTTTTTTAAAAGTGCGGTACTAACGTTGCGTGACGGCCAAAAAGGTGTGCGGTACACATATTCTGACAAGACTTGTAATAGCAGTGTTAGAGAAAAAGCAGCGTTATGAAGCATATCGATGCTTTTTGAGTCAGAACGCAAAACTCGTAATCTAGCTGTATGTTATTTTCAAATACTTATGAAAGGTTTTTCAATCATCTAATAAATATTTTAGCTTCAATATACTGTTGTAGTACACTCTGACAATGAAACTCTATAACTCTAATTAGATAGTTATTTGTATAAATGGCATTTTTGCTAAATTATTAAAAATATTTAGAAGCCACACAGCTATTAGAACTAGATTACAAGTGGCATGCTAACATTTAGTAAGAATATCACAGGTGTATTCATTTGCCCGTGTAGTACAACTTGAAAGTAAACACGTTCGCTCAAATGCAATCAAATTTAACACGTTGGGTTAGCATGACTGAAGACCTTGCATAAAGGGTTAAGGTTAAAACTTGCACCAAACACAACTTAAAGGGATATTAAACTCAATTTTTTTTCTTTCATGATACAGATAGAGCATGCAATTTTAAGTAGTTTTCTAATTTACTCCTTTTATCAATTTTTTTCGTTCTCTTGGTATCTTTATTTGAAAAAGTAAGAATGTAAGATAAGAAGCCGACCCATTTTTGGTTCAGCACCCTGGCTAGCTCTTTTAGTCACCAATAAGCAAGTGCAACCCAGGTCTGAACAAAAAATGAGCCGGCACTTGAGCTTACATTCTTACTTTTTCAAATTAAGATACCAAGAGAAGCAAGAAAAATTGATAATAGGTGTAAAGTAGAAAGTTACTTAAAATTGCATGTTCTAGCTGAATCATAAAAGTCTAATTTTGACTTTAGTGTCCCTTTAAATAAATTTAAAAAAAATCTGTTACAGTCATATAAACACTATCTGATAAAAATTATTCATATTAATATTAATGAAAAAATGTATGTGGGGGGGGCGGAGCCAACACGCAAGGAGACAAGACGCAGCTTTCTGAAGCTCCTGAAAATATGCTTAAAAAATGTTAAAATCCAAGGAAAATTACCACAAGAAAGCATAATCTTTCGAGCAAATGTTCCCTCTATAGAACTTACAACCTGTAGAAGAAGCTGAAATCTGAATGGTAACCCTTTTGCATGCCTCTTAGGAAAACCACAGGGTAAACTACCGCACAGTTTGGGAGTCACCATCTGAATCTAACTAACTTGTGTATAATTCTGAGACTTTCCCGGGGTGAGATGATCAGTGTGTGCTGCTGCACTGTTCTCCTCCTAAGATACTCAGATCAGTGATTCCAATCTATTCCAATCAGCCAATAGAATGCAAGCTCAATCCTATTGGCTGATTGCAACAGCCAATAGGATTTTTTCCACCTTAATTCCTATTGGATGATAGAATTCTATCAGCCAATCGGAATGTAAGGGACGCCATCTTGGATGACGTCATTTAAAGGAAACTTCATTCTGCAAGAGACATCGTAAGAAGAGGATGCTCCGCGCCGGATGTCTTGAAGATGGAACCGCTCCGCGCTCGATGGATGAAGATAGATGATGCCGTCTGGATAAAGACTTCTGCCCGGTTGGATGAAGACTTCAGCACGCTTGGATGAAGACTTCTGCCGGCTTCGCTGAGGACTTCTGCCGCTTGGATGAGGATGGATGTCCAGTCTTCGAAACTGTAAGTGGATCTTCGGGGGTTAGTGTTAGGTTTTTTTAAGGTTTTTTTGGGTGGGTTTTAATTTTAGGTTAGGGACTTTGGGCTGAAAAAGAGCTAAATGCCCTTTTAAGGGTAGTGCTCATTCAAATGCCCTTTTCAGGGCAATGGGGAGCTTAGTTTTTTTTAGATAGGATTTTATTTGGGGGAGTTGGTTGGTTGGGTGGTGGGTTTTAGTGTTGGGGGGTTGTTTGTATTTTATTTTACAGGTAAAAAAGCTGCTTTCTTTGGGGCAATGCCCCGCAAAAGGCCCTTTTAAGGGCCATTGGTAGTTTATTGTAGTCTAGGGTTTTTTTTTTATTTTGGGGGGGCTTTTTTATTTTGATAGGGCTATTAGATTAGGTTTAATAAGTTTAAATATATGATAATTTCTTTTTTATTTTGAGTAACTTAGTGTTTTTTATTTTGTGTAACTTAGTTGTTATTTTTTTGTAACTTAGTAATTATTTATTGTAGATTTAAATAATTTGAGTAGGGTTAGGTTTTTAAATATGTTTTTTTTTTAAATCAAATTTTTATTGAAAGGAAACAAGTACACTTGCAGTAATAAACAAAAAGGAAACAAGAAAACAGATAAATTCTAATTTATACAATTCTAATTCTGTCTAGAGAAATTACTCTCGTGCTCATTATCCTTTGGATTTTAAGGATCATTTGCCTTATACCTATTGAGATGGAAGGAAATTTCATTCATACAAAAAAAAGAAAAAAAAAAGAAAAAAAAAGAAACACCCACCGCTCTATCTCCCTACTCCCTCCGCATCCAGCTCTCCCCCAATCCCCGCCGCCCCACTCAAGGTGGTCTATCCATTCCCTATTTTCTTATCTCATAACCAAGCTACTCTGAAACTCAGTACCATTCAGGTGGGAATACCCCTGACAAAATTAAGGTTTCAAAGTACTCTGTTCTGCGCAGGCTAGTGATGAGGGAAAATTGTGTATTTCGAGTATAAGATAGTATGACTCTTAACCATGTTAAGAAGAAGACTGTGATCTTTTTCTTATGTGAAGGTGATATGGTCATTTGTTCAAAAATTATCTGAGAAAGTATTGAGTTTAGAAAGCACGGGATCGACGGAGCCTTGTTACTCTTCCAATTTTTAAGGAT
This sequence comes from Bombina bombina, assembly GCF_027579735.1. Lineage (NCBI taxonomy): Eukaryota > Metazoa > Chordata > Amphibia > Anura > Bombinatoridae > Bombina > Bombina bombina. The sequence continues at coordinate 1,080,430,979 of NC_069503.1, read as the reverse complement.
AAGATTACGCCCTACCATGATCACTGTATTGATAAGGTTGCTGTTATTTCTATTATTTTATTTAGGGGCAAGAAAAAAGATAAAAGATATATCTGGATGTAAATTTTATTCTGTTCTCTAACATCTTATTAATCCAGAACTTAACTTTACACCAGAACTGCTTAATTTTAGGGCAGTCCCAAAAACAGTGAACTATGTCTGCATTTGCGTTATTGCATCTGGAACAATTATTACCCCTGTTAAAGACATGTTGTGTATGCCATTTAGACATTTTCCTAGGTGTAATATATGCATTATTCATGAGCTTTAGATGTGATTCTTTCCAAGTTGTAGAAATGGTGGCTTTTTTAACCCATTTAAAGCCTGTATATAGTATGTCTACAGATATGTCAGAAAAATGGAAATTCCATTTTTCAGAAAGGCTATTGATGTCCCTGTTTAGCAAGCATAGTCTTGTATAATAAAGAAATGCTGTGGTGACCAGACTTATAGTAAGTGAAGTATTGTTCAATTTTGCCCCATCCTTCCGTATCAGCGTTTGATATTTTACTATCAGTGATAAAATGTCTAATCTGAAGGTAGGCATAAAAAATTTTATTTGACAAAGAAAAAACACTAGCAAGTTCCTCAAACGTTCTTATTTGAAGGTGGTTATTTAAACATTGATACACGTTCAATAGACCTTTCTGTGCCCAGACATTATAAACTTCGTTAGATAACCCAGGAGTAAATTTTGGGTTACCTTGTATTGGAAGTAATGGGGTAATCTCAAAATTAATATTAAATAATTTGTTTAATTTTTGCCAGGCATCAATGGTGTTGCGTATTATAGTCATAGTTTTACTATCCTTTGGCAACTGAGACACTGGCAATGTAGCAAGGCTTTTAATGCATATGGTTTACATAGGTATTTTTCAATTTGAAAGTGTGTAAGATGATTAGCTTCTGTTAACCAGTCAAATGCTGATCGAGCTAATATAGCAATATTATATTTTTTAATATCTGGGAAGGATAAGCCACCTTCCTCAGATCCAAGAGATAGTTTAGTTATATATAGCATATGTCTTTTGCTATTCCATATAAAGTTAGTTGATTCGCTGTTGAATTTTTTTATATCTTGGGTCTTTATAAATAATGGTAGATTTTGCATGATATACATCAGTTGGGGAAAAAGAATAATTTTTATGATCATAACTTTAGCAGACAAGGAGATGGGAAATGTTAACCAACGTTGCATTTTTTCTGAGGCTTTTTTAAAGAAGATAGAATAATTAAGTTTATACCATTGATTTGGATCAGAGTGTAAATTTAATCCTAAATAATTAATGCTGGCGACCTTTTGAAAAGGATGTTCTTGGATACTTGCCTTAGTCTTATGTAGCCATAGAATTTCAGATTTGCTAGCATTTATTTTATAGCCAGAGAAAGAACTAAACATGTCAATAATCTTTAGTGCCTGTGGTATATTCCTCTTTGTGTTTCTTACACATAATATCAAGTCATCTGCATATAATGCTAGTACCAATTTTTCTTGTCCTAATCTGATGCCTTGTAACTCCTGTCGTAAAATAATAGCCAAGGGTTCTAAGGCAAGATTAAAAAGTAAAGGGGAAAGTGTGCACCCCTGTCTTGTCCCCCTGTTTAAAATAAGATCTGTAGTGTAACTACCATTAATTAAAATGCTGGACCTAGGATGGTCGTATATGGTTTGAATAAATTGTACAAAATGACCTGTGAAGCCAAAAGAGACCAATGTCGAGAATAGATGGTTCCATTCTACCGAATCGGCGTCTAACGTAATTAATGCGAAGTCTTGGTTATTTGTTTTCCTCTCCATTGTTTTATGCCAGAAATGCTCTATTAATAAGATTACCTTCCTAATATTCTTGGTAGAGGCTCTTTGAGACATGAATCCCGTTTGATCGGGATGTATAATGGGGTCAAGACAAGATTTTAATCTATTTGCAACAATATGCGTCAATAGCTTATAATCTGCATTGAGTAATGAGATAGGTCTGTATGATTTGGGGTCTAATGGATTCTTCCCTTTTTTCAAAATCAATGATATAATTGAGGCAGTAAAATATTTAGACATGTTTAGACCCTCCACATAATATCCATTAAACAATGAAACTAAAGTGCCCACTATCTCTGCTCTAAGTATTTTATACATTTCAATAGGTATTTGATCTGGGCCCGGGGCTTTATTAGATTTGGTGTTATTTATAGCTTCCAAGACTTCCTCATTTGTTATTGGTCTATTAAGAGTGTCAACAACTTCTGGCGTTATTTTAGGCAAATTAATCCCGTGCCAAAATGTATTCTTATTACCGACATTAATCTCTTTGGCCTCATATAAGTTTTGATAGTATTCTAGAAAGACATTTTTGATTTTGGACTGTTCCGTAACTCTATTTGTCCCATCGTTAATGGCTTCTATTATATTAGATTTTTTCCTCGCTTTATCTAATATGGATAAAAATTTGGCGGATTTTCCATATTGACCTTTATATTTAATACTGATTCTAAGTTCTTCTAATTCAACTTTTTTCTTAATAAAGATATCTCTTTCTGCCTTGAGAGCATTATATTTCTCTCTTAATTGTTTAGAAGGATTATAGAGATATTTACGGTGTGTGTTCTGGACTTGTCTAGATAATTGAACCTCCCTTTCTAAAAGTTTCCTTTTTTTTAGATCATATAGGCTTTAATATCGCCTCTTAAATAGGCTTTAGCGGTTTCCCAGAATATTTCTACTTTCCCTCTATACTCTCTGTTTGTCAGCTCAAATTCTCGCCACTTATGTTTTAACCAATTATTAAATTCAAAATTATTCACCGGAAAATTCGGAAAGTAGAAATTGTTTCTTTCATTATTTTGGACGAGTTGTAATTGAAGGTCTAATGAGATGATGGCGTGATCCGAGATCAATATGTCAAATATCTCTGTCTTAATTTCTAATTTAATTAGTGAACTAGACAATAGAAAAAAATCTGTACGGGAAAAAGATCCATAGCTTTTAGAGTTGCAGGAAAAAGATCTGGTATCTGGGTGTTGTAAACGCCAGATGTCATGGAGTTTGAGGCTTTTACAGATTTGTTTAAAAATCCGTGCTTTCTGTTTGGAGAAAGCTGAGTTTATGGGAGTAAATTTGTCTAATATATCAGAAGGAATCAAATTAAAGTCTCCTGCTAAAATTAAATTTTGTCTATGGAACTTAGACAGCGAGAACATCAAACTATTCCAGAAGCTTGAATCTGTTTTATTGGGACCATATACATTACATATCACCAGCCTAAAGTTGTTGATTTGCATTTCCAGGACTAGCCATCTCTCATACGGATCTAAAATTGTGTTTAAGATTTTATAAGATAATTTTTTATTTATAAGGATCGCAACTCCCCGAGTTTCTTGTAGTAGCGCTAGATCGGGGCTATATTTGCCCAGTTGTCTAATTATCATTTTCCTTTTGATTGGGGAGGTTATACCCCCCACATTCCATGAAAGACATCTAATGTTCCCCGTCATTTAAAAACAAGTTCAACAACTAGTGAAATGTGGGCGATAGTTGTAGGTGAGGAGGAGAGGAGGGAGGAGGGCTGGAGCAGAGAGAGAGAGAGAGAGGAAGAGAGAAAAAAAAAAAAAAGAAAAAAAAGAAGACAAGCATTCATACAACAACAAAACCTGAGAAACCCTCTTGGATCAACCTTGTGCAAAAAGGTGCCATTTCCTTCCTTCTAGCAGCTGTTTCAGCGGAATAATCTTGGAATACTAAAATCTTGCTTTCCCCACGTAAACATTTTCAACCTTTCTGTATGCTCTGAGAATATTGGTTTTATCTTGGAAACTCAGGAATTTAATAAGTATTGGTCTATGGATAATTTTCCCGTTAGCTCCAGTTCTGGGAGGGCCCAACCTATGAGCTCTTTCTACAGATATTGGAAGCTGGAGCTGCTCTATACCTAAGGCTAACGGGAGAGTTGTTGTTGCAAATTGCAAGAGATTTTTATACTGTTCTGTCTCCGGTAAGCCTATAATTTTTAGATTAAATAATTTGAGTAGGGTTAGGTTTTTAAATATGTAATATGTAATATGTAATATGTAAAAAGTTAATTTTATTTGTAGTTTAATGTAATTGTAGGATAATAGTTAGGGTAGGTTAATTAATACTTTAATATAGTTTAATGTAATTTTAGGCTAATAGTTAGGGTAGGTTAATTAATACTTTAATATAGTTTATTTTAATTCTAAAGGTAAGTTTTAATTTATTATAAGATAGGGATGAGTTAATATTTAATGTAAAGTTAGCGGGTTTTTAGGTTTAGGGGTTAATAGCTTAATTTAGTTTATGGCGATGTGGGGTTAATAAAATTATTTTGTGGTGGCGGTGTCGGGAGCGGCAGCCGGCAGAATTGGGGTTAATAACATTATGTAGGTGGCGGCGATGTCGGGGCGGCAGATTAGGGGTGTTTAGACTCAGGGCTTATGTTAGGTTGTTGGGTGTAAACGTAACTTTTATTCTAGCATAGAAATCAATGGGATATCGGGCAGCATTGAATATAAGCTTTCACTGCTTTAAGACTCCCATTGATTCCTATGGCATCCGCGGCCTCCAGGGTGGCGGATTGAAAACCAGGTACGCTGGGCCGGAATAGTGGCGAGCGTACCTGTTAGAAGTTTGATAACTTGCAAACAGTGTCAGATAGTGCCAAATTTGTATTCGGAAACATCTGTAATGATGTAAGCATCGATCTGTGTCGGACTGAGACCGGCGGATCGTATGTTACGTCACAAATTTCAACATTTGCCGGACTGTAGGCTTTGATAAATGGGTCGAATCAGGTTCACCAGAATTACGCTGCAGAATTCCAGCATATTTGCGCTTTACGGCTTGATAAATAAGCCTTTATATGTCCATAGCAGAGAACTCTGCCCTCAATTATTGCTTTAAATGTTTTGCCTTTGAGGTTGTGAACCAAAATTTGAAATGCCTCCTTATTGTATTGAGCGGCTATTGTATTCTCTGTTTGTCCGTCTTTTCTCTGGTTTTTTTAAGCTCACAAGTCGGCTAGTATTTAACACATTTTTTTTTTTTTTTTTACGAGGATTGACTAATGTTCCATGCTCAATAGATTGTGCACATACTACCCATACAGATCGTGCCCTTACTTGGTACTAAATGCAACAATGATGATGCTCGGTTAAAATTGTTTGGAGTTCCTACTACCCCACGCACATTAAACATCGAGTAATGTATCTTACGTTAGTTTATACTATCTGCCACGCTTGAATAGCCACCCCCTCCACCACCACCACATAATGGGCCTCCTAGATTAGGAGAACTGCTTATGTGGTTTAACTTGTCTATACTGCAACTCATTCTAGCAGTAACGCTTATATCTTACCATAGTGCTGATCTTACTCCCCTCACCTGCCTCAGCAAGACTAGTCCGCATCACTTACAAGTTGCGTTTTATAAGCCACTAAAATATATAGACGTTCGTTTGTGGAGAAACAAATATTATCTTTTATAACTACACACCTCCTATATTTGACCATTGTCTTTAAGCTTCAAATCACATCTTTCCTAGTTAGCCACCCTACCTAGAAAAATGGAAACCCCATTGCTGTACTAAACAACTTTTGTATTCTTCTCTTTATTTTATTCTAATATATTTTGCAAATGTCATATTTTATGGTCTATACATTGATATCTCATGATTCAATCTATAATATTATTGTCAAATGACATATGTTGCTTGTATACTCTGTTGAACTTCAATAAAAAAAAATATTTTAAAAAAAATGTATGTGGGTTCAAAATATGGTATATGGCAATGTATTTAACTGCAAAGGGCTATAATATATATGAATATAAATAATAATTATATAAATAATATTGAATAATGTGTTTACTGTGTATTTACTGTATATATTTCACATTCCAATGTTCTTCACATACAAGGAAACGTTATTTTTATTTTTAATACATATTTCTATATTTTTCTGAACTTGCTGTAGTTCGCCAGGAAATCAACTTTACCCAGCAGTGATTCAACCTACTCACAGCTGATGAGTGGTAAAAACCACAAAACAGCTGTCCTGGTATGGCCTGCATAACTGTATTTGCCCTAGCTAAGCTTAAAGCTGTGTATACAGTGGTTCTATGGCATAAAGGGAATCTGCCTAAAAGCAGACTGAATAAAAAAAGTGAGTCATTCATATACCTATACACATATACCTATAGATATATAGGTACAGATATATATTTCTTTCATATAGGTGGTGAGAGTCCACAATCTATTACTCCTGGGAATTTCTCTTCCAGACCACTAGGAGGAGGCAAAGATTCCCAAACCCCAAGAGATCTATAAACACCCCCCAAAACATTAATAGTAATCAGTCTTGTCTTTGCCTCTGCGGGAGGTAGGTAAAGAATAAGGGTGCTCCTGATGTTTGAGGCCTATATTCCCCTTAGATTGCTGCTGTTTGATGGAGGGATGTATTTGTAGTATTGGGTTGTGGCACAAATACACCATATGGGAATCAGTCACAAGCCTGCCACAGATGTCGCAGGGACCTGTCCTTTGCCTCCTCCCGCCGGGTCATCGGTACACTCCTATTCCATTTCTTATATATATTGTTGGCACTCATTTAAGCCTATTTGGACTATTTAGATTGTACTTTATTGTATTGTACTTTAGTATACTTTTTAGCCTAGGAACAATATTTAGTGTAGTTTTTATATTTTGGCTTCTTTAAAAAAAATGTAGGCTCTATTCCCCTTTAATTTTTTTTTCACGCTTATTCTCTCAGGCATTATTGTGTCTTGGGTGTTTTAGCTGCAGCACATTGGCTCGTCATGTTTGTGCATGTTGGTTTACTGGGTTTGCAAAAGTTGGCTAGTTGAGGTAGCACACTTCGAGATAGCGCATGTGTTTTTCTTCTTTTTTTGCAGGCCAGAATTTTTTGCCACGCTTTAGTCTTTTTGATCTCGCAGTTTACGCTTGCATTCTATTTCGATTTGAGTGTTTAGTGCCCTCTGCTTTCCTGTACATTAAGGTCAAGCTTACACGTTGCGCGGTATGTCTTCTCCGTTTGCAATAATTGTGAAGATAGTAAAGGGACAGTCAACACTAGAATTTTTGTTGTTTAAAAAGAAAGATAATCCCTTTATTACCCATTCCCCAGTTTTGCATATCCAACACAGTTATAATAATACACGTTTTACCTCTGTAATTATCTTGTATCTAAGCCTCTGCTGACTGCCCCCTTATTTCAGTTCTTTTGACAGACATGCAGTTTAGCCAATCAGTGCTCACTCCTAGGTCACTTTACGTGCATGACCTCAATGTTATCTATATGAAACATGTGAACTAATGACCTCTAGTGGTCAAAATGTATTGAGATTAGAGGCAGTCTTCAAGGTCTAATAAATTAGCATATGAACCTCCTAGGTTTAGCTTTCAACTAAGAATACCAAGAGAACAAAGCAAAATTGGAAAACAAAGTAAATTGGGAAGTTGTTTAAAATTGCATGCCCTGTTTAAATCATGAAAGTTTTTTTTGGACTTGACTGTCCCTTTAAAGTCTCAAAAAATCCTTTTACTCAATAATCCTTTCCGTGCTTGAATAGCTGTAGTTAACAGTTTTCCAAAAAAGAGAAATCTCCAGCTGTGAAAAAAAAAAGATCTTTATTTCCATACAGGGCCCACCAACATATAGCAACGTTTCAGGGACGCACATAGGGGCCAATTTATCAAGGCCTCAATCACAACGCATTAGCGATGGACTATACGCTCGCCATATATCGCTGGCTTGAATCTACATTCGATGGCCTTATTTATCAACAAGTCTGTCAAAAACACGCACATCAAGTCCGATGTGAATAGCATCAGATTGTTGATAAATCTGAACCCTCGATATCGCGGAGATGTTTTTGAAATAGCTCTATTTATACCTGAACAAGCCAATAAATTTCAAAGAAAGCTACCTGTGGATATATATTTTTTTGCAAAAAGTTTATATCTTACTTTTTATAATCAGTTTTATATGATTCTTAATGCTCGAATATATATCTCTTTGCATACTTGTGTGTGTGTATATATATATATATATATATATATATATATATATATATATATATATATATATATGTTTTATTTCTAAAATGTTTTGCAAACATATTTACATGTATTATTTATCTTTCAATTTCTATTCATTCAAAAATAATACAAGTTCAAGCGCTGGTCCAGTTTTTGTGCTACACCTGTATATTGTTTTCTGATTGCAGTCTCTATTTCAAGACCAATACTACACAGGTGTTAAAATCATGGGCTGGCCTTCTATTTTAAACTTTTAAATTCTAAAACAGTTCAAGAGAAGGAATCAAACAATGATAATAGGAAAACACAATAGAGTTGATTGTAATTGCTGTTTTATCTGAATTGTGACAGTTTAATTTTATGTAGACTATCCCTTTCTGCTTAAGATTATATTGAATCAAACATCATTTCTAGATTTTATTAACAAATGTTGACTAATTATGTATTTTCTGAATATTACATTCTCTGATCTTTTTTGGTTATCTTAGGCCTAGATTTAGAGTTCGGCGGTAAAAGGGCTGTTAACGCTCCGCGGGTTTTTTTCTGGCCGCACCATAAATTTAACTCTGGTATCGAGAGTTCAAACAAATGCTGCGTTAGGCTCCAAAAAAGGAGCGTAGAGCATTTTTACCGCAAATGCAACTCTCGATACCAGAGTTGCTTACGGACGCGGCCGGCATCAAAAACGTGCTCGTGCACGATTCTCCCATAGGAAACAATGGGGCTGTTTGAGCTGAAAAAAAACCTAACACCTGCAAAAAAGCAGCGTTCAGCTCCTAACGCAGCCCCATTGTTTCCTATGGGGAAACACCTCCTAAGTCTGCACCTAACACCCTAACATGTACCCCGAGTCTAAACACCCCTAACCTTACACTTATTAACTCCTAATCTGCCGCCCCCGCTATCGCTGACCCCTGCATTACACTTTTAACCCCTAATCTGCCGCTCCGTAAACCGCCGCCACCTACGTTATCCCTATGTACCCCTAATCTGCTGCCCTAACATCGCCGACCCCTATGTTATATTTATTAACCCCTAATCTGCCCCCCACATCGTCGCCGACACCTGCCTACACTTATTAACCCCTAATCTGCCGAGCGGACCTGAGCGCTACTATAATAAAGTTATTAACCCCTAATCCGCCTCACTAACCCTATCATAAATAGTATTAACCCCTAATCTGCCCTCCCTAACATCGCCGACACCTACCTTCAATTATTAACCCCTAATCTGCCGACCGGAGCTCACCGCTATTCTAATAAATGGATTAACCCCTAAAGCTAAGTCTAACCCTAACACTAACACCCCCCTAAGTTAAATATAATTTTTATCTAACAAAATAAATTAACTCTTATTAAATAAATGATTCCTATTTAAAGCTAAATACTTACCTGTAAAATAAATCCTAATATAGCTACAATATAAATTATAATTATATTATAGCTATTTTAGGATTAATATTTATTTTACAGGCAACTTTGTAATTATTTTAACCAGGTACAATAGCTATTAAATAGTTAAGAACTATTTAATAGTTACCTAGTTAAAATAATAACAAATTTACCTGTAAAATAAATCATAACCTAAGATATAATTAAACCTAACACTACCCTATCAATAAAATAATTAAATAAACTACCTACAATTACCTACAATTAACCTAACACTACACTATCAATAAATTAATTAAACACAATTGCTACAAATAAATAAAATTAAATAAACTATCTAAAGTACAAAAAATAAAAAAGAACTAAGTTACAGAAAATAATAAAATATTTACAAACATAATAAAAATATTACAACAATTTTAAACTAATTACACCTACTCTAAGCCCCCTAATAAAATAACAAAGCCCCCCAAAATAAAAAATTCCCTACCCTATTCTAAAATACAAATATTACAAGCTCTTTTACCTTACCAGCCCTGAACAGGGCCCTTTGCGGGGCATGCCCCAAGAATTTCAGCTCTTTTGCCTGTAAAAAAAAACATACAATACCCCCCCCCAACATTACAACCCACCACCCACATACCCCTAATCTAACCCAAACCCCCCTTAAATAAACCTAACACTACCCCCCTGATGATCTTCCTACCTTGTCTTCACCATGCCAGGTTCACCGATCCGTCCTGGCTCCAAGATCTTCATCCAACCCAAGCGTGGGCTAGACATCCACTGAAGAAGTCCAGAAGAGGGTCCAAAGTCTTCCTCCTATCCGGCAAGAAGAGGACATCCGGACCGGCAAACATCTTCTCCAAGCGGCATCTTCTATCTTCTTCCATCCGATGACGACCGGCTCCATCTTGAAGACCTCCAGCGCGGATCCATCCTCTTCTTCCGACGACTAGACGACGAATGACGGTTCCTTTAAGGGACGTCATCCAAGATGGCGTCCCTCGAATTCCGATTGGCTGATAGGATTCTATCAGCCAATCGGAATTAAGGTAGGAATTTTCTGATTGGCTGATGGAATCAGCCAATCAGAATATAGTTCAATCCGATTGGCTGATCCAATCAGCCAATCAGATTGAGCTCGCATTCTATTGGCTGATCGGAACAGCCAATAGAATGCGAGCTCAATCTGATTGGCTGATTGGATCAGCCAATCGGATTGAACTATATTCTGATTGGCTGATTCCATCAGCCAATCAGAAAATTCCTACCTTAATTCCGATTGGCTGATAGAATCCTATCAGCCAATCGGAATTCGAGGGACGCCATCTTGGATGACGTCCCTTAAAGGAACCGTCATTCGTCGTCTAGTCGTCGGAAGAAGAGGATGGATCCGCGCTGGAGGTCTTCAAGATGGAGCCGGTCGTCATCGGATGGAAGAAGATAGAAGATGCCGCTTGGAGAAGATGTTTGCCGGTCCGGATGTCCTCTTCTTGCCGGATAGGAGGAAGACTTTGGACCCTCTTCTGGACTTCTTCAGTGGATGTCTAGCCCACGCTTGGGTTGGATGAAGATCTTGGAGCCAGGACGGATCGGTGAACCTGGCATGGTGAAGACAAGGTAGGAAGATCATCAGGGGGGTAGTGTTAGGTTTATTTAAGGGGGGTTTGGGTTAGATTAGGGGTATGTGGGTGGTGGGTTGTAATGTTGGGGGGGGGTATTGTATGTTTTTTTTTACAGGCAAAAGAGCTGAAATTCTTGGGGCATGCCCCGCAAAGGGCCCTGTTCAGGGCTGGTAAGGTAAAAGAGCTTGTAATATTTGTATTTTAGAATAGGGTAGGGAATTTTTTATTTTGGGGGGCTTTGTTATTTTATTAGGGGGCTTAGAGTAGGTGTAATTAGTTTAAAATTGTTGTAATATTTTTATTATGTTTGTAAATATTTTATTATTTTCTGTAACTTAGTTCTTTTTTATTTTTTGTACTTTAGATAGTTTATTTAATTTTATTTATTTGTAGCAATTGTGTTTAATTAATTTATTGATAGTGTAGTGTTAGGTTAATTGTAGGTAATTGTAGGTAGTTTATTTAATTATTTTATTGATAGGGTAGTGTTAGGTTTAATTATATCTTAGGTTATGATTTATTTTACAGGTAAATTTGTTATTATTTTAACTAGGTAACTATTAAATAGTTCTTAACTATTTAATAGCTATTGTACCTGGTTAAAATAATTACAAAGTTGCCTGTAAAATAAATATTAATCCTAAAATAGCTATAATATAATTATAATTTATATTGTAGCTATATTAGGATTTATTTTACAGGTAAGTATTTAGCTTTAAATAGGAATCATTTATTTAATAAGAGTTAATTTATTTCGTTAGATAAAAATTATATTTAACTTAGGGGGGTGTTAGTGTTAGGGTTAGACTTAGCTTTAGGGGTTAATACATTTATTAGAATAGCGGTGAGCTCCGGTCGGCAGATTAGGGGTTAATAAGTGTAGGTAGGTGTCGGCGACGTTGTGGGGGGCAGATTAGGGGTTAATAAATATAACATAGGGGTCGGCGATGTTAGGGGTAGCAGATTAGGGGTACATAGGGATAACGTAGGTGGCGGCGATTTGCGGTCGGAAGATTAGGGGTTAATTATTTTAAGTAGCTTGCGGCGACGTTGTGGGGGGCAAGTTAGGGGTTAATAGATATAATACAGGGGTCGGCGGTGTTAGGGGCAGCAGATTAGGGGTACATAAGTATAACGTAGGTGGCGGTCGGCAGATTAGGGGTTAAAAATTTTAATCGAGTGGCGGCGATGTGGGGGGAGCTCGGTTTAGGGGTACATAGGTAGTTTATGGGTGTTAGTGTACTTTAGGGTACAGTAGTTAAGAGCTTTATAAACCGGCGTTAGCCAGAAAGCTCTTAACTCCTGCTATTTTCAGGCGGCTGGAATCTTGTCGTTAGAGCTCTAACGCTCACTGCAGAAACGACTCTAAATACCGGCGTTAGGAAGATCCCATTGAAAAGATAGGCTACGCAAATGGCGTAGGGGGATCTGCGGTATGGAAAAGTCGCGGCTGTAAAGTGAGCGTTAGACCCTTTAATCACTGACTCCAAATACCAGCGGGCGCCCAAAACCAGCGTTAGGAGCCTCTAACGCTGGTTTTGACGGCTACCGCCGAACTCTAAATCTAGGCCTTAATGTGACAATCAGTTGTTTATGAAGTGAAAGTGACAGCCATTGTATGTCTTAGCAATTATAATACACAATCTAAAACATGTCACTTACAATTTTTGACAATTGATTTGATATCATTATAACACTGTTTTTGCGTTGTCGAAGTTCACTATATCGCCTTATACATATTCCCCACGTCATATTTATCCCAGATATTCGATACGTGCATCCCATCATCTCATAATTGTTATAATCCCTTTTTGTCATCCTTAACACTAGCTACTACTGCGACACCAATTCCACCAGTATTGACCAATTTGATTCATTATTGGGAGTAGAAAATGTATGTTAACTTTTAATTTGCTTATTTAATAATTCACGTGATTATGCATTTCCCAATAAAACATGGTCAAGAATTGACTTGATTTGGTGGTTATTTGAAGTTGAAGTATTGCGTGGATGAAGGAACACACATGTTGTGAGAGTTCTTTTTGTATTTGCTTTTCAAGTTTGAACATCACCTCCTAAAGTAGTTGTTCCATGCGTTAAACATGATGCAATTTTTTTTATTAACAAAAGAAGTTATACTCTTTGGTAATCAAAATATATTATGTAATATCTCTTTTGTTCTCTTTTAGCCCTAATTGTTTGACATCATCTACTAGTGAAAGGAGTTCATCCCTTTCAATCAAAGGATATAAACCAATTCTTGGGAGAAATACTCTTGGCACTCTTATGAGTCTTTTTTGATGCAAATCTACATGTGCAGCCTGTTGCTGGTTTGTTAATCTCGTCCTTCTGTGTCGAGAAGATCAGGGACTGTTTTCCTTCCTTTCATTCTTGTATAAATAACAACTTGTCCCCTTGCTTTGTAATGAACTCTACGACAGAGAGACAAAGATGAATCACAACCCATAAGTAGGGTAACATCCCACTACTTGATTTAGTAATAAGGGCAGATCTTATTACTAAATACTTTTTTGCCCCACTGTATTTTTTTATCACAAAAGGTTAAAGGGACATGAAACATATTTGATAGACTTCATGATTCAGATGGTTCATTAATATCCTCCTTCCGGGTGATAAATGTATTGCAAATTTAAAAATATTATGCATGTTCATTGTCAACTGTCTGTGATGACAAACAGCATAGAACAAAACCTTTTCAGACTCCCATTGATTTCTATGGCATTCACTGCCTCAGAGGTGGCGGTTTGAATGATAGGTACGCTGCATCGGAATAGACGTGAGCGTATGAATGTTTGATAAATTGGTAAGAGGGTCAAATAGTATCGAATGTGAAGGCAGATCATCAGTTTTACGCTTGAATAGAGTCAAATGTAAAGGCGGATTATCAGTATTACGCTTGAATAATGCAAGGATCGATTTGCATCAGATTGATCTTGCGGGAGCGTATATTATGTCGAACATTTCAACATTGACGCTGTGTTAACTACGGGGGATCACATGGCATCTAATGTGACGCAGAATTCCAGCGTATTCACAGTTGAAGCTCTGATAAATCGGCCCCTTAGCCCTTAATTATGCCTCTGTTTTTACAGCTGGAGATTTCTCTTTTTTGGATATGTTGATAGGCATGGTAAGCCTTCTCCGTGATCTGTGAATTGTGTGTGCTGTTTCCCATTTCTATAACAAGTTAAGTTTTCTGCAACAAAAAGTTTCACAAAACACTTTAAAAATACATTACAAAGTACAGTTACACTCATATTAACACTGTCTATTGAACACAAAAGTTATAAGGGCTCAAAGATAGGAGATGAAGGGATTTTACATTGACATACATACACATACACAGAGAAACATGAATTTATAGGTATAAAGATATGTTTAACTATGGAGATAATGAAAAGAGTTCACATTACAATCTTATGCACATTGAAAAATATCTCAGATGGATTTTCAAAGAGATATTCACATATAGATCTTGAGATATCTAGACATATATATATATATATATATATATATATATATATATATATATATATATATATATATATATATATATTCATATACATAGCTTGCTATAAATAGACATATCTGTCCAAAATCATCACATATACATAGAAATATGTATTTACAAATAAATATAACATATTCCATTAACAGGGGACAGAGCTAGCCAGCCAGGGAGATGGCTGCAGCTTGAGAGAGCTCCCTTGCCCAAACTGGCTGAGAAAATACTAACTAGAGCAGAGACAAGCTGCGTGTCAGACTGGGGAACTATCACTGAACCGGTCCTGTTTACTTAGGAAGCAAGGAGGCCAGCTGACAAAGCTTACATGTGGCGTGCTGATGCCGATGTATGTGAGGCCCTGACATCAAGCAATCCGGCTGAAGTTTACTGCTCTCGTGCATGGCCGAAACAGCATCGTGACTCATTGGCCTCTAGTTATCAACGTGTCTACTTACCTGCCGTCGCCGGCCCCAATACGCCCGCCTAAGCTCGCCTCACATCGCTGCCGCAGACCTGAATATGCTCGCCAAAGTTATCAATAAAGCTGTCATAAAGCCACACACCAAGTATGGGGCGATGAGCAGCGGACTGTGATAGTTATCACTCATCCGATCTCGCTGCTCTTCGGCTTTTTCCCAGCTTTATTGATACCCCTTTCATTAAGCACCCACACTAAACTACACTGTTCTACAGCCTATACCGGCGCCCCCGGAGCCTCCCGCAACTAAATAAAGTTATTAACCCCTAAACCGCCGCTCCTAGACCCCGCCGCAACTATAATAAATGTATTAATCCCTAAACCGCCGCTCCTGGAGCCCACCGCCACTCTAATAAACTGATTAACCCCTAAAACGCTGCTCCCGGACCCCGCCGCAACCTACATTATACCTAGTAACCCCTATCCTGCCCCCTATACCGCCGCCACCTATAATAAATTTATTAACCCCTATCCTGCCGATCTCGGACCCCGCCGCAACTAAATAAATTGTTTAACCCCTAAACCGCCGCTCCCGGCCCCCGCCGCCACCTATATTAAATTTATTAACCCCTAATCTGCCCCCCCTACACCGTCGCCACCTATAATAAATTTATTAACCCCTATCCTGCCCCCCCTACACCGTCGCCACCTATAATAAAATTATTAACCCCTGAACCTAAGTCTAACCCTAACACCCCCCTAACTTAAATATGAATTAAATAAATCTAAATATTATAACTCTTATTAACTAAATTAATCCTATTTAAAACTAAATACTTACCTATAAAATAAACCCTAATAAAGCTACAATATTACTAATAAATATATTGTAGCTATTTTAGGATTTATTTTTATTTTACAGGCAAATTTCAAATTATTTTAACTAGGTACAATAGCTATTAAATAGTTATTAATTATTTAATAGCTACCTAGTTAAAATAAAGACAAATTTACCTGTAAAATAAATCCTAACCTAAGTTAAAATTAAACCTAACACTACACTATCATTAAATAAATTATTCCTATTTAAAACTAAATACTTAGCTGTAAAATAAACCCTGTCGGCTAGATTTGGAGTTTTGTCGGTAACGACCCGAAAAACTAACGCCGGCTTTTTTCTGGCCGCACCATAAAAATAACTCTGGTATTGAGAGTCCACAAAAAGGCTGCGTTAGGCTCCAAAAAAGGAGCGTAGAGCATTTTTAAAGCAGCTTCAACTCTCGATACCAGAGTTGCTTACGCAAGCGGCCAGCCTCAAAAACGTGCTCGTGCACGATTCCCCCATAGGAAACAATGGGGCTGTTTGAGCTGAAAAAAAACCTAACACCTGCAAAAAAGCCGCGTTCAGCTCTTAACGCAGCCCCATTTTTTGCTATGGGGAAACACTTCTACGTCTGCACCTAACACCCTAACATGTACCCCGAGTCTAAACATCCCTAGCCTTACACTTATTAACCCCTAATCTGCCGCCCCAGCTATCGCTGAACCCTGCATATTATTATTAACCCCTAATCTGCCGCTCCGTAAACCGCCGCTACTTACATTATCCCTATGTACCCCTAATCTGCTGCCCTAACATTGCCAACCCCTATATTATATTTATTAACCCCTAATCTGCCCCCACAACGTCGCCTCCACCTGCCTACACTTATTAACCCCTAATCTGCCGACTACTATAATAAAGTTATTAACCCCTAATCCGCCTCACCAACCCTATAATAAATAGTATTAATCCCTAATCTACCCCCCCTAACATCGCCGACACCTAACTTCAATTATTAACCCCTAATCTGCCGACCCAATCTCGCCGCTATTCTAATAAATGTATTAACCCCTAAAGCTAAGTCTAACCCTAACACTAACACCCCCCTAAATTAAATATAATTTAAATCTAACGAAATTAATTATCTCTTATTAAATAAATTATTCCTATTTAAAGCTAAATACTTACCTGTAAAATAAATCCTAATATAGCTACAATATAAATTATAATTATATTATAGCTATTTTAGGATTAATATTTATTTTACAGGTAACTTTGTATTTATTTTAACCAGGTACAATAGCTATTAAATAGTTAAGAACTATTTAATAGCTAAAATAGTTAAAATAATTACAAATTTACCTGTAAAAGAAATCCTAACCTAAATTACAATTAAACCTAACACTATGCTATCAATAAATTAATTAAATAAACTACCTACAATTACCTACAATTAACCTAACACTACACTATCAATAAATTAATTAAATACAATTCCTACAAATAAATACAATTAAATAAACTTGCTAAAGTACAAAAAATAACTAAGTTACAAAAAATTAAAAAATATTTACAAACATAAGAAAAATATTACAACAATTTTAAACTAATTACACCTACTCTAAGCCCCCTAATAAAATAACAAAGCCCCCCAAAATAAAAAAATGCCCTACCCTATTCTAAATAACTAAAGTTCAAAGCTCTTTTACCTTACCAGCCCTGAACAGGGCCCTTTGCGGGGCATGCCCCAAGAAGTTCAGCTCTTTTGCCTGTAAAAGAAAAAATACAATACCCAAGCCCCCCAACATTACAACCCACCACCCACATACCCCTAATCTAACCCAAACCCCCCTTAAATAAACCTAACACTAAGCCCCTGAAGATCTTCCTACCTTATCTTCACCTCACCGGGTTCAACGATCCGTCCAGAAGAGCTCCTCCGATGTCCTGATCCAAGCCCAAGCGGGGGGCTGAAGAGGTCCATGATCCGGATGAAGTCTTCATCCAAGCGGGAGCTGAAGAGGTCCATGATCCGGATGAAGTCTTCTATCAACGGCATCTTCAATCTTCTTTCTTCCGGATCCATCTTGCAGACCTCAGATGTGGAACATCCTGCTGGCCCGACGGACTAACGACGAATGAAGGTTCCTTTAAGGGACGTCATCCAAGATGGCGTCCCTCGAATTCCGATTGGCTGATTCTATCAGCCAATCGGAATTAAGGTAGGAATATTCTGATTGGCTGATGTTATTAGTTATTTAGAATAGGGTAGGGCATTTTTTTATTTTGGGGGGCTTTGTTATTTTATTAGGGGGCTTAGAGTAGGTGTAATTAGTTTAAAATTGTTGTAATATTTTTCTTATGTTTGTAAATATTTTTTTATTTTTTGTAACTTAGTTCTTTTTTATTTTTTGTACTTTAGCAAGTTTATTTAATTGTATTTATTTGTAGGAATTGTATTTAATTAATTTATTGATAGTGTAGTGTTAGGTTAATTGTAGGTAATTGTAGGTAGTTTATTTAATTAATTTATTGATAGCCTAGTGTTAGGTTTAATTGTAACTTAGGTTAGGATTTCTTTTACAGGTAAATTTGTAATTATTTTAACTATTTTAGCTATTAAATAGTTCTTAACTATTTAATAGCTATTGTACCTGGTTAAAATAAATACAAAGTTACCTGTAAAATAAATATTAATCCTAAAATAGGGGTTAATAAGTGTAGGTAGGTGGAGGCGACGTTGAGGGGGGCAGATTAGGGGTCAATAAATATAATACAGGGGTCGGCGGTGTTAGGGGCAGCAGATTAGGGGTACATAAGGATAACGTAGGTGGCGGTCGGCAGATTAGGGGTTAAAAATTTTTATTAGAGTGTCAGCGATGTGGGGGGGTCTCGGTTTAGGGGTACATAGGTAGTTTATGGGTGTTAGCGTACTTTAGAGTACAGTAGTTAAGAGCTTTATAAACCGGCGTTAGCCCAGAAAGCTCTTAACTACTGACTTTTTTCCTGCGGCTGGAGTTTTGTCGTTAGATGTCTAACGCTCACTTCAGAAACGTCTCGAAATACCGGAGTTAGAAAGATCCCATTGAAAAGATAGGATACACAATTTACGTAAGGGGATCTGCGGTATGGAAAAGTCGCGGCTGAAAAGTGAGCGTTAGACCCTATTTTGAGTGACTCCAAATACCGGCGGTAGCCTAAAACCAGCGTTAGGAGCCTTTAACGCTGGTTTTCACGGCTAACGCCAAACTCCAAATCTAGGTCTAAGATAGCTACAATGTAATTAATAATTACATTGTAGCTATTTTAGGATTTATATTTATTTTGCAGGTAACTTTGTATTTATTTTAGCTAGTTAGAATAGTTATTAAATAGTTCTTAACTATTTAATAACCACCTAGGTAAAAGAAATACAAAATTACCTGTAAAATAAATCCTAACCTAAGTTACAATTAAACCTAACACTACAGTATCATTAAATTAATTAAATAAATTAGCTACAAATAACTACAATTAAATACAATTAAATAAACTAACTAAAGTACAAAAAATAAAAAATAAATAAGTTACAAAAAAAAAAAAATACAACCCCCCAACATTAAAACCCACCACCCACATACCCCTACTCTAACCCAAACCCCCTTAAATAAACCTAACACTACCCCCCTGAAGATCATCCTACCTTTAGCCATCTTCAGCCAGCCGACCACCGATGGAACAGAAGAGGACATCCGCAGCGGCTGAAGTCATCATCCAAGGGGCGCTGAAGAAGTCTTCCATCCGATTGAAGTCATCATCCAAGGGGCGCTGAAGAAGTCTTCCATCCGATTGAAGTCATCATCCAAGGGGCGCTGAAGAGGTCTTCCATCCGATTGAAGTCTTCATCCAGGCGGCATCTTCAATCTTCATCCATCCGGAGTGGAGCCATCGTCAGACGAGCCGACGCAGAGCCATCTTCTTCCACCGACGACTTCCCGACGATAGATGGTGTCCCACGAATTCCGATTGGCTGATAGGATTCTATCAGCCAATCGGAATTAAGGTAGGAAAAATCTGATTGGCTGATTGAATCAGCCAATCAGATTGAAGTTCAATTTTGTATTTCTTTTAGCTAGGTAGTTATTAACTAGTTAATAACTATTTAATAACTATTCTAACTAGCTAAAATAAATATAAAGTTACCTGTAAAATAAATATAAATCCTAAAATAGCTACAATGTATTATTAATTACATTGTAGCTATCTTAGAGTTTATTTTACAGGTAAGTATTTAGTTTTAAATAGGAATAATTTATTTAATGATAGTGTAGTGTTAGGTTTAATTGTAACTTAGGTTAGGATTTATTTTACAGGTAAATTTGTCTTTATTTTAACTAGGTAGCTATTAAATAGTTAATAACTATTTAATAGCTATTGTACCTAGTTAAAATAATTTGAAATTTGCCTGTAAAATAAAAATAAATCCTAAAATAGCTACAATATAATTATTAGTTATATTGTAGCTATATTAGGGTTTATTTTATAGGTAAGTATTTAGTTTTAAATAGGATTAATTTAGTTAATAAAAATAATATTTATTTAGATGTATTTAATTAATAATTAAGTTAGGTGGGTGTTAGGGTTAGGGTTAGACTTAGGTTTAGGGGTTAACATATTTATTATAGTGGCGGCTGGGTCCGGGACGGCGGTTTAGGGGTTAATCAGTTTATTAGAGTGGCGGTGGGCTCCAGGAGCGGCGGTTTAGCAGGTAATACATTTATTTAGTTGCGGGGGTGTAGGGGGGGACATATTAAGGATGTTTAGACTCGGGGTACATGTAAGGGTACATGTTAGAGTGTTAGGTGCAGACATCTCCCATTGGAATCAATGGGATATCGGGCAGCAGCGAACATGAACTTTCGCTATGGTCAGACTCCCATTGATTCCTATGGGATCCGCCGCCTACAGGACGGCGGATTGAAAACCAGGTATGCTGGGCCGGAAAAGTGCAGAGCGTACCTGGTAGTCATTTGATAACTCCCAAAAGTAGTCAGATTGTGCCGAAATTGCGTTCGGAACATCTGGAGTGACTGTGTCCGGCGGATCGAAGCTTACGTCACTATATTCTACTTTTGCCGGGCAGCAAGGCTTGGTAACTAAGGCGAATCAGCCTCGCCACAAATACGCTGTGGAATTCAAGCGTATTTGAGGTTGAGTCCATAGAGTCTCAGAACAGAGCGGAAGAGGAGGTAAGGAAAAATGCAGCTATAACACATCAAGGATAAGCCAATATACAAGGGGTTGGATCGATATTGTCTAACAGTAAGCTAAACTTTACGCAGACGATACTCACGTGGCTACAGAGTAAAACTCTAATCCAACAAGCAGGCTGATTCATGGTATGTTTCCACATAATGGGGGGCTAAAAGTAAGTTCTGACTCAGTGTACATGCTGCAAATAAGAAAAGCAACACTTTTTATCATGAGACTAAATCCGGGATCTTAACCTTCTGGCTCCAATGGATAAAACATAATGGCCAGCTTTATTAGCAATATATCACCACAGACCCACACAAGACACAGAGAGGTGGAGGGAAAGTACAAATATAAAACCCATCCTGGTATTGATGGCCATGTGAACTGTATAAACGCCTTTATAACTAAATTGGTCACTGCTGACAATAAGGGCCTAGCTACAATATATAATAATACTCTGCAACACTACACATCTGCCCGCAAGCAAGCTAGGAACTCTAATTGTGAGTCCTCAAACCAGGACTTAAACATGTCTCCTATAAAGCCAAGTAAAAAGGGAAACGGTCCTAGACAGAGAAACCACAAGACACCTTCAGTGAATATTTTTTTTAAAACACTAGAAGCTAAAGCTGCGCTATCAATGCTACGGAAGATCCAGACTCTGCCGTGGCCTCCTCTTCCTCTGAATCAGTTTTGGCAGACACTATAACTATACCCAAAGTTCTGTTTGAATCGTTGCCATCAAAAAAGGATTTTTCTATCCTAGTTTCTGAAGTAAAGCAATGCATTAAAGATGAAATCAGCGATCTTAAAAAGGAAATGGCGGATATTGGCCACAGAGAAGAAGCAGTGGAAAACACACAGGATACCCACTCCTCAGTCATAGTGGAACTACATAATATCAACCATAAACAAAACTCCATAATTCAAGACTTAGAAGAGAAAATGGACGATGCAGAAAATAGAAGTAGAAGGCATAACATCAGGATCAGGGGAGTACCGGAAGCTATTCTAGCAAAGATTTGTCGCAAAGAACCTGTCAGAAATGTTTCCCTGTTGTGTTTGCCATGTGCTGCTGGAAGCCATTTTACTTACCTCTCTTCCTGATGCTGCTCAATTCCTGCACTTCCTTTTATGGCCGGACTGGTGTGCATCATCCATGTGAGACAGGATGCAGTCTCAGAATTGTGATGTCATCACTTATTATTTAAAGGGCCTCTGTTCAGTATGCTTTGCCTTTGAGTTGTCTCAGACCTGTTTGTGAGAGTTCCTGTGTATTACCTGGCTGACTGACGTCCTTCCTGGTTCCTGATTCCTGGCTTGTTCCTGACTCTGCTGTTTTCCTTGTTCCTGATTCCGGCTCATCTGACTACCAGCTCTGGTTTTGATTCCTGGCTTGTTATTTGACTTGTGGACTTTTTATTATTTTTTGCTATTAATAAAGGTGTGATTATTTTTGCACTTCTCGTCTCATTCTGATTCCTGGCACCCTGACATTACACAAAGGCCATGAATCCTGATGGTGCTAATAATCCACCTTTACCTGCCATAATTTCCAGGATGGATGTACAGGATCACTGCTTGGATCAATTTGCACTAGCCCTGCAAACCATGCTGACTCTCACTGCACATTTGGACCAAAGTGTCCCGCAAGTTATGGCTGCTCCTGTTTCCGCTGCTGCACCTATGATTACCAGGAGCATGTCCGGTTCTGCACCTCTATATGGAGGCGATCCTATTCAGTGCAGAGGGTTTTTGAACCAGGTGGGCATTTACTTTGAGATGTTACCTCAGGCGTTTCCCTCTGACAGAGCTAAGGTGGGATTTCACATCTCGTTACTCTCTGACACAGCTCTTGCCTGGGCAATCCCTTGTGGGAGACTAATAAACCTGTGATTTCAAATTACCCTGAATTTGTGGCCTCCTTTCGAAGGGTATTTGATGTCCTGGCTCGCTCCTCCTCTGCTGCTAAACGACTCATGTCCATTCAGCAAGGTACAAGATCTGTTGCTCAGTATGCTATTGAGTTCCGTACGCTTGCCGCAGAGGTAGGTTGAAACAATAAAGCCCTTGTTACCGCCTTATTTCATGGGCTCTCTGATTTGATTAAAGATGAAGTTGCTTCCAGAGATTTACCAGAGGATCTCAAGGCATTGGTGTCTTTTTTGATCCTAATTGACATCAGACTCAGAGAGAGGCCATCTTTCATGGAGCGCTTGCAGAAGCCTCCTGTTCCGTTGTCTCCTACGTGTTTGTTCCCACCCATGCCTCCCTCTCCTCCCATGCCTCCTGGCCCTGAGTCACCAGGTACTGCTGAGCTGATGCATCTCGGATTCATGCGTCTCTCAGAGAGGGCCTTTAGGAGGAGGGAGGGGCTCTGCCTCTATTGTGGGTTACAGGGCCACCTTTTGAAGTCTTGTCCTACATGGCCGGGAAACGCACACACCTAAGGTCCTGTCTGCGGGCTATTTCATTGACAGTGCTTTTGTATCAAAGCACTCCATTCCTGTTTTGCCTCGGTCCATTCCGCTTGCTATTGAGGCCATTGATGGCAGGCCCCTTCAGCCCGCACTCATTACTCACGAAACTGCTCTGTTGTCCATGGCTGTTGGTGCTCTCCATTTTTAAACCCTCCAGTTGCAGGTGATAAACTCTCTGCATTTTCCGGTTGTTCTGGGTTATCCCTGGCTCCAAAAGTACAATCCCAGGTCTGAAATTTTGTCATGGTCCCCGTAATGTATTTCCACTTGTCTTCGGAAACCAGTTAAAGTCTTGTGCACTTCTTCGGTTTCTCAATTTCCAGAGGAGTACCGAGAGTTCCTAGACGTGTTTGACAAGGTGCATGCTGGTACTTTGCCTCCTCACCAGTCTTACAATTGTGCCATAGACCTGCAACCCGGAGCCATTCCTCCTCGGGGCCGGGTGTACACTCTGTCTGTTGCAGAGAATTCTGCTATGGAGGAGTATATTGCCGATGCTCTGTCGCGGGGGATCATCCGCAAATCCTGCTCTCCTGCAGGAGCTGGCTTCTTCTTTGTGAAGAAAAAGGGTGGCGAGATAAGACCATGTATCGATTATAGGGGTCTTAATCGTCTTACCATTAAGAATGCTTACCCTATTACGCTTATTACGGAACTCTTTGACCGCCTCAAGGGAGCGTACAATCTCGTTAGGATTAAAGAGGGCCATGAATTGAAAATAGCATTTAACACCAGGAGCGAGCATTATGAGTATCTTGTAATGCCCTTTGGCCTATGTAATGCTCCTGCTGTTTTTCAGGAATTTATTAATGATGTCCTACGAGATATGTTGCAACAGTGTGTTGTGGTGTACTTAGACGACATCCTCATACACTCACCCACACTTGAGGCTCATCGTTCTGATGTTACACGGATTCTTCAGAGACTACGTGAGAACGGACTGTTTTGTAAACTCGAGAAATGTGAGTTCCATCAGACTCAAGTAACCTTCCTAGGTTATGTTATCTCCATTGCAGGGTTCTTTCTCCATGGATCCTGACAAGTTATCTGCAGTTCTGCAGTGGCCTCACCCAGTTGGTCTTCAGTCTATTCAACGTTTTTTGGGGTTCGCCAATTACTATAGAAAGTTTATTAAAAACTTTTCTTCCTTGGTCAAACCTATCACAGACATGACCCGTAAAGAGAATGATCCACTCCATTGGTCACCTACTGCCAATAAAGCCTTTGATAGTCTTAAGACTGCCTTTGCTGCCGCTCCAGTTCTGGCTCATCCTAACCCTGTCCTGCCTTTCGTTCTTGAGGTCGATGCGTCTGAGATTGGAGTAGGTGCCCTCTTGTCTCAACGTCCTACGCCTGACGGTTCCTTGCATCCGTGTGGTTTCTACTCTAAGAAATAGTCTCCAGCGAGTGCAATTATGAAATTGGCGACAGGGAATTACTGGCCATAATTTTGGCACTTAAGGAATGGAGGCATCTTCTCAAGGGTACTAGCG
Source organism: Bombina bombina (assembly GCF_027579735.1). Lineage (NCBI taxonomy): Eukaryota > Metazoa > Chordata > Amphibia > Anura > Bombinatoridae > Bombina > Bombina bombina. Next base: position 1,080,405,880 of record NC_069503.1, on the reverse strand, counting down.
TGCCAGTGCTCATTCTTACTGACCACAAGAATTTAACTTATCTATCTGAAGCAAAACGTTTGTCGCCCCAACAGGCCAGATGGGCACTATTTTTGTCTCGGTTTAATAATGTGGTCTCCTACCTGCCTGGTAGTAAGAATGTTAGGGCTGATGCCCTCTCTTGACAATTTTCGCCTCTGTTCAAAGAGAAATCTGTACCTACTCCTGTTATACCTCCTGACCATATTTTGGCTACCATACGTACTAATTTGACTTATCCCTTGGGGAGGAGATCCTGGCTGCACAAACCAATGCACCTCCTGAGAAACCTAGTGGTAAGTGTTTTGTTCCTGAGAATCTTCGAACTAAACTTTTGCACACTTACCACTATCCTAAAGCTGCAGGTCACCCAGGCAAGAACCAAATGATTTGGTCTGTCACTCGACAATTCTGGTGGCCAGGTCTTTGTTCTGATGTTGCTGCGTATGTTGCCTCCTGCTCAGTTTGTGCTCAGAATAAGACTCCTCGACGTCTTCCTGTGGGTCTTCTTCAACCTATTGCTAATGGTGAGTGTCCTTGGACACATCTTTCCATGGACTTCATTGCCGAGCTCCATGTTTCCAATGGCAATACTGTTATACTTATGGTGGTTAACCGTTTTTCTAAAATGTCACATTGCATTCCCTTGATGAAGCTGCCTACTGCTCAGGGCCTTGCTTCAATTTTTGCCCGGGAGGTCTTCCGTTTACATGGGTTACCCAAGGAAATAGTGTCAGACTGGGGTAGCCAGTTTGTCTCCAGATTTTGGCGTTCCTTTTGTGCTCAAATGGGGATCCAGCTTTCCTTTTCCTCGGCATATCACCTTCAATCCAATGGGGCTGTGGAACGGTCTAATCAAGCTCTGGAACAGTTCCTCCATTGCTATGTCTCAGATCACCACAATAATTGGTCTGAACTGTTATCTTGGACAGAGTTTGCTCGTAATAGTGCTATTAATGCTTCCTCCAAGATATCCTCTTTCATGGCGAATTATAGGTTTCAACCATCCTTGTTGCCCGATTCATTCATGTCTCAGGGTATTCCGGCTTTGGAGGAGCATCTCCGGCAACTCCATTCCATGTGGGTGCAGATTCAGGATTGCCTTCATCGTTCTATGCAGCGCCAAAAGTTCCAGGCTGATCGTAGGCGTCTGCCCACACCTTCCTACCAGGTTGGTGAGAGAGTTTGGCTGTCCTCCTGCAACTTGAACCTTCATGTGCCTTCCAATAAATTGGCTCCCCGTTATGTTGGTCCTTTTCGAATACTCCGATGGGTTAATCCTGTGGCCTACGCTTTTTACTTTCCTCCTGCTATGTGCATCTCCAATGTTTTTCATGTCTCCCTCTTGAAACCATTGGTTTGTAATTGGTTTACCACTGTGTTGCCTCGTCCCCATCCTATCTTTGTTGACAACCATGAGGAGTATGAGCTCAGCAGCATTATTGACTCTCGTATGTCCAGGGGCCGTGTACAGTATTTAATTCACTAGAGGGGCTACAGTCCAGAGGAGCATTATTGGGTTCCCTCCTCTGATGTTCATGCTCCCACCCTCCTCCGTGCCTTCCATGCCCGTTCCCCAATAAGCCTTTTGTCCTCCCGCGGGGAGGAGTCGTTGAGGGGAGGGTACTATCAGGGTTTTTTCCCTGTTGTATTTTCCACGTGCTGCTGGCAGCCATTTTACTCACCTCTCTTCCTGACTATGGTGCATTGTGGGGGATGCTGCTCAATTCCTGCACTTCCTTTTATGGCCAGACTGGTGTGCATCATCCATGTGAGACAGGATGCAGTCTCAGAATTGTGATGTCATCACTTATTATTTAAAGGGCCTCTGTTCAGTATGCTTTGCCTTTGCGTTGTCTCAGACCTGTTTGTGAGAGTTCCTTTGTATTACCTGACTGCCTGACGTCCTTCCTGGTTCCTGATCCCTGGCTTGTTCCTGACTCTGCTGTTTTCCTTGTTCCTGATTCCGGCTCGTCTGACTATTCGCTTTGGCTCCTGACTTGGCTCGTCTGAATACCAGCTCTGGTTTTGATTCTTGGCTTGTTATTTGACTTGTGGACTTTTTATTATTTTTTGCTATTAATAAATGGGTGATTATTTTTGCACTTCTCGTCTCAGTCTGATTCCTGGCACCCTGACAGAATTCTCTGCAACAGACATTGCATAAATGTTTTGTAGATGATCTATTTATAAAGCCCATAAAGTTTTTTTTTTTTTAAATGTATAATTTTGCTTATTTTTAAAGAACATTGCTGTGATTTTCAGACTTCATACCAAGCCCCAAAGTTTTATTTGAATAACGTCAGCTACCTTCTCCAGCTTGCTCTTGTTTGTGTAAAGGGTCTTTTCATATGCAAAAGAAGGGGGAGGGGGTAGTGTCGTATTTCCCACTTGCAGTGGGCTTTCCAACTGCCTTTTCAACAGAGCTAAACTGAAAGCTTCTAAGTACGTTTTTAAACCATTTTATACTGGATTTTTATATCAGTATCTGTGTATCTTATTCTTTATAGTAGTGTCTATTACATGCAGTTCTATGAAAATGAGTGGATACTGTCCCTTTAAGCCTCTGACTACTCTTCTCCGGAAAATGAACATCCCTTATAGATGGGGATTCCCCTCCCAGCTAATCATCATTTGGAGGGAAGACGCCTTCTCTGTTTGTCACCAGGGGACATACCCAAAGTATGTAAAGATTTAGAGATCCCGCCACCAGAAGTGGAAATCAACCAAGATATTTATGAATGGCAAGTACTGGGGACTAGTGGTGTCCCTTTGCCCCAGAGGAAAGAATGGCATCAGGTACAACAAAGGTGGACACGTAGAAACACCCCAAGCAGCCAAGCCGCAGTGCCTGAGAAGGGGTGATCTGGCCCACCCAGGACGATATCCTTAACTCACTTTTTTATTTTCCTTTTTAGGAGTTCCATATGGAGAATTTACCTATAAGATGTGTCCCACTATATGATTTGTGAACTGTTCTCAATATTAATTAGTTGAATAGTCAAACACAGGATAAATCCCATATAACTATTTTTGATGCTAAAGTTTACTAAATTAATATGTGAGTCTCAAGATTGGAGTACTGTTAAACCCCCTTTTACGCTAGCAGCTAGTTTAATATTTGACCATATATATATTCTCAGCCATTTAGGAGAATGTTCTCTCCTTATTAGTGTTATACTTTAAGGACACAGCTTTCAGTTTGCTCAATTGTTTTATGACAGAAAAATTCCGTCATATGTCCTTAAGAGGTTAATTTATAAGTCCATTCCCTTTACTAAAACTCATGTGGAGCACGATAAGGAGGGGAGATTTCTGATTTTCTTCTCAGGGATTCTCTTTGGCAAAACTATCACTCTAGTCAACTTGTATGCCCCTAACAAGAACCAAAACAAATTTATCAGTCATATCACTAACTACATCATTGAACATACCAAAGGCCCTCTGGTAATTGTCGGTGACTTGAATGTACCTCTTAATCCCCTGATAGATTGCACTAATCCTGATACGAGAGTTAAAACTCTGCACCTGGAAAATATCTGGCAAAACCTTAAATTGCTAGGGGTCCATGACACTTGGAGATACTTAAATACACAAAAAAAAGACTTTACCTTATTCTCTAATCCCAATAAATGTTATTCTAGATTGGATTTCATTTTTGTAGATCACTTAGTCTTATCATACTTAAAAGAAGCAAACATAATTCACTCTACCTGGTCCCATTAGGGCCTTTCAGTGGAGGTTGGATAAGTCTCTTCTGAAGTGGAAGAAGCAGGTTAAAAAGTTGGCAAAACACATAAAATCATATTTCTTGATAAAAGATACCCCTGATGTAAATATCACAACCTTGTGGGAAGACCACAAAAGCACCATTCTCAAATTTAAGGCCCAATTAGCAAAACAAAGGAGGGAGGAACATGTTTCCCTAGCCACAGAAATTTCAAAACTGGACCTTCTCCACAAAAGCTCCCCAGGAGATGCCCAAATATTAGAAAACTTAAATTCTAAATGAGATCAATTAAACAGGTTGCTTCAAATTACCACTCAAAAACAATTATTATCCTTTAACCAGACG